>NC_091288.1:221854086-222220138 GCF_032444005.1 Ranitomeya imitator | reverse complement strand
GTGAATGCTATCCCTTCCCCTCGCTAGCGCTCCCTGGTGGGGGTTGCACGCATTAGCCCCTCTGTTGCATATTAATGTTCTTCCTGTGTGTTGTGGGTTTCCTCCAGGGTTTCCGGTTTCCTCCCATACTCCAAAGACTGGATGGGAATGTTGATTGTGAGCCCCGATGAGGAAAGTGATGATAATGTTTGTAGGGATGATGTTCGTATTCTTCTTTAGCAGACATAGCTGAAAAAACATAATCTAGAAAAAACAAACAGCGCAAGGTAAAGAAGATTAAGAAATACAAACACATCAGTATTGTTACCTTATCATGCATAAATTGTTAAAACCACTAAAAATGGATCCTGAGGTAGGAAATGCGACATCCCCAGAGGGAGACCAAGGAAATAACAAAGATGAAAACAAATAAAAACCTAACGGGCATCAAAATAGACTGTAGGCTGCCGAGCTGCAAAGTGCAAAAATGAGAGAAACATTGTATCTGATGAAACACAAACTAGTTTCTGCACAGGAGCTTTAGATATAAGGTATTCAGTAACATAATCCCTGTGCAGCATGAAAAAGAATATCCTAAAATATATAGGGTGGACCGGAGATAAATGGCGCGGCTATAGGGCAGAACAACACCGCAAACCACGTATAAGTAACAATGTGCACGAGGGCAGATAATGACACAATGGAAAAGATGCACACAACGGTGAAAGTCTCCTGAGAAAAATAATGTGCACAGCCAGAGAATATAAACCTCGATGAAAGGACGCTCCCTTAGGGATGACTGGGCCAACTGTGATGGGTTTCGCTCAGCCTTCATCAGGGGTTCTGTTCTTTAGGCTGTGGTTCTGTAATCTGATTGTTTAGTTACCATATATCATATAAAACACTTTATTTTGATTAGTTTGATACGTCATCATGGTTGACTGTGTCTCTTTTTTGTCGTTCTTTCATATTTCAGGAAAGAATCTGTGTCCATATTCCAAGAGTCTTCTGTATTTTTCTTTCTCTTTCAGCATCTGAATAAATTAGTTATCGGTATTTTCTCCAGAGAAGCGGAGAGTCAGTATTCCTGGCTGGTCACCATTCTCAAGTTGCACATATTCAGGGGTTGGGATCCTGAGGTCCGGCCCTGTTATATCAGTAATACCGGATTCCAGCGGTTCTGTGATGACGTCTCTAAGTGCAAATTCGGGATCCTGTATCACAGCAAGAACCGCGGGAGAGTCAATGTGACTGATGTGACCGACGCTCTGTATGATAAGGAGCTGCAGGATCTCCACTCCAGACTTGGTAAGAGATGGAGGATTGTGAGAAGAAAGTTGTCCTATGTATGATGAGCAGCTGGAGAGTCCTTCCTGTAGACCATGGATGATGAGCTCCTAGTGATTTGCAGTATTTGTAGCGTTTTAAAGCAGCACACCGGTGTTTTTTCTTCTTTATTGCAGCGCTGGAGTAATGCTACTAATGTAAGATCCCTGCACCTAATATTATACTCTCCACCTGCCATCTGCAGCTGTTCCCACCGCTGCTCTGGTCCTGTGCCGCCATCTTGGAACCACAAGTTCTGACTGACTGAAAGGCAAAGATATTAGTCATGAGCTCTCTATGTAAGTCTATGAGAGCCAGAACAAGGTCAGAATGAAATCATAGACTTACAGTGGCTTGTAAACGTTTGGGCAACCCTGGTCAAAATTCATGTTATTGTGAACATTTAAGCAAGTTGAAGATGAAATGATCTAAAAGACCTAAAGTTGAAGATGACACATTTACTTGGTATTTTAGGCCAAAAAAATAATATACCGCATATACTCGAGTATAAGCCGAGATTTTCAGTCCATTTTTTGGGGTTGAAAGTGCCCCTCTCTGCTTATACTCGAGTCATACCCGGGGGTCGGCAGAGGAGGGGAGTCTAATTATACTCACCTGCTCCCGGCGCGGTCCCTGCAGGTCCCTGGTTCTCCCGGCGCTGCAGCTTCTTCCTGTACTGAGCGGTCCCATGGTACCGCTCATTATAGTAATGAATATGCGGCTCCACTCCCATAAGGGTGGTGCCGCATATTCATTACTGTAATGGGCGGTACCATGTGACCGCTCAATACAGGAAGAAGCTGCAGCGCCAGGGAACCAGGAACTGCACCGCGCCAGGAGCAGGTGAGTATAATGGGGAGGGGGAGCGCTGCACGATATTCACCTGCTCCTCGTTCCGGCACCGCTCCATCTTCAGCATCTTCTGCAGTGAAGCTCAGGTCAGAGGGCGCGATGACGTGGTTAGTGCGCGCCTCTGCCTGAGTGTCAGTGCCGAAGACGCTGAAGATGGAGCAAGACCAGAACGAGGAGCAGGTGAATATTGAAAGTGCCAGGGGGGCCTGAGCGACAAGAGGTGAGTATGTGATTTTTTTTTTTTTTATCGCAGCAACAGCAAATGGGGCAAGTGTCTGTATGAAGCATCTTATGGGGCCATAATTAACGTTTGTGCAGCATTATATGGGGCAAATGTCTGTATGGAGCATCTTATGGGGCCATAATCAATGTTTCTGCAGCACTATATGGCGCAAATATATCTTTATGGAGCATCTTATGGGGCCATAATCAACATTTGTGCAGCATTATATTGGGCAAATGTGTCTATGGAGCATCTTATGGGGCCATTATTAACCTTTATGCAGGATTATATTGGGGCATATTTTAATATGAAGCATCTTATGGGGCCCATCATGAACTGTATGGAGCATTATATGGGGCTCCTGATTCAATATGGATATTCAAAACACTTAACCTACTGATGTCTCAATTAATTTTACTTTTATTGGTATCTATTTTTACTTTTGAAATTTACGAGTAGCTGCTGCATTTTCCACCCTAGGCTTATACTCCAGTCATTAAGTTTTCCCAGTTTTATGAGGCAAAATTAGGGGGAACAATAATTAACCCCTTCCCGACCTGTGACACAGCGTATGCGTCATGAAAGTCGGTGCCAATCCGACCTGTGACGCGTATGCTGTGTCACAGAATGATCGTGTCCCTGCAGATCGGGTGAAAGGGTTAACTCCCATTTCACCCGATCTGCAGGGACAGGGGGAGTGGTAGTTTAGCCCAGGGGGGGTGGCTTCACCCCCCCCCCACCCCCCCGTGGCTACGATCGCTCTGATTGGCTGTTGAAAGTGAAACTGCCAATCAGAGCGATTTGTAATATTTCACCTAAAAAACTGGTGAAATATTACAATCCAGCCATGGCCGATGCTGCAATATCATCGGCCATGGCTGGAAATACTAATGTGCCCCCACCACACCCCACCGATCGCCCCCCCAGCCTCCGATCTGTGGCCCGCTCCCCTCCGTCCTGTGCTCCGCTCCCCCGTCCTCCTGTCCGCTCCCCCCGTGCTCCAATCCCACCCCCCCTGTACACCGATCCACCCTCCCGCACACCAATCCACCCGCCCGCACACCGATCCACCCCCTCATGCTCCGATCCACCCACCCCGTGCTCCGATGCCCCCCCCCCGTGCCCTGATCTCCCCCCCTTATACTTACCGAGCCTCCCGGGGTCCGTCCGTCTTCTTTCCTGGGCGCCGCCATGTTCCAAAATGGCGGGCGCATACGCAGTGCGCCCGCCGAATCTGCCGGCCGGCAGATTCGTTCCAATGTGAATTTTGATCACTGTGATATAACCTATCTCAGTGATCAAAATAAAAAAAACAGTAAATGACCCCCCCCCCTTTGTCCCCCCATAGGTAGGGACAATAATAAAATAAAGAATTTTTTTTTTTTCCACTAAGGTTGGAGTTAGAACTAGGGTTAGGGGTAGGGTTAGGGGTAGGGTTAGGGGTAGGGGTAGGGTTAGGGCTAGAGTTAGGGGTAGGGTTAGGGGTAGGGTTAGGCTTTCGGTAAGTGCACACGTATTCTGGTCCTCTGCGGATTTTTCCGCAGCGGATTTGATAAATCCGCAGTGCTAAACCGCTGTGGATTTATCGCGGATTTACTGCGGTTTTTCTGCGCATTTCACTGCGGTTTTACAACTGCGATTTTCTATTGGAGCAGTTGTAAAACCGCTGTGGAATCCGCAGAAAGAAGTGACATGCTGCGGAATGTAAACCGCTGCGTTTCCGTGCAGTTTTTCCGCAGCATGTGTACAGCGATTTTTGTTTCCCGTAGGTTTACATTGAACTGTAAACTCATGGGAAACTGCTGCGGATCCGCAGCGTTTTCCGCAGCGTGTGCACATACCTTTAGAATTAAGCTATGTGCACACGGTGCAGATTTGGCTGCGGATCCGCAGCAGTGTTCCATCAGGTTTACAGTACCATGGAAACATATGGAAAACCAAATCCGCTGTGCCCATGGTGCGGAAAATACCGCGCGGAAACGCTACGTTGTATTTTCCGCAGCATGTCAATTCTTTGTGCGGATTCCGCAGCGTTATACACCTGTTCCTCAATAGGAATCCGCAGGTGAAATCCGTGGTAAATCCGCAGGTAAAACGCAGTGCCTTTTACCCACGGATTTTTCAAAAATGGTGCGGAAAAATCTCCCACGAATCCGCAACGTGGGCACATAGCCTTAGGGTTAGGGTTGGAATTAGGGTTGTGGTTAGGGTTGTGATTAGGATTATGGCTACAGTTGGGATTAGGGTTAGGGATGTGGGGGGGTTAGTGTTGTGGTTAGGGGTGTTTGGGGGTTAGGGTTGTGATTAGGGTTATGGCTACAGTTGGGATTAGGGTTTAGGGGTGTGCTGGGGTTAGGGTTGTGGTTAGGGGTGTGTTGGGGTTAGGGTTGTGATTAGGATTATGGCTACAGTTGGGATTAGGGTTAGGGATGTGGGGGGGTTAGTGTTGGAGTTAGAATTGAGGGGTTTCCACTGTTTAGGCACATCAGGGGGTCTCCAAACGCAACATGGCGCCACCATTGATTCCAGCCAATCTTTTATTCAAAAAGTCAAATGGTGCTCCCTCACTTCCGAGCCCCGGCATGTGCCCAAACAGTGGTTTACCCCCACATATGGGGTATCACCGTACTCAGGACAAACTGCGCAACAATTATTGGGGTCCAATTTCTCCTGTTACCCTTGAGAAAATAAAAAATTGCTTGCTAAAACATCATTTTTGAGGAAAGAAAAATGATTTTTTATTTTCATGGCTCTGCGTTGTAAACGTCTGTGAAGCACTTGGGGTTCAAAGTGCTCACCACATATCTAGATAAGTTCCTTGGGGGGTCTAGTTTCCAAAATGGGGTCACTTGTGGGGGGTTTCTACTGATTAGGCACACCAGGGGCTCTGCAAACGCAACGTGACGCCCGCAGAGCATTCCATCAAAGTCTGCATTTCAAAAGTCACTACTTCCCTTCTGAGCCCCGACGTGTGCCCAAACAGTTTTTACCCCCACACATGGGGTATCAGCGTACTCAGGAGAAATTGTACAACAAATTTTGGGGTCCAATTTCTCCTGTAACCCTTGGGAAAATAAAAAATTCTGGGCTAAAAAAATTTTTTTGAGGAAAGAAAACGTATTTATTATTTTCACGGCTCTGCGTTATAAACTTCTGTGAAGCACTTGGGGGTTGAAAGTGCTCAACACATCTAGATAAGTTCCTTTCGGGGTCTAGTTTCCAAAATGGGGTCACTTGTGGGGGGTTTCTACTGTTTAGCCACATCAAGGGCTCTGCAAACACAACGTGACGCCCACAGAGCATTCCATCAAAGTCTGCATTTCAAAACGTCACTACTTCAATTCCAAGCCCCGACGTGTGCCCAAACAGTAGTTTACCCCCACATATGGGGTATCACCGTACTCAGGAGAAACTGGACAACAAATATTGGGGTCAAATTTCTCCTGTTACACTTGGGAAAATTAAAAAATTCTGGGCTAAAAAATTATTTTTGAGGAAAGAAAACGTATTTATTATTTTCACTGCTTTGTGTTATAAACTTCTGTGAAGCACTTGGGGGTTCAAAGTCCTCACCACACATCTAGATAAGTTCCGTTAGGGGTCTAGTTTCCAAAATGGGGTCACTTGTGGGGGGTTTCTACTGTTTAGCCACATCAGGGGCTCTGCAAACGCAACGTGACGCCCACAGAGCATTCCATCAAAGTCTGCATTTCAAAACTTCACTACTTCACTTCCGAGCCCCGACATGTGCCCAAACAGTGATTTACCCCCACATATGGGGTATCAGCGTACTCAGGAGAAACTGGACAACAACTTTTGGGGTTAAATTTCTCCTGTTACCCTTGGGAAAATAAAAAATTGCAGGCTAAAAGATCATTTTTGAGAAGATAAAATTTTTATTTTATTTTCATGGCTCTGCGTTATAAACTTTAAACTTCTGTGAAGCACTTGGGGCTTCAAAGTCCTCACCACACATCTAGATTAGTTACTTTGGGGGTCTAGTTTCCAAAATGGGGTAATATGTGGGGGATCTCCAATGTTTAGGCACACAGGGGCTCTCCAAACGTGACATGGTGTCCGCTAATGATTGGAGCTAATTTTCCATTTAAAAAGCCAATTGGCGTGCCTTCCCTTCCGAGCCCTGCCGTGCGCCCAAACAGTGGTTTACCCCCACATATGGGGTATCAGCGTACTCAGGACAAACTGGACAACAACACTTGGGGTCCAATTTCTCCTATTACCCTCGGCAAAATAGGAAATTCCAGGCTAAAAATCATTTTTGAGGAAAGAAAAATTATTTTTTATTTTCATGGCTCTGCGTTATAAACTTCTGTGAAGCACCTTGGGGTTCAAAGTGCTCAATATGTATCTAGGTAAGTTCCTTTGGGGGTCTAGTTTCCAAAATGGGGTCATTTGTGGGGGAGCTCCAATGTATAGGCACACAGGGGCTCTCCAAACGCGACATGGTGTCCGCTAACAATTGGAGCTAATTTTCCATTCAAAAAGTCAAATGGCGCGCCTTCCCTTCCAAGCCCTGCCGTGTGCCCAAACAGTGGTTTACCCCCACATATGAGGTATCAGCGTACTCGGGAGAAATTGCCCAACACATTTTAGGATTCATTTTATCCTATTGTCCATGTGAAAATGAAAAATTGAGGCGAAAATAATTTTTTTGTGAAAAAAAAAGTACTTTTTCATTTTTACAGATCAATTTGTGAAGCACCTGAGGGCTTAGGCTATATTCACACTTTGCGGGTTTTACCGCGGAACCGCCGCAATTTTGATGCTGCGGGTCCGCAGCAGTTTCCATAGCGTTTACAGTAACATGTAAACCCTATGGAAACTGCAAACCGCCGTGCACATGCTGCGGGAAAAACCGCGCGGGAACGCAGCGGTTTACAACCCGCAGCATGTCACTTCTTTGTGCAGAATCGCTGCGATTCTGCACCCATAGGAATACATTGAACCGCTTACTTCCCGCATGGGGCTGTGCCCACGTTGCGGGAAGTAAGCGGATAATGTGCGGTTCCTACCCGGGGTGGAGGAGAGGAGACTCTCCTCCAGGCCCTGGGAACCATATTTGGGGTTAAAAAGTAAAAAATCTGGTTATACTCACCCTCTGAAGTCTCAGCGCTGCACGCGGCCGTCCGTTCAGAGTTGCTGTGCGACCAGGACCTGCGGTGACGTCGCGGTCACATGACCGTGACGTCACGAAGGGTCCTTCTCGCACAGCATCTTTGGAACCGGACCGCCGGGTGCAGCGCCCAGGAGATCCGGACATCAGAGGGTGAGTATAACCAATTTTTATTATTTTTAACATTACTATTGATGCTGCATATTGCTGCATATGCAGCATCAATAGTATAGGCGGAAACCCGCAGCGGAAACCGCGGAACAAACCGCGATAAATCTGCAGGGATAACCGCAGTTGTTTTGCCCTGCAGATTTATCAAATCCGCTGCGGGAGAACCCGCAGAGGGACGCCGCAAGGTGTGAACATAGCCTTAAAGTGCTCAATATGCATCTAGATAAGTTCCTTGGGGGGTCTAGTTTCCATAATGGGGTCACTTGTGGGGGAGCTCCAATGTTTAGGCACACAGGAGCTATCCAAACACGACATGGTGTCCGCTAACGATGGAAATAATTTTTCATTCAAAAAGTCAAATGGCGCTCCTTCCCTTCCGAGCCTTACCATGTGCCCAAACAGTGGTTTACCCCCACATGTGAGGTATTGGTGTACTCAGGAGAAATTGCCCAACAAATTTTAGGATCCATTTTATCCTGTTGCCCATGTGAAAATGAAAAAATTGAGGCTAAAAGAATTTTTTTGTGAAAAAAAAGTACTTTTTCATTTTTACGGATCAATTTGTGAAGCACCTGGGGGTTCAAAGTGCTCACTATGCATCTAGATAAGTTCCTTGGCGTGTCTAGTTTCCAAAATGGGGTCACTTGTGGGGGAGCTCCAATTTGTAGGCACACGGGGGCTCTCCAAACGTGACATGGTGTCCGCTAAAGAGTGGAGCCAATTTTTCATTCAAAAAGTCAAATGGCGCTCCTTCCCTTCCAAGCCCTGCCGTGCGCCCAAACAGTGGTTTACCCCCACATATGAGGTATCAGCGTACTCAGGACAAATTGGACAACAACTTTCGTGGTTCAGTTTCTCCTTTTACCATTGGGAAAATAAAAAAATTGTTGCTAAAATATAATTTTTGTGACTAAAAGGTTAAATGTTCATTTTTTCCTTCCATGTTGCTTCTGCTGCTGTGAAGCACCTGAAGGGTTAATAAACTTCTTGAATGTGGTTTTGAGCACCTTGAGGGGTGCAGTTTTTAGAATGGTGTCACTTTTGGGTATTTTCAGCCATATAGACCCCTCAAACTGACTTCAAATGTGAGGTGGTCCCTAAAAAAAATGGTTTTGTAAATTTCGTTGTAAAAATGAGAAATCGCTGGTCAAATTTTAACTCATAACTTCCTAGCAAAAAAAAAATTTGTTTCCAAAATTGTGCTGATGTAAAGTAAACATGTGGGAAATGTTATTTATTAACTATTTTGTGTCACATAACTCTCTGGTTTAACAGAATAAAAATTAAAAAATGTGAAAATTGCGAAATATTCAAAATTTTCGCCAAATTTCCGATTTTATCACAAATAAACGCAGAATTTATTGACCTAAATTTACCACTAACATGAAGCCCAATATGTCACGAAAAAACAATCTCAGAACCGCTAGGATCCGTTGAAGCGTTCCTGAGTTATTACCTCATAAAGGGACACTGGTCAGAATTGCAAAAAACGGCAAGGTCTTTAAGGTCAAAATAGGCTAGGTCATGAAGGGGTTAACAAAGACGCCCAATTGCACAGGACAAGGTATGCTGTCACCAGCTCCAATTGCACCAAAGGTTAACGGGTCCAGAGCCAACCCAAATCAGTAGCGTAATTCACTTCAGAGGACACAGTTCATATAGAGCAGAAGAGACAAACTTAGAAAAATTATATATTTTACTCCATTAACCCCTTAAGCCCCGAGGGTGGTTTGCACGTTAATGACCGGGTCAATTTTTACAATTCTGACCACTGTCCATTTATGAGGTTATAACTCTGGAAGCCTCAACGGATCCTGGTGATTCTGACATTGTTTTCTCGTGACATATTGTACTTCATGATAGTGGTAAAATTTCTTTGATATTACCTGCGTTTATTTGTGAAAAAAATTTGGCGGAAATTATGAAAATTTCACAGTTTTCCAACTTTGAATTTTTATGCCCTTAATTTTTTCACAAAAAATTTACTTCAGCTCCAATTTGTTTTGTTTTGCTTTTTTAACCAACGGTAACAGGAGAAAATAGACCCCAAAAGTTGTTGTACAATTTGTCCTGAGTACGTTGATTTTTATGATCTGGTGGCCTAGGAGCAGCATGAGACGTACTCTGGAGAAGGTGGTACCTGTACTGAATGCAGACCCTGAACTAAACAACACAACTAGATGTAGCCGTGGGATGTACCTAACGCTCCCTAGACACCTCGACACAGCCTGAGGACTAAATACCCCAAAAGATAGAAACGGAAAACTATCTTGCCTCAGAGAAAATCCCCAAAGGAAAGACAGCCCCCCACAAATATTGACTGTGAGAGGAGAGGGAAAAGACATACACAGACTGAAATCAGAATTTAGCAGAGGAGGCCATTCTAGCTAAATAGGAAGTGTAGGACAGAGTACTATGCGTTCAGTATAAAAACACTAGAAAATATCCACCACAGAAAATACAAAAACTCCACATCTGACTAAAGACATGGAGGGTATATCTGCATCTCCAGAGATACCACTTGGCTGCAAAAATCCTTTCAAAGACAAGCTGGACAAGACAATACATGAAAATGCACAGAACTATAATGCCCACAGCATGTGGACAGCAGAAACAAAGCCAGGACTTATCTTTGAAGAAAAGCACAGCAAACAGGAGAGACCAGAAAGGGATGTGAATCCTCCAAAAACAATGGACAACTGGCACTGACTAAAGGATCAAGCAGGACTAAATAGCTGAGTCCAAATTGCAAAAAGTGAACACACGTGATAGATGCTGCGATCCACAGACAGCAGCACTACCACTCATAGCCACCAGAGGGAGCCCAAGAGCAGAATTCACAACAGTACCCCCCCTTGAGGAGGGGTCACCGAACCCTCACCAGAGCCCCCAGGCTGATCAGGACGAGCCAAATGAAAGGCACGAACCAAATCGTCAGCATGAACATCGGAGGCAACAACCCAAGAATTATCCTCCTGGCCATAACCCTTCCATTTGACCAGATACTGAAGTTCCGCCTCGAAAAACGAGAATCCAAAATCTTCTCAACCACATACTCCAACTCCCCATCAATCAACACCGGAGCCGGAGGATCAACAGAGGGAACAACGGGCACCACATACTTCCGCAACAAAGATCTATGGAAAACATTATGGATGGAAAAAGAGGCTGGAAGGGCCAAACGAAAAGACACTGGATTGATAATCTCAGAAATCTTATAAGGACCAATATACCGAGGCTTGAACTTAGGGGAAGAAACCTTCATAGGAACATGACGGGAAGACAACCAGACCAAATCTCCAACCTGAAGCCGGGAACCAACACACCGACGACGGTTAGCAAAACGCTGAGCCTCCTTCTGAGACAACACCAAATTGTCCACCACATGAGCCCAAATCTGCTGCAGCCTGTCAACCACAGAGTCTACACCAGGACAATCAGAAGGCTCAACCTGCCCTGAAGAAAAACGAGGATGAAAACCAAAATTACAAAAAAAAGGCGAAACCAAGGTAGCAGAACTAGCCCGATTATTAAGGGCAAACTCGGCCAATGGCAAGAAAGCCACCCAATCATCCTGATCAGCAGACACAAAGCATCTCAAATAAGTTTCCAAAGTCTGATTAGTTCGCTCGGTTTGACCATTTGTCTGAGGATGAAATGCGGAAGAAAAAGACAAATCAATGCCCAGCTTAGCACAAAAGGCCCGCCAAAACCTAGAAACAAACTGGGAACCTCTATCAGACACAATATTCTCCGGAATGCCATGCAAATGAACCACATGCTGAAAAAAACAACGGAACCAAATCAGAAGAGGAAGGCAATTTAGGCAAAGGTACCAAATGAACCATCTTAGAAAACCGGTCACAAACCACCCAGATAACTGACATCCTCTGGGAAACCGGAAGCTCTGAAATAAAATCCATAGAAATATGCGTCCAAGGTCTCTCAGGGACCGGCAAAGGCAGGAGCAACCCACTAGCGCGGGAACAGCAAGGCTTAGCCCGCGCACAAATCCCACAGGACTGCACAAAAGAATGCACATCCCGTGACAAAGAAGGCCACCAAAAGGACCTACCAACCAAATCTCTGGTACCAAAAATCCCAGGATGGCCAGCCAACACAGAACAATGAACTTCAGAAATCACTTTACTAGTCCATCTATCGGAACAAACAGTTTCCCCACTGGACAGCGGTCAGGTTTATTAGCCTGAAATTCCTGAAGAACCCGTCGTAAATCAGGGGAGATGGCAGAAAGAATCACCCCTTCCTTCAGAATGCCGACCAGCTCAAGAACCCCAGGGGAATCCGGAAAAAAACTCCTAGAGAGGGCATCCGCCTTAACATTCTTAGCACCAGGAATGTACGAGACCACAAAATCAAAACGGGAGAAAAACAGGGACCATCGAGCCTGTCTAGGATTCAGCCGTTTGGCAGAGTCAAGGTAAATCAGATTCTTATGATCGGTCAGGACCACAATACGGTGCTTGGCCCCCTCAAGCCAATGTCGCCACTCCTCAAATGCCCACTTCATAGCCAACAACTCCCGATTGCCGACATCATAATTGCGTTCCGCAGGCGAAAACTTCCGAGAAAAGAAGGCACACGGTTTCATCAAGGAACCATCAGAATTCCTCTGAGACAAAACGGCCCCTGCCCCAATCTCAGACGCGTCAACCTCAACCTGAAATGGAAGAGAAACATCCGGCTGACGCAACACAGGGGCAGAAGTAAATCGGCGTTTAAGCTCCTGAAAGGCAGAAACAGCCGCGGAGGACCAATTTGTCACATCAGCGCCTTTCTTCGTCAAATCGGTCAGAGGTTTAACCACACTGGAGAAGTTGGCAATGAAACGACGATAAAAATTAGCAAAGCCCAAGAATTTCTGAAGGCTCTTCACAGATGTGGGCTGAATCCAATCATGAATGGCCTGAACCTTAACCGGATCCATTTCTACAGATGAGGGAGAAAAAATGAAGCCCAAAAAAGAAACCTTCTGCACTCCAAAGAGGCACTTCGACCCCTTCACAAATAAAGCATTATCATGGAGGATCTGAAATACCATCCTGACCTGTTTCACATGAGACTCCCAATCATTGGAAAAAATCAAAATATCATCCAAATGTATAACCATGAATTTATCAAGATAACTCCGAAAGATATCATGCATGAAGGACTGGAACACAGATGGGGCATTAGACAGTCCGAATGGCATCACAAGGTATTCAAAATGGCCTTCGGGCGTATTAAATGCAGTTTTCCATTCGTCACCCTGCTTAATACGAATTAGATTATATGCCCCTCAAAGGTCAATCTTAGTAAACCAACTAGCCCCCTTAATCCTAGCAAACAAATCAGTAAGCAAAGGCAAAGGGTATTGAAATTTGACCGTGATCTTATTCAAGAGGCGATAATCAATACAGGGTCTCAAGGAGCCATCCTTCTTGGCAACAAAAAAAATACCTGTTCTCAATGGTGAAGAAGATGGCCGAATATGCCCCTTCTCCAAAGACTCCTTAATATAGCTTCGCATAGCGGCATGTTCTGGCACAGACAGGTTGAAAAGTCGGCCCTTAGGGAACTTACAACCTGGAATCAAGTCAATAGCACAATCACAGTCCCTATGCGGTGGAAGGGAACTGGATTTGGGCTCATCGAATACATCCTGGAAATCTGACAAAAACTCAGGAATTTCAGAAGAGGGGGAAGAGGAAATTGACATTAAAGGAACGTGAACATGAACCCCCTGACAACCCCAACTAGTCACAGACATAGATCTCCAATCTAACACCGGATTATGTACCTGTAACCATGGAAAACCCAGCACAATATCATCATGCAAATTATGCAACACCAGAAAACGACAATCTTCCTGATGGGCTGGCGCCATGCGCATGGTCAGCTGTGTCCAAAACTGAGGTTTATTTATAGCCAACGGTGTAGCATCAATACCCCCTTAAAGGAATAGGGTTCTGCAAATGTTGCAAGGGGAAACCACAACGTCTGGCAAATTCTAAGTCCATTAAGTTCAGAGCGGCGCCTGAATCCACAAATGCCATGACAGAAAATGATGTGTTGTGAATTCTGTGGTCAAGCTCCCTCCTGTGGTCATGAGTGGTACTTCGGCTGGTTCTGTCCATGGGCTTCCTCTGGTGGATGTGAGTGGGGCTGCGGCTTCTGAGTTTCCTTCCTCAGGTGACGAGGTTAAGTCGTTAGGTGCTGCTCTATTTAACTCCACCTAGTTCTTTGTTCCTTGCCTCCAGTCAATGTTCCAGTATTGGTCTTGCTCTCTCCTGGATCGTTCTTGTGGCCTGTCTTCCCTGCATAAGCTAAGTTCTGCTTGTGTTTCTTTTGTTTGCTATTTTTTCTGTCCAGCTTGCTATTTTGGTTTGTCTTGCTTGCTGGAAGCTCTGGGACGCAGAGTGAGCACCTCCGTACCGTTAGTCGGTGCGGAGGGTCTTTTTGCGCCCTCTGCGTGGTTGTTTGTAGGTTTTTGTGCTGACCGCAAAGCTATCTTTCCTATCCTCGGTCTATTCAGTAAGTCGGGCCTCACTTTGCTAAAATCTATTTCATCTCTGTGTTTGTATTTTCATCTTTATTCACAGTCATTATATGTGGGGGGCTGCCTTTTCCTTTGGGGAATTTCTCTGAGGCAAGGTAGGCTTATTTTTCTATCTTCAGGGCTAGCTAGTTTCTTAGGCTGTGCCGAGGCGCCTAGGTCTGGTCAGGAGCGCTCCACGGCTACTTCTAGTGTGGTGTGATAGGATTAGGATTAGGGATTGCGGTCAGCAGAGTTCCCACGTCTCAGAGCTCGTCCTATGTTATTAGTAACTATCAGGTCATTTTGTGTGCTCTTAACCACCAGGTCCATTGTGGTTCTAAACCACCAGTTCATAACAGTACTGGAGGCCCAAAGTACTAATGCTTCTCAATAGAGGGAAAAGAGAAGTTCTGAGACCATTTTTTTTTCTTTCCACTGTGTTCTGTCTTTCTTTTCCCCTTTACATCTGGGTGGTTCAGAACACAGGTGTAGACATGGACATTCAAGGTCTGTCCTCTTTGATGGATAATCTCACTATAAGTGTACAGAACATTCAAGATTTTGTGGTTCAGAATCCGATGTTAGAACCTAAAATTCCTATTCCTGAGTTATTTTCTGGAGATAGAGCTAAGTTTCTGAATTTCAAAAATAATTGTAAACTGTTTCTGGCTTTGAAACCCCGCTCCTCTGGTGACCCAGTTCAACAAGTAAAGATCATTATTTCTTTATTACGTGGCGACCCTCAAGACTGGGCATTTTCCCTTGCGCCAGGAGATCCTGCATTATGTGATATTGATGCGTTTTTTCTGGCGCTTGGATTGCTTTATGATGAACCTAATTCAGTGGATCAGGCAGAGAAAATCTTGCTGGCTCTGTGTCAGGGCCAGGATGAGGTAGAGATATATTGTCAGAAGTTTAGGAAGTGGTCTGTGCTCACTCAATGGAATGAATGTGCTCTGGCAGCAATTTTCAGAAAGGGTCTCTCTGAAGCCCTTAAGGATGTCATGGTGAGATTTCCTATGCCTGCTGGTCTGAATGAGTCTATGTCTTTGGCCATTCAGATCGATCGACGCTTACGTGAGCGTAAAACTGTGCACCATTTGGCGGTATTATCTGAGCATAAACCTGAGCCTATGCAATGTGATAGGACTTTGACCAGAGCTGAACGGCAATAACACAGACGTCGGAATGGGCTGTGTTTTTACTGTGGTGATTCCACTCATGCTATCTCCGATTGTCCTAAGCGCACTAAGCGGTTCGCTAGGTCTGCCACCATTGGTACGGTACAGTCGAAATTTCTTTTGTCCGTTACTTTGATCTGCTCTTTGTCATCCTATTCTGTCATGGCATTTGTGGATTCAGGCGCTGCCCTGAATTTGATGGACTTGGAGTATGCTAGGCGCTGTGGTTTTTTCTTGGAGCCCTTGCAGTATCTTATTCCATTGAGAGGAATTGATGCTACGCCTTTGGCCAAGAATAAGCCTCAGTACTGGACCCAACTGACCATGTGCATGGCTCCTGCGCATCAGGAGGGTATTCGCTTTTTGGTGTTGCATAATCTGCATGATGTGGTCGTGTTGGGGTTGCCATGGCTACAGGTCCATAACCCAGTATTGGATTGGAAATCTATGTCTGTGTCCAGCTGGGGTTGTCAGGGGGTACATGGTGATGTTCCATTTCTGTCTATTTCATCATCCACCCCTTCTGAGGTCCCAGAGTTCTTGTCGGATTACCGGGATGTATTTGATGAGCCCAAATCCAGTGCCCTACCTCCGCACAGGGATTGCGATTGTGCTATCGATTTGATTCCTGGTAGTAAGTTTCCTAAAGGTCGACTGTTTAATTTGTCTGTGCCTGAGCACGCCGCTATGCGGAGTTATGTAAAGGAATCCTTGGAGAAGGGTCATATTCGCCCGTCGTCGTCGCCATTGGGAGCAGGGTTCTTTTTTGTGGCCAAGAAGGATGGTTCGTTGAGACCTTGTATTGATTACCGCCTTCTTAATAAAATCACAGTCAAATTTCAGTACCCCTTGCCGCTGCTGTCTGATTTGTTTGCTCGGAATAAGGGGGCTAGTTGGTTCACCAAGATAGATCTTCGTGGTGCGTATAATCTTGTGCGTATTAAACAGGGCGATGAATGGAAAACAGCATTTAATACGCCCGAGGGCCATTTTGAGTACCTGGTTATGCCATTCGGGCTTTCCAATGCTCCATCAGTATTTCAGTCCTTTGTGCATGACATCTTCCGAGAGTACCTGGACAAATTCCTGATTGTATACTTGGATGATATTTTGGTCTTCTCGGATGATTGGGAGTCTCACGTGAAGCAGGTTAGAATGGTGTTCCAGGTCCTGCGTGCGAATTCTTTGTTTGTGAAGGGGTCAAAGTGTCTCTTTGGTGTTCAGAAGGTTTCATTTTTGGGTTTCATTTTTTCCCCTTCTACTATCGAGATGGACCCTGTTAAAGTTCAGGCCATTTATAATTGGACTCAGCCGACATCTCTGAAGAGTCTGCAAAAGTTCCTGGGCTTTGCTAATTTTTATCGTCGCTTCATCAATAATTTTTCTAGTATTGCTAAACCGTTGACTGATTTAACCAAGAAGGGTGCGGATGTGGTCAATTGGTCTTCTGCTGCTGTGGAAGCTTTTCAGGAGTTGAAGCGTCGTTTTTCTTCTGCCCCTGTGTTGTGCCAGCCAGATGTTTCTCTCCCGTTCCAGGTCGAGGTTGATGCTTCTGAGATTGGAGCAGGGGCTGTTTTGTCGCAAAGAAGTTCTGATGGCTCGGTGATGAAACCATGTGCCTTCTTTTCCAGGAAGTTTTCGCCTGCTGAGCGTAATTATGATGTTGGCAATCGAGAGTTGCTGGCCATGAAGTGGGCATTCGAGGAGTGGCGTCATTGGCTTGAAGGAGCTAAGCATCGCGTGGTGGTCTTGACTGATCACAAGAACTTGACTTATCTCTAGTCTGCCAAACGGTTGAATCCTAGACAGGCTCGTTGGTCGCTGTTTTTCTCCCGTTTTGACTTTGTGGTTTCGTACCTTCCGGGCTCTAAGAATGTGAAGGCGGATGCCCTGTCTAGGAGTTTTGTGCCCGACTCTCCGGGTTTGCCTGAGCCGGCAGGTATTCTCAAAGAGGGGGTAAATTTGTCTGCCATCTAACCTGATTTGCGGCGGGTGCTGCAAAAATTTCATGCTAATAGACCTGACCGTTGCCCAGCAGAGAAACTGTTTGTCCCTGATAAATGGACGAGTAGAGTTATCTCTGAGGTTCATTGTTCGGTGTTGGCTGGTCATCCTGGAATCTTTGGTACCAGAGATTTGGTGGCTAGATCCTTTTGGTGGCCGTCTCTGTCGCGGGATGTGCGTTCGTTTGTGTAGTCCTGTGGGACTTGTGCTCGGGCTAAGCCCTGCTGTTCTCGTGCCAGTGGGTTGCTTTTGCCCTTGCCAGTCCCGAAGAGGCCCTGGACACATATATCTATGGATTTTATTTCGGATCTCCCTGTCTCTCAAAAGATGTCGGTCATTTGGGTGGTTTGTGATCGCTTCTCTAAGATGGTCCATTTGGTACCCTTGTCTAAATTGCCTTCCTCTTCTGATTTGGTGCCATTGTTTTTCCAGCATGTGGTTCGTTTACATGGCATTCCGGAGAACATCGTTTCTGACAGAGGTTCCCAGTTTGTTTCAAGGTTTTGGCGAGGCTTTTGTGCTAGGATGGGCATTGATTTGTCTTTTTCCTCGGCTTTCCATCCTCAGACAAATGGCCAAACTGAACAAACCAATCAGACCTTGGAAACATATCTGAGATGCTTTTTTTCTGCTGATCAGGATGATTGGGTGTCCTTTTTGCCTTTGGCTGAGTTCGCCCTTAATAATCGGGCCAGCTCGGCTACTTTGGTTTCGCCGTTTTTCTGCAATTCTGGTTTCCATCCTCGTTTCTCTTCAGGGCAGGTTGAGTCTTCGGACTGTCCTGGTGTGGATACTGTGGTGGATAGGTTGCAGCAGATTTGGACTCATGTGGTGGACAATTTGACATTGTCCCAGGAGAAGGCTCAACGTTTCGCTAACCGCAGGCGCTGTGTGGGTCCCCGACTTCGTGTTGGGGATTTGGTTTGGTTGTCATCTCGTCATATTCCTATGAAAGTTTCCTCTCCTAAGTTTAAGCCTCGTTTCATTGGTCCGTATAGGATTTCTGAGGTTCTTAATCCTGTGTCGTTTCGTTTGACCCTTCCAGCTTCTTTTCCCATCCATAATGTATTCCATAGGTCATTGTTGCGGAGATACGTGGCACCTGTGGTTCCATCCGTTGATCCTCCTGCCCCGGTTTTGGTTGAGGGGGAGTTGGAGTATGTGGTGGAGAAGATTTTGGATTCTCGTATTTCGAGACGGAAACTCCAGTACCTGGTTAAGTGGAAGGGTTATGGGCAAGAAGATAATTCCTGGGTCTTTGCCTCTGATGTTCATGCTGCCGATCTGGTTTGTGCCTTTCATTTGGCTCATCCTGGTCGGCCTGGGGGCTCTGGTGAGGGTTCGGTGACCCCTCCTCAAGGGGGGGGGGGGGTACTGTTGTGAATTCTGTGGTCAAGCTCCCTCCTGTGGTCATGAGTGGTACTTCGGCTGGTTCTGTCCATGCGCTTTTTGTGGTGGATGTGAGTGGGGCTGCGGCTTCTGAGTTTCCTTCCTCAGGTGACGAGGTTAAGTCGTTAGGTGCTGCTCTATTTAACTCCTCCTAGTTCTTTGTTCCTTGCCTCCAGTCAATGTTCCAGTATTGGTCTTGCTCTCTCCTGGATCGTTCTTGTGGCCTGTCTTCCCTGCATAAGCTAAGTTCTGCTTGTGTTTCTTTTGTTTGCTATTTTTTTCTGTCCAGCTTGCTATTTTGGTTTGTCTTGCTTGCTGGAAGCTCTGGGACGCAGAGGGAGCACCTCCGTACCGTTAGTCGGTGCGGAGGGTCTTTTTGCGCCCTCTGCGTGGTTGTTTGTAGGTTTTTGTGCTGACCGCAAAGCTATCTTTCCTATCCTCGGTCTATTCAGTAAGTCGGGCCTCACTTTGCTAAAATCTATTTCATCTCTGTGTTTGTATTTTCATCTTTACTCACAGTCATTATATGTGGGGGGCTGCCTTTTCCTTTGGGGAATTTCTCTGAGGCAAGGTAGGCTTATTTTTCTATCTTCAGGGCTAGCTAGTTTCTTAGGTTGTGCCGAGGCGCCTAGGTCTGGTTAGGAGCGCTTCACGGCTACTTCTAGTGTGGTGTGATAGGATTAGGGATTGCGGTCAGCAGAGTTCCCACGTCTCAGAGCTCGTCCTATGTTATTAGTAACTATCAGGTCATTTTGTGTGCTCTTAACCACCTGGTCCATTGTGGTTCTAAACCACCAGTTCATAACAATGATGATAATGAGCAGATCAAGGTCACAGATAACAGAAATTTAGGTTGTACAGTACAGAACTAGCGATTCTCTTAGTACGCCTAGGGCAATCAGAAATAACATGAGCAGAATCGCCGCAGTAAAAACACAACCTATTCTGACGCCTGAATCCTTGTCGTTCAGCTCTAGACAAAATCCTATCACACTGCATAGGCTCAGGGCTCCGCTCAGAGGACAACGCCACAGTGTGCACAACTCTGTGCTCGCGCAAGCGCCGATCAATCTGAATCGCCAGAGACATAGAATCACTCAGACCAGCAGGCGTGGGGAATCCTACCATAACATCTTTAACGGATTCAGAAAGACCCTTTCTGAAAATTGCCGCCAAGGCATCCTCATTCCATTTAGTCAGTACAGACCATTTTCTAAATTTCTGGCAATACGATTCTGCCGCTTCTTGACCCTGACACAGGGCCAACAAGATCTTCTCAGCTTGATCCACAGAATTAGGCTCATCATACAATAACCCCAATGCTTGAAAGAAAGAATCAACATTAAGCAAAGCAGGATTGCCAGTTTCCAGGGAAAATGCCCAATCCTGTGGGTCACCACGCAGCAGGGATATGATGATTTTAACTTGTTGAATGGGATCACCAGAGGACCGGGGTCTCAATGCAAAAAACAGTTTACAGTTATTTTTGAAACTCAAAAATTTGGATCTGTCACCAAAGAATAAATCAGGAGTGGGAATCTTAGGTTCTAAGGCAGGAGTCTGACCAATATAATCTGAAATACCCTGTACCCTAGCAGCAAGCTGATCCACACGAGAAACTAACTCCTGAACATTCATGTTATTACTATGTTCCACAGCCACCCAGAGATTAAGAGGGAGGAAAAGGCAAAACAGGCTAAGGAAAAAAAATGGATCAAAACCGTTCCTCCCTTCTTCTGAGATGCAATTAACTCATTGTTGGCCAGTTGTACTGTTATGATCTGGTGGCCTAGGAGCAGCATGAGACGTACTCTGGAGAAGGTGGTACCTGTACTGAATGCAGACCCTGAACTTAACAACACAACTAGATGTAGCCGTGGGATGTACCTAACGCTCCCTAGACACCTCGACACAGCCTGAGGACTAAATACCCCTAAAGATAGTTTTCCGTTTCTATCTTGCCTCAGAGAAAATCCCCAAAGGAAAGACAGCCCCCCACAAATATTGACTGTGAGAGGAGAGGGAAAAGACATACGCAGACTGAAATCAGAATTTAGCAGAGGAGGCCATTCTAGCTAAATAGGAAGTATAGGACAGAGTACTATGCGTTCAGTATAAAAACACTAGAAAATATCCACCACAGAAAATACAAAAACTTCAAATCTGACTAAAGACATGGAGGGTATATCTGCATCTCCAGAGATACCGCTTGGCTGCAAAAATCCTTTCACAGACAAGCTGGACAAGACAATACATGAAAATGCACAGAACTATAATGCCCACAGCATGTGGACAGCAGAAACAAAGCCAGGACTTATCTTTGAAGAAAAGCACAGCGAACAGGAGAGACCAGCAGGGAAGAGAATCCTGCAAAAACAATGGACAACTGGCACTGACTAAAGGATCAAGCAGGACTAAATAGCTGAGTCCAAATTGCAAAAAGTGAACACACCTGATAGATGCTGCGATCCACAGACAGCAGCACTACCACTCATAACCACCGGAGGGAGCCCAAGAGCAGAATTCACAACAGTTGATACCCCATATGTGGGGGTAAACTGTTATGGACCTGGTGGTTAGGACTGTTATGGACCTGATGGTTAGGAGCACCCGGAACGACCTGATAGTTAAAACAACACAGGACAATCTCTGCGAAGTGGGAACTCTGCTGACCGCAACCCCTAAAGCTATCACACACGCTAGAAATAGCCGTGGAGCGTACCTAACTCTACCTAGACGCCTCTTCACAGCCTCAGAGCTAACTAGCCCTAAAGATAGAAAATAAAGCCTACCTTGCCTCAGAAATTCCCCAAAGGAAAAGGCAGCCCCCCACATATATTGACTGTGAGTAAGATGAAAATCACAAACACAGAGATGAAATAGGTTTTAGCAAAGGGAGGCCCAACTTACTAAACAGACAGAGGATAGGAAAGGTAACTTTGCGGTCAGCACAAAAAACGACAAAAAACCACGCAGAGTGTGCAAAAAGACTTCTGCACCGACTCACGGTGCGGAGGTGCCATTCTGCATCCCAGAGCTACCACCTAGCAAGGCAAAATCATAATAGCAAGCTGGACAAGAAAATCATGAACAAATAATTAACTAGCAGGGACTTAGCTTCTGCTGGAGTAGACAGGTTACCAGAAAGATCCAGGAGCGAACTGAACCAGTACAAAAACATTGACAGCTGGAAAGGAGTAACGATCTGAGTGGAGTTAAATAGAGCAGCCAACTAAGAATAGCTTAAGTCACCTGTGGAAGGAACCTCAGAAGCAGCAGCTCCACTCGCAGCCACCAGAGGGAGTGCATGGACAGAACTCGCCGAAGTACCATTCATGACCACAGGAGGGAGTTCGATAACAGAATTCACAACAGTAAACCACTCTTTGCTCGCATGGCAGTGCTCGGAAGGGAAGGAGCGCCATTTGACTTTTCAATGCAAAATTGGCTGGAATTGAGATGGGACGCCATGTTGCGTTTGAAGAGCCACTAATGTGCCTAAACATTGAAACCCACCACAAGTGACACCATTTTGGAAAGTAGACCCCCTAAGGAACTTATCTGGATGTGTGGTGAGCACTTTGACCCACCAAGTGCTTCACAGAAGTTTGTAATATAGAGCCGTTAGAATAAAAAATAATATTTTTTGACAGAAGTGAAATTTTGCCCCCAATTTTTTATTTTTTCAAGGTTATAAGAAGAAATTGTACCTCAAACATTGTTGTGCAATTTGTCCTGAGTACACTGATATCCTATATGTGGGGGTAAACCACTATTTGGGTGCATGGCAGAGCTCAGAAGGGAAGGAGCGCCGTTTGACTTTTCAATGCAAAAATTGGCTGGAATTGAGATGAGACGCCATGTTGCGTTGGGGAGCCCCTGATGTGCCTAAACATTGAAACCCCCCACAAGTGACACCATTTTGAAAAGCAAACCCCCTAAGGAACTTATCTAGATGTGTGGTGAGCACTTTGACCCACCAAGTGCTTCACAGAGGTTTATAATGTAGAGCCGTAAAAATAAAAAATAATATTTTTTCACAAAATGAAATTTTCACCCCTTTTTTTTATTTTCCCAAGGTTATGAGAAGAAATTGTACTCCAAACGTTGTTGTGCAATTTGTCCTGAGTACGCTGATACCCCATATGTGGGGTAAACCACTGTTTGGGTGCATAGCAGAGCTCGGAAGGGAAGGAGCGCCATTTGACTTTTCAATGCAAAATTGGCTGGAATTAAGATGGGACGCCATGTTGCATTTGGAGAGCCCCTGATGTGACTAAACATTTAAACCCCCACAAGTGACATTATTTTGGAAAGTAGACCCCCTGAGGAACTTATCTAGATGTGTTGTGAGAGCTTTGAACCCCCAAGTGTTTCACTACAGTTTATGACGCAGAGCCGTGAAAATGAAAATTATTTTTTTTCCACAAAAATTATTTTTTAGCCCCCAGTTTTGTATTTTCCCAAGGGTAACTGTAGAAATTTGACCCCAAACGTTGTTGTGCAATTTGTCCTGAGTACGCTGATACCCCATATGTGGGGGGTAACCACTGTTTGGGTGCATAGCAGAGCTCGGAAGGGAAGGAGCGCCATTTGGAATGCAGACTTAGATTGAATGGTCTGCAGGCGTCACGTTGCATTTGCAGAGCCCCTGATGTACCTAAACAGTAGAAACACCCCACAAGTGACCCCATAATAGAAGCTAGGCCCCCCAGGGAACTTATCTAGATGTGTTGTGAGAACTTTGAGCCCCCAAGTGCTTCACTACAGTTAATAACGCAGAGCCGTGAAAATAAAAAATTATTTTTTCCCCACAAAAATTACCTTTAACACCCAGTTTTGTATTTTCCTAATGGTGAAAGGAGAAATTAGACCCCAAAAGTTGTTGTCCAATTTGTCCTGCGTATGCTGATAGCCCATATGTGGAGGGTGGGACCACCGTTTGGGTGCATGACAGAGCTCGGAAGGGAAGGAGCGCCATTTGGAATGCAGACTTAGATGGATTGGTCTGCAGGCGTTACGTTGCATTTGCAGAGCCCCTAATGTACCTAAACAGTAGAAACCCCCCACAAGTGACCGCATATTGGAACCTAGACCCCCCAAGGAACTTATCTAGATGTGTTGTGAGAACTTTGAACCCCCAAGTATTTCACTACAGATTATATCGCAGAGCCGTGAAAATAAAAAAAAAATTCCTACAAAAATGTTTTTTAGTCCCCCACATTTTTGTTTTCCCAAGGGTATCAAGAGAAATTGGACAACAGAAGTTGTTGTCCAATTTGTCCTGAGTGCGCTGATACCCCATATGTTGGGGTAAACCCCTGTTTGGGCACACGGGAGAGCTCGGAAGGGAAGGAGCACTGTTTTACTTTTTCAACATAGAATTGGCTGGAATTGAGATCGGACGCCATGTCGTGTTTAGAGAGCCCCTGATGTGCCTAAACAGTGGAAACCCCTCAATTATAACTGAAACCCTAATCCAAACACACCCCTAACCCTAATTCCAAACATAACCCTAACCACACCCCTAACCCTGACACACCCCTAACCCTAATCCCAACCGTAAATGTAATCCAAACCCTATCCCTAACCCTAGCACTAGCCCTAACCCTAGCCCTAACCCTAGCCCTAAATCTAGCCCTAACCCTAGCCCTAACCGTAACCCTAGCCGTAACCCTAGCCCTAACCCTTGCCCTAATGGGAAAATGGAAATAAATACATTTTTTTATTTTTTCCCCTAACTAAGGGGGTGATGAAGGGGGGGTTGATTTACTTTTATAGCGGGTTTTTTAGCGGATTTTTATGATTGGCAGCCGTCACACACTATAAGACGCTTTTATTGCCAAAATATTTTTCTGCGTTACCACATTTTAAGAGCTATAATTTTTCCATATTTTGGTCCACAGAGTCATGTGAGGTCTTGTTTTTTGTGGGACGAGTTGACGTTTTTATTGGTAACATTTTCGGGCACGTGACATTTTTTGATCGCTATTTATTTCGATTTTTAGGAGGCAGAATTACCAAAAACCAGCTATTCATGAATATCTTTTCTTTTTTTTTTTTTTTTTTTTGGGGGGGGGGGGGTTAATACCATTCCGCGTTTGGTAAAATGGATAAAGCAGTTTTATTCTTCGGGTCAGTACGATTACAGCGATACCTCATTTATATCATTTTTTATGTTTTGCCGCTTTTATACGATAAAAACTATTTTATAGAAAAAATTATTATTTTTGCATTGCTTTATTCTGAGGACTATAACTTTTTTATTTTTTCGCATGTGATGCTGTATGGTGGCTCATTTTTTGCGGGACAAGATGATGTTTTCAGCGGTACCATGGCTGTTTTTATCCGTCTTTTTAATCGTGTGCTATTCCACTTTGTTTGGCGGTATGATAATAAAACATTGTTTTTTGCCTTGATTTTTTTTTTTTAATGGTGTTCACTGAAGGGGTTAACTAGTGAGACAGTTTTATAGGTCGGGTCGTTACGGACGCGGCGATACTAAATATGTGTACTTTTATTGTTTTTTTTAATTTAAATAAAGGAATGTATTTATTGGAACAATATTTTTTTCTTATTATTTTTTTAGGATTTTTTTTTTTATTACACATCTGAATATTTTTTTTTTTACTCTATAACATTGCCCCAGGGGGGCATCATGTTATAGTGACAGATCGCTGTATAGTGACTTTGCTGTGCACTGTGTCAGATCAGAGATCACACAAGCACAGCAGGGAGGCTTACCAGCGCCTGCTCATACCAGTGCTTCTGATTAGCCTGAGCCTGCGTCTTGTTGTCATGCACAAAATGCATCTGCATCTTGTCACGGAAGCACATGACATATTCCACTATGGACACTTCAGAAGGGTTTGGCTCCTCTTCCCCGGATTCTCTTACCAACCCAAGGGGACCCCGGACTCGCCTGCCGTACAGGAGCTCGAAGGGGGAGAACCCTGTCGAGGCCTGCGGAACCTCCCGATAGCGAATAGTAGGTGTGGGAGGTACTGCTCCCAGTCGCATACTTGGGTCTCAACCAGCATGCAGAGCATCTGTTTGAGGGTACCATTGAAGCGCTCAAACAAGCCATTGGTCTGTGAGTGATATACACTCGATACCAGACGCATCACCTTTTTTTTTTTACAGAGAGCCTCCATTAGGCGAGACATGAATTGGGTCCCTTGATCGGTAAGCATCTCCCTGGGAAATCCTACACGTGAAAAGATAGCCAACAGGGCATCCGCCACCTTATCTGCCCTTGTTGACGACAGAGCTACTGCCTCTGGGTACCGGGTAGCGTAGTCTACCAATTGCTTTCCAGATCTGCTGGAGACGGCCAGCGGGCCCACAATGTCCACTGCGATCCTCTGGAAAGGCTCCTCTATCCCTGGCAAAGTGATCAGGGGAACCTAGAAGTGTTGAGCCTTAGTTTTGCTGACCCCCAAGTGTCCAGCAAGCGGGATCTCATGGGCAATCCGCAACAACTCACCCCTGAATTGCTGCGGGACAACCAGCTGTCTTTTCCTCAACCACTCCTTTTGCGATTTTCTGGGTACTGTCTCCCGGTACAACCTCCCTCGGTCCCAGAACACCCTCTCCTTATCAGTCACGGAGGTGGACGTCTCGGCTAGGTACCTCAAATTCTTCAGGCTCGCATCTGTGTGCAGAGCAGCCTGAAACTCCTGGCTAGGGGAAGCCAGAAGCGACATCAGGCTCCCTTCCCCACGGGAACCCTCTGGGACCTGCTCTGGGTCCATCTCTCGTTCAGTCACAACAATAACTTAGGAGGGTCCGTAAGGCAGACCTTTATCTGCTTTCCGGGCACTCTGACTGCGGGTGACAGCAGCTACGTAGGCTGTCTCCCCGGGGATTTCCACAGACCCATCAGCCGGCACTGCTATGGGTACTACCTCCCCATCCACCCCCAACATTCCAGGAGCAGTGCTATTTATGGGCCAGTTACCTTCCTCGGTGGCACTGGTCAGTTGCATGGCATCAGCTTCCTCACGGTTCCTATGCACCTTCCCATTTCCTTGAGCACCAACGCTTGCTCTTGTTAGGGGTTCCTCAGCCATCCCACCCCAAGGAGTGATGTGGCTGAACACTCCTGCACCTTTGGACACATCAACCTTTTCAGAAGAATGGTTATCAGGTTCAGTTGGCACATTTACATCATTTTCAGCATCATTCCTAGGGAAGAAATGGTAATCAGATGCATCATTTATATTACTCTCTGCATTTTCTGAAAAAGCATTATCCAATACACCATTACCCGGGGAAGCAGTGTCAGGTAACACATGCAATTTCCCATCATTATCAGCATTCAATCGGGGAGAGGAGTCAGGGACATAGTATGCAACCATCCTCCCCAAATCAGTCCCCAATAAAACATCAGTGGGCAAGTTATCGGACAGCCCCACTTCCTTCACCCCGCTCCCAGCATCCCAATCTATATAAACCCAGGCCATTGGTAAGGGACAGCTGATACCCCGAATCCCGGTGACAGTCAGGGTTTTCCCTGGAATGATCTCTTCAAGGGCAGTCAGTTTAGGTCGTATGAGGGTTCGTTCAGCCCAGGTGTCCATGAGGCCTGTAGCGACATGGCCCCCCACCGTGACATGCTGCAGGCTGTCACACACCCTCCCAACCGCCCCACTCACCAAAAGAACTGCTGCATTAGGCCCTGGGGCCCTGTCTGGGGAGTTCCTCTGCTTCTCTGGACACAGGGTGCTGATGTGACCAGTCCGCTTGCAGAAGAAACACTGGCGAGGGTCGGTGGTAGGTTTAGTGCTGTTGGCAACGGGGACAGGGCCTCTGGTGTGTTCGCTGGCGGGGGTACTGGCGTTGGTTGCAGGCTCACACACTCTTCAGCTGTTGGTGACTGGCTTCCGCATTTTCGATTTACGGTTGGCTTCATAGGCATCGGCAATCTGCTCTGCTTTCGTCACGTCTTTGGGTTCTCTGTCCATCACGAACTGTCGCACCTCAGCTGGGCAAAGATGTAAGAACTCGTCTTTGATCATCAGGTCTCACAGCTGTGCAAAGGTGGTCACTGACAGTCCTTGGGTCCACTGGTCAAAGTGGGTCCCGAGTCCATGCGCCACATCGCTGTAACTGTCATATGGGCCACATTGGAGGTTCCGGAACTTTTTACGGTAAATCTCAGGTGTAAGCTGGTACTTGGTTATCAGGGCCTGCTTGATGGCCTCAAAGTCACTATCTTGTTCTGGCGGAAGTGAAGCAAACGCCTCCAGAGCTTTGCCTTTTAGCCCTGGGGTCAGGTATCGGGCCCATTCTTCCGTAGGCAGCTGGTACTGTCTACAGGCTTTCTCAAAGGCCCGCAGAAAAGTGTCCAAGTCACAGTCCCTTTCCATCCCAGGAAAGTGCTCTGGCCGGGGTTTAGGTATCTGAGCGCTGTTAGGCTCACGGCTCCGGGCAGTGGAGGGTATCCCCCCTTGCCAAGCCATCTCCTATTCATGGACTCACTGGGCTTGGTGCTTGGCTCTCTCAGCCTCCTGCTCGGCTCGCTGGGCCTCTCGCTCGGCTTGGTATTGCTGGATCAGCCTGCAACATGCCTCACAGTCATTGGCGGGGAATTCGTCCAAAGCCACTTGCAGATAGGGGTCCAACCCGCCCCAATTGCATATGGGGCCAGCATTCGGTGGTTGTACCTCGGCTGCAGCACCATTTTCGCTTGTGCTGGCTTCTGCGGTCTCTGAGACGAGGCTTGCGCTGCTTCAAATTGCACCAGTTCAGTGACCATTTGAGCCATCGGTTTGCCATTGGAGTCCAGGCCATGGTGGATGCATACTCCAACAAGAGAGTCCTTCTTCTGCTGGGTGTACCAGGCTTCACCTTTTGCAGCCAACATTGCCAAATAAAAGATAGGATAGAAAAACAAAGAGAAAGGGAGGGGGTAATCGCAAGTACACACTATTATCTCAGGACTAGTAAACACTGAGCTTGCTCTCCAAACTTATTTGAGCAAGTCCTCACAAGAACTTTGCAAGTTTTTAGTGAGAGGAATGATTGCTCAAACCAAATCACTAATGCTCTATTATCCCTTCGCTCTGCCACCAATATGTCACGGTTCACACCGTGACTGCCAACACTATGTCACGGATCCCAGTAGTATGTCAGGGATCCCAGGGAGGATATCTTCATCGTCCCCACTACTCACACCAATTTGTCACGAACCGGGGTAGTTTGGTTGCCCCTGGTTCCTTCTGAAGGGGATTTATCTATATCCCACTTCCCAGTTCTGGTTTGGAACTTGCAGCTCACTGGCGCCCCCCTTACCCTCAGGTCAGACTAGGTACTGCACCTAGAGTAATTAGTCGCCAGAAAGGCTGCCTGCTATGTACTGGCTATTGGGCACACTGCAGCGAGGGCGATATAACTACTCCCACTCAGGCAGGAACAATAATTAACAACGCCGCCGGTCGCTGCAGAGATGCTCGATTGCACAGGACAAGGTATGCCGCCTCCACCTCCGAGTGCACCAAAGGTTAACGGGTCCTGAGCCAACCAAAATCAGTAGCGTAATTCACTTCAGAGGACACAGTTCATATAGAGCAGAAGAGAAAAGCTTAGTAAAATTATGTATTTTACTCCATTAAAAAGATAGGCAGTGTTGCAAAAATATTAAAAAGATATTATAAAGGAGACAATCATATGTACATTGCAACTACAAATAAAATAAGGATTAACGTTGAAAAGAGAACTTACAGGTTATGTCATGGTATCATCTTGGCTGGCCTGTGGCTTAAGAGGATAAATACATCCAGAAGCATGGATCAGCTTTGCCAAGCTGGTGTTACATCACTTTCTGGGACAGGACTGAAGGGCTGGTTAATGATATGTAATGAGGTCAGAGATATTTATGTTTCTAGACTCTGGAGACAAAAGAATTCCTGAGTAAGAGGGTAGGCACCACTAGTGGCTTTGCAGGATTGGTCACCCTTCTCACACACTAGCTTCAAGTTACCCAGTGTCGCTCTCTAGGATTTGTGTCTATACCAGCGAATGCAGTGGAAGCTGGAAGGGGGGGGGGTCAAATCTGCAGCATGTGTGTGATATGGTACTTTCTAGACTAATCTCACATTATGACATTGTTACAGTATTGTGACACGTCCGGTGTGATGATGGTGACCGGTGAGATGTGCTGTTATTAATACATCCGGTGTGATGGTGGTGACCGGTGAGATGTGCTGTTATTAATACATCCGGTGTGATGATGGTGACCGGTGAGATGTGCGATTATTAATACATCCGGTGTGATGATGGTGACCGGTGAGATGTGCGATTATTAATACATCCGGTGTGATGATGGTGACCGGTGAGATGTGCTGTTATTAATACATCCGGTGTGATGATGGTGACCGGTGAGATGTGCGATTATTAATACATCCAGTGTGATGATGGTGACCGGTGAGATGTGCGGTTATTAATACATCCGGTGTGATGATGGTGACCGGTGAGATGTGCGATTATTAATACATCCGGTGTGATGATGGTGACCGGTGAGATGTGCGATTATTAATACATCCGGTGTGATGGTGGTGACCGGTGAGATGTGCGGTTATTAATACATCCGGTGTGATGGTGGTGACCGGTGAGATGTGCTGTTATTAATACATCCGGTGTGATGATGGTGACCGGTGAGATGTGCGGTTATTAATACATCCGGTGTGATGGTGGTGACCGGTGAGATGTGCTGTTATTAATACATCCGGTGTGATGATGGTGACCGGTGAGATGTGCTGTTATTAATACATCCGGTGTGATGATGGTGACCGGTGAGATGTGCGATTATTAATACATCCGGTGTGATGATGGTGACCGGTGAGATGTGCGGTTATTAATACATCCGGTGTGATGATGGTGACCGGTGAGATGTGCGGTTATTAATACATCCAGTGTGATGATGGTGACCGGTGAGATGTGCGATTATTAATACATCCGGTGTGATGATGGTGACCGGTGAGATGTGCTGTTATTAATACATCCGGTGTGATGATGGTGACCGGTGAGATGAGCTGTTATTAATACATCCGGTGTGATGATGGTGACCGGTGAGATGTGCTGTTATTAATACATCCGGTGTGATGATGGTGACCGGTGAGATGTGCTGTTATTAATACATCCGGTGTGATGATGGTGACCGGTGAGATGAGCTGTTATTAATACATCCGGTGTGATGGTGGTGACCGGTGAGATGTGCGATTATTAATACATCCGGTGTGATGGTGGTGACCGGTGAGATGTGCTGTTATTAATACATCCGGTGTGATGATGGTGACCGGTGAGATGTGCGGTTATTAATACATCCGGTGTGATGGTGGTGACCGGTGAGATGTGCGGTTATTAATACATCCGGTGTGATGGTGGTGACCGGTGAGATGTGCGGTTATTAATACATCCGGTGTGATGGTGGTGACCGGTGAGATGTGCTGTTATTAATACATCCGGTGTGATGATGGTGACCGGTGAGATGTGCTGTTATTAATACATCCGGTGTGATGGTGGTGACCGGTGAGATGTGCGGTTATTAATACATCCGGTGTGATGGTGGTGACCGGTGAGATGTGCTGTTATTAATACATCCAGTGTGATGGTGGTGACCGGTGAGATGTGCTGTTATTAATACATCCGGTGTGATGGTGGTGACCGGTGAGATGTGCGGTTATTAATACATCCGGTGTGATGGTGGTGACCGGTGAGATGTGCTGTTATTAATACATCCGGTGTGATGATGATGACCGGTGAGATGTGCTGTTATTAATACATCCGGTGTGATGATGATGACCGGTGAGATGTGCGGTTATTAATACATCCGGTGTGATGGTGGTGACCGGTGAGATGTGCTGTTATTAATACATCCGGTGTGATGATGATGACCGGTGAGATGTGCTGTTATTAATACATCCAGTGTGATGATGGTGACCGGTGAGATGTGCGGTTATTAATACATCCAGTGTGATGGTGGTGACCGGTGAGATGTGCTGTTATTAATACATCCGGTGTGATGGTGACCGGTGAGATGTGCTGTTATTAATACATCCGGTGTGATGGTGGTGACCGGTGAGATGTGCTGTTATTAATACATCCGGTGTGATGATGGTGACCGGTGAGATGTGCTGTTATTAATACATCCGGTGTGATGATGGTGACCGGTGAGATGTGCTGTTATTAATACATCCGGTGTGATGATGGTGACCGGTGAGATGTGCTGTTATTAATACATCCGGTGTGATGGTGGTGACCGGTGAGATGTGCTGTTATTAATACATCCGGTGTGATGATGGTGATCGGTGAGATGTGCTGTTATTAATACATCCGGTGTGATGATGGTGACCGGTGAGATGTGCTGTTATTAATACATCCGGTGTGATGGTGGTGACCGGTGAGATGTGCTGTTATTAATACATCCGGTGTGATGGTGGTGACCGGTGAGATGTTCTGATATTAATACATCCGGTGTGATGATGGTGACCGGTGAGATGTGCTGTTATTAATACATCCGGTGTGATGATGGTGACCGGTGAGATGTGCGGTTATTAATACATCCGGTGTGATGGTGGTGACCGGTGAGATGTGCGGTTATTAATACATCCGGTGTGATGGTGGTGACCGGTGAGATGTGCGGTTATTAATACATCCAGTGTGATGATGGTGACCGGTGAGATGTGCGGTTATTAATACATCCGGTGTGATGGTGATGACCGGTGAGATGTGCGGTTATTAATACATCCGGTGTGATGGTGGTGACCGGTGAGATGTGCGATTATTAATACATCCGGTGTGATGGTGGTGACCGGTGAGATGTGCTGTTATTAATACATCCGGTGTGATGGTGGTGACCGGTGAGATGTACGGTTATTAATACATCCGGTGTGATGGTGGTGACCGGTGAGATGTGCGGTTATTAATACATCCGGTGTGATGGTGGTGACCGGTGAGATGTGCGATTATTAATACATCCGGTGTGATGATGGTGACCGGTGAGATGAGCTGTTATTAATACATCCGGTGTGATGGTGGTGACCGGTGAGATGTGCGGTTATTAATACATCCGGTGTGATGGTGGTGACCGGTGAGATGTGCTGTTATTAATACATCCGGTGTGATGGTGGTGACCGGTGAGATGAGCTGTTATTAATACATCCGGTGTGATGGTGGTGACCGGTGAGATGTGCGGTTATTAATACGTCCGGTGTGATGGTGGTGACCGGTGAGATGTGCTGTTATTAATACATCCGGTGTGATGGTGGTGACCGGTGAGATGTGCGGTTATTAATACGTCCGGTGTGATGGTGGTGACCGGTGAGATGTGCTGTTATTAATACATCCGGTGTGATGATGGTGACCGGTGAGATGTGCTGTTATTAATACATCCAGTGTGATGGTGGTGACCGGTGAGATGTGCTGTTATTAATACATCCGGTGTGATGGTGGTGACCGGTGAGATGTGCGGTTATTAATACGTCCGGTGTGATGGTGGTGACCGGTGAGATGTGCTGTTATTAATACATCCGGTGTGATGATGGTGACCGGTGAGATGTGCTGTTATTAATACATCCGGTGTGATGGTGGTGACCGGTGAGATGTGCTGTTATTAATACATCCGGTGTGATGGTGGTGACCGGTGAGATGTGCGGTTATTAATACATCCGGTGTGATGATGGTGACAGGTGAGATGTGCTGTTATTAATACGTCCGGTGTGATGGTGGTGACCGGTGAGATGTGCGGTTATTAATACATCCGGTGTGATGATGATGACCGGTGAGATGTGCTGTTATTAATACATCCGGTGTGATGGTGGTGACCGGTGAGATGTGCTGTTATTAATACATCCAGTGTGATGATGGTGACCGGTGAGATGTGCGGTTATTAATACATCCGGTGTGATGGTGGTGACCGGTGAGATGTGCGGTTATTAATACATCCAGTGTGATGATGGTGACCGGTGAGATGTGCTGTTATTAATACATCCGGTGTGATGGTGGTGACCGGTGAGATGTGCTGTTATTAATACATCCGGTGTGATGATGGTGACCGGTGAGATGTGCGGTTATTAATACATCCGGTGTGATGATGGTGACCGGTGAGATGTGCGATTATTAATACATCCGGTGTGATGGTGGTGACAGGTGAGATGTGCGATTATTAATACATCCAGTGTGATGATGGTGACCGGTGAGATGTGCGATTATTAATACATCCGGTGTGATGGTGGTGACAGGTGAGATGTGCGATTATTAATACATCCAGTGTGATGATGGTGACCGGTGAGATGTGCGGTTATTAATACATCCGGTGTGATGGTGATGACCGGTGAGATGTGCGGTTATTAATACATCCGGTGTGATGGTGGTGACCGGTGAGATGTGCGATTATTAATACATCCGGTGTGATGGTGGTGACAGGTGAGATGTGCGATTATTAATACATCCAGTGTGATGATGGTGACCGGTGAGATGTGCGGTTATTAATACATCCGGTGTGATGGTGATGACCGGTGAGATGTGCGGTTATTAATACATCCGGTGTGATGGTGGTGACCGGTGAGATGTGCGATTATTAATACATCCGGTGTGATGGTGGTGACCGGTGAGATGTGCTGTTATTAATACATCCGGTGTGATGGTGGTGACCGGTGAGATGTACGGTTATTAATACATCCGGTGTGATGGTGGTGACCGGTGAGATGTGCGGTTATTAATACATCCGGTGTGATGGTGGTGACCGGTGAGATGTGCGATTATTAATACATCCGGTGTGATGATGGTGACCGGTGAGATGAGCTGTTATTAATACATCCGGTGTGATGGTGGTGACCGGTGAGATGTGCGGTTATTAATACATCCGGTGTGATGGTGGTGACCGGTGAGATGTGCTGTTATTAATACATCCGGTGTGATGGTGGTGACCGGTGAGATGAGCTGTTATTAATACATCCGGTGTGATGGTGGTGACCGGTGAGATGAGCTGTTATTAATACATCCGGTGTGATGGTGGTGACCGGTGAGATGTGCTGTTATTAATACATCCGGTGTGATGGTGGTGACCGGTGAGATGTGCGGTTATTAATACATCCGGTGTGATGGTGGTGACCGGTGAGATGTGCTGTTATTAATACATCCGGTGTGATGGTGGTGACAGGTGAGATGTGCTGTTATTAATACATCCGGTGTGATGGTGGTGACCGGTGAGATGTGCTGTTATTAATACATCCGGTGTGATGGTGGTGACCGGTGAGATGTGCTGTTATTAATACATCCGGTGTGATGGTGGTGACCGGTGAGATGTGCGGTTATTAATACGTCCGGTGTGATGGTGGTGACCGGTGAGATGTGCTGTTATTAATACATCCGGTGTGATGATGGTGACCGGTGAGATGTGCTGTTATTAATACATCCGGTGTGATGGTGGTGACCGGTGAGATGTGCTGTTATTAATACATCCGGTGTGATGGTGGTGACCGGTGAGATGTGCGGTTATTAATACATCCGGTGTGATGATGGTGACCGGTGAGATGTGCTGTTATTAATACATCCGGTGTGATGGTGGTGACCGGTGAGATGTGCTGTTATTAATACATCCGGTGTGATGGTGGTGACCGGTGAGATGTGCTGTTATTAATACATCCGGTGTGATGGTGGTGACCGGTGAGATGTGCGGTTATTAATACATCCGGTGTGATGATGATGACCGGTGAGATGTGCTGTTATTAATACATCCGGTGTGATGATGGTGACCGGTGAGATGTGCGGTTATTAATACATCCGGTGTGATGATGGTGACCGGTGAGATGTGCTGTTATTAATACATCCGGTGTGATGGTGGTGACCGGTGAGATGTGCTGTTATTAATACATCCGGTGTGATGGTGGTGACCGGTGAGATGTGCTGTTATTAATACATCCGGTGTGATGGTGGTGACAGGTGAGATGTGCTGTTATTAATACATCCGGTGTGATGGTGGTGACCGGTGAGATGTGCGGTTATTAATACATCCGGTGTGATGGTGGTGACCGGTGAGATGTGCTGTTATTAATACATCCGGTGTGATGGTGGTGACCGGTGAGATGTGCTGTTATTAATACATCCGGTGTGATGATGGTGACCGGTGAGATGTGCGGTTATTAATACATCCGGTGTGATGATGGTGACAGGTGAGATGTGCTGTTATTAATACATCCGGTGTGATGGTGGTGACCGGTGAGATGTGCGGTTATTAATACATCCGGTGTGATGATGATGACCGGTGAGATGTGCTGTTATTAATACATCCGGTGTGATGATGGTGACCGGTGAGATGTGCGGTTATTAATACATCCGGTGTGATGATGGTGACCGGTGAGATGTGCGATTATTAATACATCCGGTGTGATGGTGGTGACAGGTGAGATGTGCGATTATTAATACATCCAGTGTGATGATGGTGACCGGTGAGATGTGCTGTTATTAATACATCCGGTGTGATGATGGTGACCGGTGAGATGAGCTGTTATTAATACATCCGGTGTGATGGTGGTGACCGGTGAGATGTGCTGTTATTAATACATCCGGTGTGATGATGGTGACCGGTGAGATGTGCGGTTATTAATACATCCGGTGTGATGATGGTGACAGGTGAGATGTGCTGTTATTAATACATCCGGTGTGATGGTGGTGACCGGTGAGATGTGCGGTTATTAATACATCCGGTGTGATGGTGGTGACCGGTGAGATGTGCGGTTATTAATACATCCGGTGTGATGGTGGTGACCGGTGAGATGTGCTGTTATTAATACATCCGGTGTGATGGTGGTGACCGGTGAGATGTTCTGATATTAATACATCCGGTGTGATGGTGGTGACCGGTGAGATGTGCTGTTATTAATACATCCGGTGTGATGGTGGTGACCGGTGAGATGTGCGGTTATTAATACATCCGGTGTGATGGTGGTGACCGGTGAGATGTGCTGTTATTAATACATCCGGTGTGATGATGGTGACCGGTGAGATGTGCTGTTATTAATACATCCGGTGTGATGGTGGTGACCGGTGAGATGTGCTGTTATTAATACATCCGGTGTGATGGTGGTGACCGGTGAGATGTGCGGTTATTAATACATCCGGTGTGATGGTGGTGACCGGTGAGATGTGCTGTTATTAATACATCCGGTGTGATGATGGTGACCGGTGAGATGTGCTGTTATTAATACATCCGGTGTGATGATGGTGACCGGTGAGATGTGCTGTTATTAATACATCCGGTGTGATGGTGGTGACCGGTGAGATGTGCTGTTATTAATACATCCGGTGTGATGGTGGTGACCGGTGAGATGTGCGGTTATTAATACATCCGGTGTGATGGTGGTGACCGGTGAGATGTGCTGTTATTAATACATCCGGTGTGATGGTGGTGACCGGTGAGATGTTCTGATATTAATACATCCGGTGTGATGATGGTGACCGGTGAGATGTGCTGTTATTAATACATCCGGTGTGATGATGGTGACCGGTGAGATGTGCGGTTATTAATACATCCAGTGTGATGGTGGTGACCGGTGAGATGTTCTGATATTAATACATCCGGTGTGATGATGGTGACCGGTGAGATGTTCTGATATTAATACATCCGGTGTGATGGTGGTGACCGGTGAGATGTGCGGTTATTAATACATCCAGTGTGATGATGGTGACCGGTGAGATGTGCTGTTATTAATACATCCGGTGTGATGGTGGTGACAGGTGAGATGAGCGGTTATTAATACATCCGGTGTGATGGTGGTGACCGGTGAGATGTGCGGTTATTAATACATCCGGTGTGATGGTGGTGACCGGTGAGATGTGCTGTTATTAATACATCCGGTGTGATGGTGGTGACCGGTGAGATGTGCTGTTATTAATACATCCGGTGTGATGGTGGTGACCGGTGAGATGTGCGATTATTAATACATCCGGTGTGATGGTGGTGACCGGTGAGATGTGCGGTTATTAATACATCCGGTGTGATGATGATGACCGGTGAGATGTGCTGTTATTAATACATCCGGTGTGATGGTGGTGACCGGTGAGATGTGCGGTTATTAATACATCCGGTGTGATGATGATGACCGGTGAGATGTGCTGTTATTAATACATCCGGTGTGATGGTGGTGACCGGTGAGATGTGCGATTATTAATACATCCAGTGTGATGGTGGTGACCGGTGAGATGTGCGGTTATTAATACATCCGGTGTGATGATGGTGACCGGTGAGATGTGCTGTTATTAATACATCCGGTGTGATGGTGGTGACCGGTGAGATGTGCGGTTATTAATACATCCGGTGTGATGATGATGACCGGTGAGATGTGCTGTTATTAATACATCCGGTGTGATGGTGGTGACCGGTGAGATGTGCTGTTATTAATACATCCGGTGTGATGATGGTGACCGGTGAGATGTGCTGTTATTAATACATCCGGTGTGATGGTGGTGACAGGTGAGATGTGCTGTTATTAATACATCCGGTGTGATGGTGGTGACCGGTGAGATGTGCTGTTATTAATACATCCGGTGTGATGATGATGACCGGTGAGATGTGCTGTTATTAATACATCCGGTGTGATGGTGGTGACCGGTGAGATGTGCGGTTATTAATACATCCAGTGTGATGATGGTGACCGGTGAGATGTACGGTTATTAATACATCCGGTGTGATGGTGGTGACCGGTGAGATGTGCTGTTATTAATACATCCGGTGTGATGGTGGTGACCGGTGAGATGTGCGGTTATTAATACATCCAGTGTGATGATGGTGACCGGTGAGATGTGCTGTTATTAATACATCCAGTGTGATGATGGTGACCGGTGAGATGTGCTGTTATTAATACATCCAGTGTGATGATGGTGACCGGTGAGATGTGCGGTTATTAATACATCCAGTGTGATGATGGTGACCGGTGAGATGTGCTGTTATTAATACATCCAGTGTGATGATGGTGACCGGTGAGATGTGCGGTTATTTATACATCCAGTGTGATGGTGGTGACCGGTGAGATGTGCGATTATTAATACATCCGGTGTGATGGTGGTGACCGGTGAGATATGCTGTTATTAATACATCCGGTGTGATGGTGGTGACCGGTGAGATGTACGGTTATTAATACGTCCGGTGTGATGGTGGTGACCGGTGAGATGTGCGGTTATTAATACATCCAGTGTGATGATGGTGACCGGTGAGATGTGCTGTTATTAATACATCCGGTGTGATGATGGTGACCGGTGAGATGTGCGGTTATTAATACATCCGGTGTGATGGTGGTGACCGGTGAGATGTGCTGTTATTAATACATCCGGTGTGATGATGGTGACCGGTGAGATGTGCGGTTATTAATACATCCGGTGTGATGGTGGTGACCGGTGAGATGTGCTGTTATTAATACATCCGGTGTGATGGTGGTGACCGGTGAGATGTGCTGTTATTAATACATCCGGTGTGATGGTGGTGACCGGTGAGATATGCTGTTATTAATACATCCGGTGTGATGGTGGTGACCGGTGAGATGTGCTGTTATTAATACATCCGGTGTGATGGTGACCGGTGAGATGTGCGATTATTAATACATCCGGTGTGATGATGGTGACCGGTGAGATGTGCGGTTATTAATACATCCGGTGTGATGGTGGTGACCGGTGAGATGTGCTGTTATTAATACATCCGGTGTGATGGTGGTGACCGGTGAGATGTGCTGTTATTAATACATCCGGTGTGATGGTGGTGACCGGTGAGATGTGCTGTTATTAATACATCCGGTGTGATGATGATGACCGGTGAGATGTGCTGTTATTAATACATCCGGTGTGATGATGGTGACCGGTGAGATGTGCGGTTATTAATACATCCGGTGTGATGGTGGTGACCGGTGAGATGTGCTGTTATTAATACATCCGGTGTGATGGTGGTGACCGGTGAGATGAGCTGTTATTAATACATCCAGTGTGATGATGGTGACCGGTGAGATGTGCTGTTATTAATACATCCGGTGTGATGATGATGACCGGTGAGATGTGCTGTTATTAATACATCCGGTGTGATGATGGTGACCGGTGAGATGTGCGGTTATTAATACATCCGGTGTGATGGTGGTGACAGGTGAGATGTGCTGTTATTAATACATCCGGTGTGATGGTGGTGACCGGTGAGATGTGCTGTTATTAATACATCCGGTGTGATGATGGTGACCGGTGAGATGTGCGATTATTAATACATCCGGTGTGATGGTGGTGACCGGTGAGATATGCGGTTATTAATACGTCCGGTGTGATGGTGGTGACCGGTGAGATGTGCGGTTATTAATACATCCGGTGTGATGATGGTGACCGGTGAGATGTGCTGTTATTAATACATCCGGTGTGATGGTGGTGACCGGTGAGATGTGCGGTTATTAATACATCCAGTGTGATGGTGGTGACCGGTGAGATGTGCTGTTATTAATACATCCGGTGTGATGGTGGTGACAGGTGAGATGTGCGGTTATTAATACATCCGGTGTGATGGTGGTGACAGGTGAGATGTGCGGTTATTAATACATCCGGTGTGATGGTGGTGACCGGTGAGATGTGCTGTTATTAATACATCCGGTGTGATGGTGGTGACCGGTGAGATGTGCGGTTATTAATACATCCAGTGTGATGGTGGTGACCGGTGAGATGTGCTGTTATTAATACATCCAGTGTGATGATGGTGACCTGTGAGATGTGCTGTTATTAATACATCCAGTGTGATGGTGGTGACCGGTGAGATGTGCGGTTATTAATACATCCGGTGTGATGATGGTGACCGGTGAGATGTGCGGTTATTAATACATCCAGTGTGATGATGGTGACCGGTGAGATGTGCGGTTATTAATACATCCAGTGTGATGATGGTGACCGGTGAGATGTGCGGTTATTAATACATCCAGTGTGATGATGGTGACCGGTGAGATGTGCGGTTATTAATACATCCAGTGTGATGGTGGTGACCGGTGAGATGTGCTGTTATTAATACATCCGGTGTGATGATGGTGACCGGTGAGATGTGCGGTTATTAATACATCCAGTGTGATGGTGGTGACCGGTGAGATGTGCGGTTATTAATACATCCAGTGTGATGATGGTGACCGGTGAGATGTGCGGTTATTAATACATCCGGTGTGATGGTGGTGACCGGTGAGATGTGCTGTTATTAATACATCCGGTGTGATGGTGGTGATCGGTGAGATGTGCTGTTATTAATACATCCGGTGTGATGATGGTGACAGGTGAGATGTGCTGTTATTAATACATCCGGTGTGATGATGGTGACCGGTGAGATGTGCTGTTATTAATACATCCGGTGTGATGGTGGTGACCGGTGAGATGTGCGGTTATTAATACATCCGGTGTGATGGTGGTGACCGGTGAGATGTGCGGTTATTAATACGTCCGGTGTGATGATGGTGACCGGTGAGATGTGCGGTTATTAATACGTCCGGTGTGATGGTGGTGACCGGTGAGATGAGCTGTTATTAATACATCCGGTGTGATGGTGGTGACCGGTGAGATGTGCTGTTATTAATACATCCGGTGTGATGGTGGTGACCGGTGAGATGTGCTGTTATTAATACATCCGGTGTGATGGTGGTGACCGGTGAGATGTGCTGTTATTAATACATCCGGTGTGATGGTGGTGACCGGTGAGATGTGCTGTTATTAATACATCCGGTGTGATGATGGTGACAGGTGAGATGTGCTGTTATTAATACATCCGGTGTGATGATGGTGACCGGTGAGATGTGCTGTTATTAATACATCCGGTGTGATGGTGGTGACCGGTGAGATGTGCGGTTATTAATACATCCGGTGTGATGATGGTGACCGGTGAGATGTGCTGTTATTAATACATCCGGTGTGATGGTGGTGACCGGTGAGATGTGCTGTTATTAATACATCCGGTGTGATGATGGTGACCGGTGAGATGTGCGGTTATTAATACATCCGGTGTGATGGTGGTGACCGGTGAGATGTGCTGTTATTAATACATCCGGTGTGATGATGGTGACCGGTGAGATGTGCTGTTATTAATACATCCGGTGTGATGATGGTGACCGGTGAGATGTGCGATTATTAATACATCCGGTGTGATGATGGTGACCGGTGAGATGTGCGGTTATTAATACATCCGGTGTGATGGTGGTGACCGGTGAGATGTGCGATTATTAATACATCCAGTGTGATGGTGGTGACAGGTGAGATGTGCGATTATTAATACATCCGGTGTGATGGTGGTGACCGGTGAGATGTGCGATTATTAATACATCCGGTGTGATGGTGGTGACCGGTGAGATGTGCTGTTATTAATACATCCGGTGTGATGGTGGTGACCGGTGAGATGTGCGGTTATTAATACATCCGGTGTGATGGTGGTGACCGGTGAGATGTGCTGTTATTAATACATCCGGTGTGATGATGGTGACCGGTGAGATGTGCGGTTATTAATACATCCGGTGTGATGGTGGTGACCGGTGAGATGTGCGGTTATTAATACATCCAGTGTGATGGTGGTGACCGGTGAGATGTGCGATTATTAATACATCCGGTGTGATGATGGTGACCGGTGAAATGTGCGGTTATTAATACATCCAGTGTGATGGTGGTGACCGGTGAGATGTGCGATTATTAATACATCCGGTGTGATGATGGTGACCGGTGAGATGTGCGGTTATTAATACATCCGGTGTGATGGTGGTGACCGGTGAGATGTGCGGTTATTAATACATCCGGTGTGATGGTGGTGACCGGTGAGATGTGCTGTTATTAATACATCCGGTGTGATGGTGGTGACCGGTGAGATGTGCGGTTATTAATACGTCCGGTGTGATGATGGTGACCGGTGAGATGTGCTGTTATTAATACATCCGGTGTGATGGTGGTGACCGGTGAGATGTGCGGTTATTAATACGTCCGGTGTGATGGTGGTGACCGGTGAGATGTGCGGTTATTAATACGTCCGGTGTGATGGTGGTGACCGGTGAGATGTGCGGTTATTAATACGTCCGGTGTGATGGTGGTGACCGGTGAGATGTGCGGTTATTAATACGTCCGGTGTGATGATGGTGACCGGTGAGATGTGCTGTTATTAATACATCCGGTGTGATGGTGGTGACCGGTGAGATGTGCGGTTATTAATACATCCGGTGTGATGATGGTGACCGGTGAGATGTGCGGTTATTAATACATCCGGTGTGATGGTGGTGACCGGTGAGATGTGCTGTTATTAATACATCCGGTGTGATGATGGTGACCGGTGAGATGTGCTGTTATTAATACATCCGGTGTGATGGTGGTGACCGGTGAGATGTGCGGTTATTAATACATCCGGTGTGATGGTGGTGACCGGTGAGATGTGCTGTTATTAATACATCCGGTGTGATGGTGGTGACCGGTGAGATGTGCGGTTATTAATACATCCGGTGTGATGGTGGTGACCGGTGAGATGTGCGGTTATTAATACATCCAGTGTGATGGTGGTGACCGGTGAGATGTGCGGTTATTAATACATCCGGTGTGATGGTGGTGACCGGTGAGATGTGCGGTTATTAATACATCCGGTGTGATGGTGGTGACCGGTGAGATGTGCGGTTATTAATACATCCGGTGTGATGGTGACAGGTGAGATGTGCGGTTATTAATACATCCGGTGTGATGGTGACCGGTGAGATGTGCGGTTATTAATACATCCGGTGTGATGGTGGTGACCGGTGAGATATGCGGTTATTAATACATCCGGTGTGATGGTGGTGACCGGTGAGATGTGCGGTTATTAATACATCCGGTGTGATGGTGGTGACCGGTGAGATGTGCGGTTATTAATACATCCGGTGTGATGATGGTGACCGGTGAGATGTGCTGTTATTAATACATCCGGTGTGATGATGGTGACCGGTGAGATGTGCGATTATTAATACATCCGGTGTGATGATGGTGACCGGTGAGATGTGCGGTTATTAATACATCCGGTGTGATGATGGTGACCGGTGAGATGTGCTGTTATTAATACATCCGGTGTGATGGTGGTGACCGGTGAGATGTGCGGTTATTAATACATCCGGTGTGATGATGGTGACCGGTGAGATGTGCTGTTATTAATACATCCGGTGTGATGGTGGTGACCGGTGAGATGTGCGATTATTAATACATCCAGTGTGATGGTGGTGACCGGTGAGATGTGCTGTTATTAATACATCCGGTGTGATGATGGTGACCGGTGAGATGTGCGATTATTAATACATCCGGTGTGATGATGGTGACCGGTGAGATGTGCTGTTATTAATACATCCGGTGTGATGGTGGTGACCGGTGAGATGTGCTGTTATTAATACATCCAGTGTAATGGTGGTGACCGGTGAGATGTGCGGTTATTAATACTTCTGGTGTGATGATGGTGACCGGTGAGATGTGCTGTTATTAATACATCCGGTGTGATGGTGGTGACCGGTGAGATGTGCTGTTATTAATACATCCGGTGTGATGATGGTGACCGGTGAGATGTGCTGTTATTAATACATCCGGTGTGATGGTGGTGACCGGTGAGATGTGCTGTTATTAATACATCCAGTGTGATGATGGTGACCGGTGAGATGTGCTGTTATTAATACATCCGGTGTGATGGTGGTGACCGGTGAGATGTGCTGTTATTAATACATCCGGTGTGATGATGGTGACCGGTGAGATGTGCGATTATTAATACATCCGGTGTGATGGTGGTGACCGGTGAGATGTGCTGTTATTAATACATCCGGTGTGATGGTGGTGACCGGTGAGATGTGCTGTTATTAATACATCCAGTGTGATGATGGTGACCGGTGAGATGTGCTGTTATTAATACATCCGGTGTGATGGTGGTGACCGGTGAGATGTGCTGTTATTAATACATCCGGTGTGATGATGGTGACCGGTGAGATGTGCGATTATTAATACATCCGGTGTGATGGTGGTGACCGGTGAGATATGCTGTTATTAATACATCCAGTGTGATGGTGGTGACCGGTGAGATGTGCGGTTATTAATACATCCGGTGTGATGGTGGTGACCGGTGAGATGTGCTGTTATTAATACATCCGGTGTGATGGTGGTGACCGGTGAGATGTGCTGTTATTAATACATCCAGTGTGATGATGGTGACCGGTGAGATGTGCGGTTATTAATACATCCGGTGTGATGGTGGTGACCGGTGAGATGTGCTGTTATTAATACATCCGGTGTGATGGTGGTGACCGGTGAGATGTGCTGTTATTAATACATCCGGTGTGATGGTGGTGACCGGTGAGATGTGCTGTTATTAATACATCCAGTGTGATGATGGTGACCGGTGAGATGTGCTGTTATTAATACATCCGGTGTGATGATGGTGACCGGTGAGATGTGCGATTATTAATACATCCGGTGTGATGGTGGTGACCGGTGAGATGTGCTGTTATTAATACATCCGGTGTGATGATGGTGACAGGTGAGATGTGCGGTTATTAATACATCCAGTGTGATGATGGTGACCGGTGAGATGTGCGGTTATTAATACATCCGGTGTGATGGTGGTGACCGGTGAGATGTGCTGTTATTAATACATCCGGTGTGATGGTGGTGACCGGTGAGATGTGCGGTTATTAATACATCCGGTGTGATGGTGGTGACCGGTGAGATGTGCTGTTATTAATACATCCGGTGTGATGGTGGTGACCGGTGAGATGTGCTGTTATTAATACATCCAGTGTGATGATGGTGACCGGTGAGATGTGCGGTTATTAATACATCCGGTGTGATGGTGGTGACCGGTGAGATGTGCGGTTATTAATACATCCAGTGTGATGATGGTGACCGGTGAGATGTGCTGTTATTAATACATCCGGTGTGATGGTGGTGACCGGTGAGATGTGCTGTTATTAATACATCCAGTGTGATGATGGTGACCGGTGAGATGTGCGGTTATTAATACATCCGGTGTGATGGTGGTGACCGGTGAGATGTGCTGTTATTAATACATCCGGTGTGATGATGGTGACCGGTGAGATGTGCTGTTATTAATACATCCGGTGTGATGGTGGTGACCGGTGAGATGTGCGGTTATTAATACATCCAGTGTGATGATGGTGACCGGTGAGATGTGCTGTTATTAATACATCCGGTGTGATGATGGTGACCGGTGAGATGTGCTGTTATTAATACATCCGGTGTGATGGTGGTGACCGGTGAGATGTGCTGTTATTAATACATCCGGTGTGATGGTGGTGACCGGTGAGATGTGCGGTTATTAATACATCCGGTGTGATGGTGGTGACCGGTGAGATGTGCGGTTATTAATACGTCCGGTGTGATGGTGGTGACCGGTGAGATGTGCGGTTATTAATACGTCCGGTGTGATGGTGGTGACCGGTGAGATGTGCGGTTATTAATACGTCCGGTGTGATGATGGTGACCGGTGAGATGTGCGATTATTAATACGTCCGGTGTGATGGTGGTGACCGGTGAGATGAGCGGTTATTAATACATCCGGTGTGATGGTGGTGACCGGTGAGATGTGCTGTTATTAATACATCCGGTGTGATGGTGGTGACCGGTGAGATGTGCTGTTATTAATACATCCGGTGTGATGATGGTGACCGGTGAGATGTGCTGTTATTAATACATCCAGTGTGATGGTGATGACCGGTGAGATGTGCTGTTATTAATACATCCGGTGTGATGGTGGTGACCGGTGAGATGTGCTGTTATTAATACATCCGGTGTGATGATGGTGACCGGTGAGATATGCTGTTATTAATACATCCGGTGTGATGATGGTGACCGGTGAGATGTGCTGTTATTAATACATCCGGTGTGATGGTGGTGACCGGTGAGATGTGCGGTTATTAATACATCCGGTGTGATGGTGGTGACCGGTGAGATGTGCGGTTATTAATACATCCAGTGTGATGATGGTGACCGGTGAGATGTGCGGTTATTAATACATCCAGTGTGATGGTGGTGACCGGTGAGATGAGCTGTTATTAATACATCCAGTGTGATGATGGTGACCGGTGAGATGTGCTGTTATTAATACATCCGGTGTGATGATGGTGACCGGTGAGATGTGCTGTTATTAATACATCCGGTGTGATGGTGGTGACCGGTGAGATGTGCTGTTATTAATACATCCAGTGTGATGGTGGTGACCGGTGAGATGTGCTGTTATTAATACATCCGGTGTGATGGTGGTGACCGGTGAGATGTGCTGTTATTAATACATCCAGTGTGATGGTGGTGACCGGTGAGATGTGCTGTTATTAATACATCCGGTGTGATGATGGTGACCGGTGAGATGTGCTGTTATTAATACATCCAGTGTGATGATGGTGACCGGTGAGATGTGCTGTTATTAATACATCCAGTGTGATGGTGGTGACCGGTGAGATGTGCTGTTATTAATACATCCGGTGTGATGGTGGTGACCGGTGAGATGTGCGGTTATTAATACATCCGGTGTGATGGTGGTGACCGGTGAGATGTGCTGTTATTAATACATCCGGTGTGATGGTGGTGACCGGTGAGATGTGCTGTTATTAATACATCCGGTGTGATGATGGTGACCGGTGAGATGTGCTGTTATTAATACATCCGGTGTGATGATGGTGACCGGTGAGATGTGCTGTTATTAATACATCCGGTGTGATGGTGGTGACCGGTGAGATGTGCGGTTATTAATACATCCAGTGTGATGATGGTGACCGGTGAGATGTGCTGTTATTAATACATCCGGTGTGATGATGGTGACCGGTGAGATGTGCTGTTATTAATACATCCGGTGTGATGGTGGTGACCGGTGAGATGTGCGGTTATTAATACATCCGGTGTGATGGTGGTGACCGGTGAGATGTGCGGTTATTAATACGTCCGGTGTGATGGTGGTGACCGGTGAGATGTGCGGTTATTAATACGTCCGGTGTGATGGTGGTGACCGGTGAGATGTGCGGTTATTAATACGTCCGGTGTGATGATGGTGACCGGTGAGATGTGCGATTATTAATACGTCCGGTGTGATGGTGGTGACCGGTGAGATGAGCGGTTATTAATACATCCGGTGTGATGGTGGTGACCGGTGAGATGTGCTGTTATTAATACATCCGGTGTGATGGTGGTGACCGGTGAGATGTGCTGTTATTAATACATCCGGTGTGATGGTGGTGACCGGTGAGATGTGCTGTTATTAATACATCCGGTGTGATGGTGGTGACCGGTGAGATGTGCGGTTATTAATACGTCCGGTGTGATGATGGTGACCGGTGAGATGTGCGATTATTAATACGTCCGGTGTGATGGTGGTGACCGGTGAGATGTGCGGTTATTAATACGTCCGGTGTGATGGTGGTGACCGGTGAGATGTGCGGTTATTAATACATCCGGTGTGATGGTGATGACCGGTGAGATGTGCTGTTATTAATACATCCGGTGTGATGGTGGTGACCGGTGAGATGTGCGGTTATTAATACATCCGGTGTGATGGTGGTGACCGGTGAGATATGCTGTTATTAATACATCCGGTGTGATGATGGTGACCGGTGAGATGTGCTGTTATTAATACATCCAGTGTGATGGTGATGACCGGTGAGATGTGCTGTTATTAATACATCCGGTGTGATGGTGGTGACCGGTGAGATGTGCTGTTATTAATACATCCGGTGTGATGATGGTGACCGGTGAGATATGCTGTTATTAATACATCCGGTGTGATGATGGTGACCGGTGAGATGTGCTGTTATTAATACATCCGGTGTGATGGTGGTGACCGGTGAGATGTGCGGTTATTAATACATCCGGTGTGATGATGGTGACCGGTGAGATGTGCGGTTATTAATACATCCGGTGTGATGGTGGTGACCGGTGAGATGTGCTGTTATTAATACATCCGGTGTGATGATGGTGACCGGTGAGATGTGCTGTTATTAATACATCCGGTGTGATGGTGGTGACCGGTGAGATGTGCGGTTATTAATACATCCGGTGTGATGGTGGTGACCGGTGAGATGTGCTGTTATTAATACATCCAGTGTGATGGTGGTGACCGGTGAGATGTGCGGTTATTAATACATCCGGTGTGATGGTGGTGACCGGTGAGATGTGCTGTTATTAATACATCCGGTGTGATGGTGACCGGTGAGATGTGCGATTATTAATACATCCGGTGTGATGGTGGTGACCGGTGAGATGTGCTGTTATTAATACATCCGGTGTGATGGTGGTGACCGGTGAGATGTGCGGTTATTAATACATCCGGTGTGATGGTGACAGGTGAGATGTGCGGTTATTAATACATCCGGTGTGATGGTGACCGGTGAGATGTGCGGTTATTAATACATCCGGTGTGATGGTGGTGACCGGTGAGATATGCGGTTATTAATACATCCGGTGTGATGGTGGTGACCGGTGAGATGTGCGGTTATTAATACATCCGGTGTGATGGTGGTGACCGGTGAGATGTGCGGTTATTAATACATCCGGTGTGATGGTGGTGACCGGTGAGATGTGCTGTTATTAATACATCCGGTGTGATGGTGGTGACCGGTGAGATATGCGGTTATTAATACATCCGGTGTGATGGTGGTGACCGGTGAGATGTGCGGTTATTAATACATCCGGTGTGATGGTGGTGACCGGTGAGATATGCGGTTATTAATACATCCGGTGTGATGGTGGTGACCGGTGAGATGTGCGGTTATTAATACATCCGGTGTGATGATGGTGACCGGTGAGATGTGCTGTTATTAATACATCCAGTGTGATGATGGTGACCGGTGAGATATGCTGTTATTAATACATCCAGTGTGATGATGGTGACCGGTGAGATGTGCTGTTATTAATACATCCAGTGTGATGATGGTGACCGGTGAGATGTGCGGTTATTAATACATCCGGTGTGATGATGGTGACCGGTGAGATATGCTGTTATTAATACATCCAGTGTGATGATGGTGACCGGTGAGATGTGCTGTTATTAATACATCCAGTGTGATGATGGTGACCGGTGAGATGTGCGGTTATTAATACATCCGGTGTGATGATGGTGACCGGTGAGATGTGCTGTTATTAATACATCCGGTGTGATGGTGGTGACAGGTGAGATGTGCTGTTATTAATACATCCGGTGTGATGATGGTGACCGGTGAGATGTGCTGTTATTAATACATCCGGTGTGATGATGGTGACCGGTGAGATGTGCTGTTATTAATACATCCGGTGTGATGATGGTGACCGGTGAGATGTGCGATTATTAATACATCCGGTGTGATGATGGTGACCGGTGAGATGAGCTGTTATTAATACATCCGGTGTGATGGTGGTGACCGGTGAGATGTGCGGTTATTAATACATCCGGTGTGATGGTGGTGACCGGTGAGATGTGCTGTTATTAATACATCCGGTGTGATGGTGGTGACCGGTGAGATGTGCTGTTATTAATACATCCAGTGTGATGGTGGTGACCGGTGAGATGTGCTGTTATTAATACATCCGGTGTGATGATGGTGACCGGTGAGATGTGCTGTTATTAATACATCCGGTGTGATGATGGTGACCGGTGAGATGTGCGGTTATTAATACATCCGGTGTGATGATGGTGACCGGTGAGATGTGCTGTTATTAATACATCCGGTGTGATGATGGTGACCGGTGAGATGTGCTGTTATTAATACATCCGGTGTGATGGTGGTGACCGGTGAGATGTGCTGTTATTAATACATCCGGTGTGATGATGGTGACCGGTGAGATGTGCTGTTATTAATACATCCAGTGTGATGATGGTGACCGGTGAGATGTGCGGTTATTAATACATCCGGTGTGATGATGGTGACCGGTGAGATGTGCTGTTATTAATACATCCGGTGTGATGATGGTGACCGGTGAGATGTGCTGTTATTAATACATCCGGTGTGATGATGGTGACCGGTGAGATATGCTGTTATTAATACATCCGGTGTGATGATGGTGACCGGTGAGATGTGCTGTTATTAATACATCCGGTGTGATGATGGTGACCGGTGAGATGTGCTGTTATTAATACATCCGGTGTGATGATGGTGACCGGTGAGATGTGCTGTTATTAATACATCCGGTGTGATGATGGTGACCGGTGAGATGTGCGATTATTAATACATCCAGTGTGATGATGGTGACCGGTGAGATGTGCGATTATTAATACATCCGGTGTGATGGTGGTGACCGGTGAGATGTGCTGTTATTAATACATCCAGTGTGATGATGGTGACCGGTGAGATGTGCTGTTATTAATACATCCGGTGTGATGGTGGTGACCGGTGAGATGTGCAGTTATTAATACATCCGGTGTGATGGTGGTGACCGGTGAGATGTGCGGTTATTAATACATCCGGTGTGATGGTGGTGACCGGTGAGATTTGCGGTTATTAATACATCCGGTGTGATGGTGGTGACCGGTGAGATGTGCTGTTATTAATACATCCGGTGTGATGGTGGTGACCGGTGAGATGTGCGGTTATTAATACATCCAGTGTGATGGTGGTGACCGGTGAGATGTGCTGTTATTAATACATCCGGTGTGATGGTGGTGACCGGTGAGATGTGCGGTTATTAATACATCCGGTGTGATGGTGGTGACCGGTGAGATGTGCTGTTATTAATACATCCGGTGTGATGATGGTGACCGGTGAGATGTGCGATTATTAATACATCCGGTGTGATGGTGGTGACCGGTGAGATGTGCTGTTATTAATACATCCGGTGTGATGATGGTGACCGGTGAGATGTGCGATTATTAATACATCCAGTGTGATGGTGATGACCGGTGAGATGTGCTGTTATTAATACATCCGGTGTGATGGTGACCGGTGAGATGTGCGGTTATTAATACGTCCGGTGTGATGGTGGTGACCGGTGAGATGTGCTGTTATTAATACATCCAGTGTAATGGTGGTGACCGGTGAGATGTGCTGTTATTAATACATCCAGTGTAATGGTGGTGACCGGTGAGATGTGCTGTTATTAATACATCCGGTGTGATGATGGTGACCGGTGAGATGTGCTGTTATTAATACATCCGGTGTGATGGTGGTGACCGGTGAGATGTGCTGTTATTAATACATCCGGTGTGATGGTGGTGACCGGTGAGATGTGCTGTTATTAATACATCCGGTGTGATGGTGGTGACCGGTGAGATGTGCTGTTATTAATACATCCAGTGTGATGATGGTGACCGGTGAGATGAGCTGTTATTAATACATCCGGTGTGATGATGGTGACCGGTGAGATGAGCTGTTATTAATACATCCGGTGTGATGATGGTGACCGGTGAGATGTGCTGTTATTAATACATCCGGTGTGATGGTGGTGACCGGTGAGATGTGCTGTTATTAATACATCCGGTGTGATGGTGGTGACCGGTGAGATGTGCTGTTATTAATACATCCAGTGTAATGGTGGTGACCGGTGAGATGTGCGGTTATTAATACATCCGGTGTGATGATGGTGACCGGTGAGATGTGCTGTTATTAATACATCCGGTGTGATGATGGTGACCGGTGAGATGTGCTGTTATTAATACATCCGGTGTGATGATGGTGACCGGTGAGATGTGCTGTTATTAATACATCCAGTGTGATGATGGTGACCGGTGAGATGTGCTGTTATTAATACATCCGGTGTGATGGTGGTGACCGGTGAGATGTGCGGTTATTAATACATCCGGTGTGATGATGGTGACCGGTGAGATGTGCTGTTATTAATACATCCGGTGTGATGGTGATGACCGGTGAGATGTGCGGTTATTAATACATCCGGTGTGATGATGGTGACCGGTGAGATGTGCGGTTATTAATACATCCAGTGTGATGGTGATGACCGGTGAGATGTGCTGTTATTAATACATCCGGTGTGATGGTGATGACCGGTGAGATGTGCGGTTATTAATACATCCGGTGTGATGATGGTGACCGGTGAGATGTGCGATTATTAATACATCCAGTGTGATGGTGATGACCGGTGAGATGTGCTGTTATTAATACATCCGGTGTGATGATGGTGACCGGTGAGATGTGCGGTTATTAATACATCCAGTGTGATGGTGATGACCGGTGAGATGTGCGGTTATTAATACATCCGGTGTGATGGTGGTGACCGGTGAGATGTGCTGTTATTAATACATCCAGTGTGATGATGGTGACCGGTGAGATGTGCGGTTATTAATACATCCAGTGTGATGATGGTGACCGGTGAGATGTGCGGTTATTAATACATCCAGTGTGATGATGGTGACCGGTGAGATGTGCTGTTATTAATACATCCAGTGTGATGATGGTGACCGGTGAGATGTGCGGTTATTAATACATCCAGTGTGATGATGGTGACCGGTGAGATGTGCGGTTATTAATACATCCGGTGTGATGGTGGTGACCGGTGAGATGTGCTGTTATTAATACATCCGGTGTGATGATGGTGACCGGTGAGATGTGCGGTTATTAATACATCCGATGTGATGGTGGTGACCGGTGAGATATGCTGTTATTAATACATCCAGTGTGATGATGATGACCGGTGAGATGTGCTGTTATTAATACATCCAGTGTGATGATGGTGACCGGTGAGATGTGCTGTTATTAATACATCCAGTGTGATGATGATGACCGGTGAGATGTGCTGTTATTAATACATCCAGTGTGATGATGGTGACCGGTGAGATGTGCGATTATTAATACATCCGGTGTGATGGTGGTGACCGGTGAGATGTGCTGTTATTAATACATCCAGTGTGATGATGATGACCGGTGAGATGTGCTGTTATTAATACATCCAGTGTGATGATGGTGACCGGTGAGATGTGCGATTATTAATACATCCGGTGTGATGGTGGTGACCGGTGAGATGTGCTGTTATTAATACATCCGGTGTGATGGTGGTGACCGGTGAGATGTGCTGTTATTAATACATCCAGTGTGATGATGGTGACCGGTGAGATGTGCGATTATTAATACATCCGGTGTGATGGTGGTGACCGGTGAGATGTGCTGTTATTAATACATCCGGTGTGATGGTGGTGACCGGTGAGATGTGCTGTTATTAATACATCCGGTGTGATGATGGTGACCGGTGAGATGTGCGGTTATTAATACATCCGGTGTGATGGTGGTGACCGGTGAGATGTGCGGTTATTAATACATCCGGTGTGATGATGGTGACCGGTGAGATGTGCTGTTATTAATACATCCGGTGTGATGATGGTGACCGGTGAGATGTGCTGTTATTAATACATCCGGTGTGATGGTGGTGACCGGTGAGATGTGCTGTTATTAATACATCCAGTGTGATGATGGTGACCGGTGAGATGTGCTGTTATTAATACATCCGGTGTGATGATGGTGACCGGTGAGATGTGCTGTTATTAATACATCCAGTGTGATGATGGTGACCGGTGAGATGTGCGGTTATTAATACATCCGGTGTGATGGTGGTGACCGGTGAGATGTGCTGTTATTAATACATCCAGTGTGATGATGGTGACCGGTGAGATGTGCTGTTATTAATACATCCGGTGTGATGGTGGTGACCGGTGAGATGTGCTGTTATTAATACATCCGGTGTGATGGTGGTGACCGGTGAGATGTGCTGTTATTAATACATCCGGTGTGATGATGGTGACCGGTGAGATGTGCTGTTATTAATACATCCGGTGTGATGGTGGTGACCGGTGAGATGTGCTGTTATTAATACATCCGGTGTGATGGTGGTGACCGGTGAGATGTGCTGTTATTAATACATCCGGTGTGATGATGGTGACCGGTGAGATGTGCTGTTATTAATACATCCGGTGTGATGGTGGTGACCGGTGAGATGTGCTGTTATTAATACATCCGGTGTGATGATGGTGACCGGTGAGATGTGCTGTTATTAATACATCCGGTGTGATGGTGGTGACCGGTGAGATGTGCTGTTATTAATACATCCGGTGTGATGATGGTGACCGGTGAGATGTGCGATTATTAATACATCCGGTGTGATGGTGGTGACCGGTGAGATGTGCTGTTATTAATACATCCGGTGTGATGATGGTGACCGGTGAGATGTGCTGTTATTAATACATCCAGTGTGATGGTGGTGACCGGTGAGATGTGCGGTTATTAATACATCCGGTGTGATGGTGGTGACCGGTGAGATGTGCGATTATTAATACATCCGGTGTGATGGTGGTGACCGGTGAGATGAGCGATTATTAATACATCCGGTGTGATGATGGTGACCGGTGAGATGTGCGGTTATTAATACATCCGGTGTGATGGTGGTGACCGGTGAGATGTGCGATTATTAATACATCCGGTGTGATGGTGGTGACCGGTGAGATGTGCGATTATTAATACATCCGGTGTGATGATGGTGACCGGTGAGATGTGCTGTTATTAATACATCCGGTGTGATGGTGGTGACCGGTGAGATGTGCGATTATTAATACATCCGGTGTGATGGTGGTGACCGGTGAGATGAGCTGTTATTAATACATCCAGTGTGATGATGGTGACAGGTGAGATGTGCGATTATTAATACATCCGGTGTGATGGTGGTGACCGGTGAGATGTGCTGTTATTAATACATCCGGTGTGATGGTGGTGACAGGTGAGATGTGCGATTATTAATACATCCGGTGTGATGATGGTGACCGGTGAGATGAGCGATTATTAATACATCCGGTGTGATGATGGTGACCGGTGAGATGTGCGATTATTAATACATCCGGTGTGATGATGGTGACCGGTGAGATGTGCGATTATTAATACATCCGGTGTGATGATGGTGACCGGTGAGATGTGCGATTATTAATACATCCAGTGTGATGATGGTGACAGGTGAGATGTGCGATTATTAATACATCCGGTGTGATGATGGTGACCGGTGAGATGTGCGGTTATTAATACATCCGGTGTGATGATGGTGACCGGTGAGATGTGCGATTATTAATACATCCGGTGTGATGGTGGTGACCGGTGAGATGTGCGATTATTAATACATCCGGTGTGATGGTGGTGACCGGTGAGATGTGCGGTTATTAATACATCCGGTGTGATGATGGTGACCGGTGAGATGTGCGATTATTAATACATCCGGTGTGATGATGGTGACCGGTGAGATGTGCGATTATTAATACATCCAGTGTGATGATGGTGACAGGTGAGATGTGCGATTATTAATACATCCGGTGTGATGGTGGTGACCGGTGAGATGTGCTGTTATTAATACATCCAGTGTGATGGTGGTGACCGGTGAGATGTGCTGTTATTAATACATCCGGTGTGATGGTGTTGGCCGGTGAGATGTGCTGTTATTAATACATCCGGTGTGATGATGGTGACAGGTGAGATGTGCTGTTATTAATACATCCAGTGTGATGATGGTGACAGGTGAGATGTGCGATTATTAATACATCCGGTGTGATGGTGGTGACCGGTGAGATGTGCTGTTATTAATACATCCGGTGTGATGATGGTGACCGGTGAGATGTGCGATTATTAATACATCCGGTGTGATGGTGGTGACCGGTGAGATGTGCGATTATTAATACATCCGGTGTGATGGTGGTGACCGGTGAGATGTGCGGTTATTAATACATCCGGTGTGATGGTGGTGACCGGTGAGATGTGCTGTTATTAATACATCCGGTGTGATGATGGTGACCGGTGAGATGTGCTGTTATTAATACATCCAGTGTGATGATGGTGACCGGTGAGATGTGCTGTTATTAATACATCCGGTGTGATGGTGGTGACCGGTGAGATGTGCTGTTATTAATACATCCGGTGTGATGGTGGTGACCGGTGAGATGTGCTGTTATTAATACATCCAGTGTGATGGTGGTGACCGGTGAGATGTGCTGTTATTAATACATCCAGTGTGATGATGGTGACCGGTGAGATGAGCTGTTATTAATACATCCGGTGTGATGATGGTGACCGGTGAGATGAGCTGTTATTAATACATCCGGTGTGATGATGGTGACCGGTGAGATGTGCTGTTATTAATACATCCGGTGTGATGGTGGTGACCGGTGAGATGTGCTGTTATTAATACATCCAGTGTGATGATGGTGACCGGTGAGATGTGCTGTTATTAATACATCCGGTGTGATGGTGGTGACCGGTGAGATGTGCGATTATTAATACATCCGGTGTGATGGTGGTGACCGGTGAGATGTGCTGTTATTAATACATCCGGTGTGATGATGGTGACAGGTGAGATGTGCGGTTATTAATACATCCGGTGTGATGGTGGTGACCGGTGAGATGTGCTGTTATTAATACATCCGGTGTGATGGTGGTGACCGGTGAGATGTGCTGTTATTAATACATCCGGTGTGATGGTGGTGACAGGTGAGATGTGCGGTTATTAATACATCCGGTGTGATGGTGGTGACCGGTGAGATGTGCTGTTATTAATACATCCGGTGTGATGATGGTGACCGGTGAGATGTGCTGTTATTAATACATCCAGTGTGATGATGGTGACCGGTGAGATGTGCTGTTATTAATACATCCGGTGTGATGGTGGTGACCGGTGAGATGTGCTGTTATTAATACATCCGGTGTGATGATGGTGACCGGTGAGATGTGCTGTTATTAATACATCTGGTGTGATGATGGTGACCGGTGAGATGTGCTGTTATTAATACATCCGGTGTGACGGTGGTGACCGGTGAGATGTGCTGTTATTAATACATCCGGTGTGATGGTGGTGACCGGTGAGATGTGCTGTTATTAATACATCCGGTGTGATGATGGTGACCGGTGAGATGTGCTGTTATTAATACATCTGGTGTGATGGTGGTGACCGGTGAGATGTGCTGTTATTAATACATCCGGTGTGATGGTGGTGACCAGTGAGATGTGTGATTATTAATACATCCGGTGTGATGGTGGTGACCGGTGAGATGTGCTGTTATTAATACATCCGGTGTGATGATGGTGACCGGTGAGATGTGCTGTTATTAATACATCCGGTGTGATGATGGTGACCGGTGAGATGTGCTGTTATTAATACATCCAGTGTGATGGTGGTGACCGGTGAGATGTGCTGTTATTAATACATCCGGTGTGATGATGGTGACCGGTGAGATGTGCTGTTATTAATACATCCGGTGTGATGATGGTGACCGGTGAGATGTGCTGTTATTAATACATCTGGTGTGATGATGGTGACCGGTGAGATGTGCTGTTATTAATACATCCGGTGTGATGGTGGTGACAGGTGAGATGTGCTGTTATTAATACATCCGGTGTGATGGTGGTGACCGGTGAGATGTGCTGTTATTAATACATCCGGTGTGATGATGGTGACCGGTGAGATGTGCTGTTATTAATACATCTGGTGTGATGGTGGTGACCGGTGAGATGTGCTGTTATTAATACATCCGGTGTGATGGTGGTGACCGGTGAGATGTGCGGTTATTAATACATCCGGTGTGATGGTGGTGACCGGTGAGATGTGCTGTTATTAATACATCCGGTGTGATGGTGGTGACCGGTGAGATGTGCTGTTATTAATACATCCAGTGTGATGATGGTGACCGGTGAGATGAGCTGTTATTAATACATCCGGTGTGATGATGGTGACCGGTGAGATGAGCTGTTATTAATACATCCGGTGTGATGATGGTGACCGGTGAGATGTGCTGTTATTAATACATCCGGTGTGATGGTGGTGACCGGTGAGATGTGCTGTTATTAATACATCCAGTGTGATGGTGGTGACCGGTGAGATATGCTGTTATTAATACATCCGGTGTGATGATGGTGACCGGTGAGATGTGCTGTTATTAATACATCCGGTGTGATGATGGTGACCGGTGAGATGTGCTGTTATTAATACATCCGGTGTGATGGTGGTGACCGGTGAGATGTGCTGTTATTAATACATCCGGTGTGATGGTGGTGACCGGTGAGATGTGCGATTATTAATACATCCGGTGTGATGATGGTGACCGGTGAGATGTGCGATTATTAATACATCCGGTGTGATGATGGTGACCGGTGAGATGTGCGATTATTAATACATCCGGTGTGATGATGGTGACCGGTGAGATGTGCGATTATTAATACATCCGGTGTGATGATGATGACCGGTGAGATGTGCTGTTATTAATACATCCGGTGTGATGATGGTGACCGGTGAGATGTGCGATTATTAATACATCCGGTGTGATGGTGGTGACCGGTGAGATGTGCTGTTATTAATACATCCGGTGTGATGATGGTGACCGGTGAGATGTGCTGTTATTAATACATCCAGTGTGATGATGGTGACAGGTGAGATGTGCTGTTATTAATACATCCAGTGTGATGATGGTGACAGGTGAGATGTGCGATTATTAATACATCCGGTGTGATGATGGTGACCGGTGAGATGTGCTGTTATTAATACATCCGGTGTGATGATGGTGACAGGTGAGATGTGCTGTTATTAATACATCCGGTGTGATGATGGTGACCGGTGAGATGTGCTGTTATTAATACATCCAGTGTGATGATGGTGACAGGTGAGATGTGCTGTTATTAATACATCCAGTGTGATGATGGTGACAGGTGAGATGTGCGATTATTAATACATCCGGTGTGATGATGGTGACAGGTGAGATGAGCTGTTATTAATACATCCAGTGTGATGATGGTGACAGGTGAGATGTGCGATTATTAATACATCCGGTGTGATGATGGTGACCGGTGAGATGTGCTGTTATTAATACATCCGGTGTGATGATGGTGACAGGTGAGATGTGCTGTTATTAATACATCCGGTGTGATGATGGTGACCGGTGAGATGTGCTGTTATTAATACATCCAGTGTGATGATGGTGACAGGTGAGATGTGCGGTTATTAATACATCCGGTGTGATGATGGTGACCGGTGAGATGTGCTGTTATTAATACATCCGGTGTGATGATGGTGACCGGTGAGATGTGCGATTATTAATACATCCGGTGTGATGATGGTGACCGGTGAGATGTGCGATTATTAATACATCCGGTGTGATGATGGTGACCGGTGAGATGTGCGATTATTAATACATCCGGTGTGATGATGATGACCGGTGAGATGTGCTGTTATTAATACATCCGGTGTGATGATGGTGACCGGTGAGATGTGCGATTATTAATACATCCGGTGTGATGGTGGTGACCGGTGAGATGTGCTGTTATTAATACATCCGGTGTGATGATGGTGACCGGTGAGATGTGCTGTTATTAATACATCCAGTGTGATGATGGTGACAGGTGAGATGTGCGATTATTAATACATCCGGTGTGATGATGGTGACCGGTGAGATGTGCTGTTATTAATACATCCGGTGTGATGATGGTGACAGGTGAGATGTGCTGTTATTAATACATCCGGTGTGATGATGGTGACCGGTGAGATGTGCTGTTATTAATACATCCAGTGTGATGATGGTGACAGGTGAGATGTGCTGTTATTAATACATCCAGTGTGATGATGGTGACAGGTGAGATGTGCGATTATTAATACATCCGGTGTGATGATGGTGACAGGTGAGATGAGCTGTTATTAATACATCCAGTGTGATGATGGTGACAGGTGAGATGTGCGATTATTAATACATCCGGTGTGATGATGGTGACCGGTGAGATGTGCTGTTATTAATACATCCGGTGTGATGATGGTGACAGGTGAGATGTGCTGTTATTAATACATCCGGTGTGATGATGGTGACCGGTGAGATGTGCTGTTATTAATACATCCAGTGTGATGATGGTGACAGGTGAGATGTGCTGTTATTAATACATCCAGTGTGATGATGGTGACAGGTGAGATGTGCGATTATTAATACATCCGGTGTGATGATGGTGACAGGTGAGATGAGCTGTTATTAATACATCCAGTGTGATGATGGTGACAGGTGAGATGTGCGATTATTAATACATCCGGTGTGATGATGGTGACCGGTGAGATGTGCTGTTATTAATACATCCGGTGTGATGATGGTGACCGGTGAGATATGCTGTTATTAATACATCCGGTGTGATGGTGGTGACAGGTGAGATGTGCGATTATTAATACATCCGGTGTGATGATGGTGACCGGTGAGATGTGCTGTTATTAATACATCCGGTGTGATGATGGTGACCGGTGAGATGTGCGATTATTAATACATCCGGTGTGATGGTGGTGACCGGTGAGATGTGCTGTTATTAATACATCCGGTGTGATGATGGTGACCGGTGAGATGTGCGGTTATTAATACATCCAGTGTGATGGTGGTGACCGGTGAGATGTGCGGTTATTAATACATCCGGTGTGATGGTGGTGACAGGTGAGATGTGCGGTTATTAATACATCCGGTGTGATGATGGTGACCGGTGAGATGTGCTGTTATTAATACATCCGGTGTGATGGTGGTGACCGGTGAGATGTGCGGTTATTAATACATCCGGTGTGATGGTGGTGACCGGTGAGATGTGCTGTTATTAATACATCCGGTGTGATGGTGGTGACCGGTGAGATGTGCGGTTATTAATACATCCAGTGTGATGGTGGTGACCGGTGAGATGTGCGGTTATTAATACATCCAGTGTGATGGTGGTGACCGGTGAGATGTGCGGTTATTAATACATCCGGTGTGATGATGGTGACCGGTGAGATGTGCTGTTATTAATACATCCGGTGTGATGGTGGTGACCGGTGAGATGTGCGGTTATTAATACATCCGGTGTGATGATGGTGACAGGTGAGATGTGCTGTTATTAATACATCCGGTGTGATGGTGGTGACCGGTGAGATGTGCGGTTATTAATACATCCGGTGTGATGATGATGACCGGTGAGATGTGCTGTTATTAATACATCCGGTGTGATGGTGGTGACCGGTGAGATGTGCTGTTATTAATACATCCGGTGTGATGGTGGTGACCGGTGAGATGAGCTGTTATTAATACATCCGGTGTGATGATGGTGACAGGTGAGATGAGCTGTTATTAATACATCCAGTGTGATGATGGTGACCGGTGAGATGTGCTGTTATTAATACATCCAGTGTGATGATGGTGACAGGTGAGATGTGCGGTTATTAATACATCCGGTGTGATGGTGGTGACCGGTGAGATGTGCTGTTATTAATACATCCGGTGTGATGGTGGTGACCGGTGAGATGTGCTGTTATTAATACATCCGGTGTGATGGTGGTGACCGGTGAGATGTGCTGTTATTAATACATCCGGTGTGATGATGGTGACCGGTGAGATGTGCGATTATTAATACATCCGGTGTGATGGTGGTGACCGGTGAGATGTGCGATTATTAATACATCCGGTGTGATGGTGGTGACCGGTGAGATGTGCGGTTATTAATACATCCGGTGTGATGGTGGTGACCGGTGAGATGTGCTGTTATTAATACATCCGGTGTGATGATGGTGACCGGTGAGATGTGCTGTTATTAATACATCCAGTGTGATGATGGTGACCGGTGAGATGTGCTGTTATTAATACATCCGGTGTGATGGTGGTGACCGGTGAGATGTGCTGTTATTAATACATCCGGTGTGATGGTGGTGACCGGTGAGATGTGCTGTTATTAATACATCCGGTGTGATGGTGGTGACCGGTGAGATGTGCTGTTATTAATACATCCAGTGTGATGATGGTGACCGGTGAGATGAGCTGTTATTAATACATCCGGTGTGATGATGGTGACCGGTGAGATGAGCTGTTATTAATACATCCGGTGTGATGATGGTGACCGGTGAGATGTGCTGTTATTAATACATCCGGTGTGATGGTGGTGACCGGTGAGATGTGCTGTTATTAATACATCCGGTGTGATGGTGGTGACCGGTGAGATGTGCTGTTATTAATACATCCGGTGTGATGGTGGTGACCGGTGAGATGTGCTGTTATTAATACATCCAGTGTGATGGTGGTGACCGGTGAGATGTGCGATTATTAATACATCCGGTGTGATGGTGGTGACCGGTGAGATGTGCTGTTATTAATACATCCAGTGTGATGGTGGTGACCGGTGAGATATGCTGTTATTAATACATCCAGTGTGATGGTGGTGACCGGTGAGATGTGCGATTATTAATACATCCGGTGTGATGGTGGTGACCGGTGAGATGTGCTGTTATTAATACATCCGGTGTGATGATGGTGACAGGTGAGATGTGCGGTTATTAATACATCCGGTGTGATGGTGGTGACCGGTGAGATGTGCTGTTATTAATACATCCGGTGTGATGGTGGTGACAGGTGAGATGTGCGGTTATTAATACATCCGGTGTGATGGTGGTGACCGGTGAGATGTGCTGTTATTAATACATCCGGTGTGATGATGGTGACCGGTGAGATGTGCTGTTATTAATACATCCAGTGTGATGATGGTGACCGGTGAGATGTGCTGTTATTAATACATCCGGTGTGATGGTGGTGACCGGTGAGATGTGCTGTTATTAATACATCCGGTGTGATGATGGTGACCGGTGAGATGTGCTGTTATTAATACATCTGGTGTGATGATGGTGACCGGTGAGATGTGCTGTTATTAATACATCCGGTGTGATGGTGGTGACCGGTGAGATGTGCTGTTATTAATACATCCAGTGTGATGATGGTGACCGGTGAGATGAGCTGTTATTAATACATCCGGTGTGATGATGGTGACCGGTGAGATGAGCTGTTATTAATACATCCGGTGTGATGATGGTGACCGGTGAGATGTGCTGTTATTAATACATCCGGTGTGATGGTGGTGACCGGTGAGATGTGCTGTTATTAATACATCCGGTGTGATGATGGTGACCGGTGAGATGTGCTGTTATTAATACATCCGGTGTGATGGTGGTGACCGGTGAGATGTGCTGTTATTAATACATCCAGTGTGATGGTGGTGACCGGTGAGATATGCTGTTATTAATACATCCGGTGTGATGATGGTGACCGGTGAGATGTGCTGTTATTAATACATCCGGTGTGATGGTGGTGACCGGTGAGATGTGCTGTTATTAATACATCCGGTGTGATGGTGGTGACCGGTGAGATGTGCGATTATTAATACATCCGGTGTGATGATGGTGACCGGTGAGATGTGCTGTTATTAATACATCCGGTGTGATGGTGGTGACCGGTGAGATGTGCTGTTATTAATACATCCGGTGTGATGATGGTGACCGGTGAGATGTGCGATTATTAATACATCCGGTGTGATGATGGTGACCGGTGAGATGTGCTGTTATTAATACATCCAGTGTGATGATGGTGACAGGTGAGATGTGCTGTTATTAATACATCCAGTGTGATGGTGGTGATCGGTGAGATGTGCTGTTATTAATACATCCAGTGTGATGATGGTGACCGGTGAGATGTGCTGTTATTAATACATCCGGTGTGATGATGGTGACCGGTGAGATGTGCTGTTATTAATACATCCGGTGTGATGATGGTGACCGGTGAGATGTGCGGTTATTAATACATCCGGTGTGATGGTGGTGACCGGTGAGATGTGCTGTTATTAATACATCCGGTGTGATGATGGTGACCGGTGAGATGTGCTGTTATTAATACATCCGGTGTGATGATGGTGACCGGTGAGATGTGCTGTTATTAATACATCCGGTGTGATGATGGTGACCGGTGAGATGTGCGGTTATTAATACATCCGGTGTGACGGTGGTGACCGGTGAGATGTGCGGTTATTAATACGTCCAGTGTGACGGTGGTGACCGGTGAGATGAGCTGTTATTAATACATCCAGTGTGATGATGGTGACCGGTGAGATGTGCTGTTATTAATACATCCGGTGTGATGATGGTGACCGGTGAGATGTGCGATTATTAATACATCCGGTGTGATGGTGGTGACCGGTGAGATGAGCGATTATTAATACATCCGGTGTGATGATGGTGACCGGTGAGATGTGCGATTATTAATACATCCGGTGTGATGATGGTGACCGGTGAGATGAGCTGTTATTAATACATCCGGTGTGATGATGGTGACCGGTGAGATGTGCGATTATTAATACATCCGGTGTGATGGTGGTGACCGGTGAGATGAGCTGTTATTAATACATCCAGTGTGATGGTGGTGACCGGTGAGATGTGCTGTTATTAATACATCCGGTGTGATGGTGGTGACCGGTGAGATGTGCTGTTATTAATACATCCGGTGTGATGATGGTGACCGGTGAGATGTGCGGTTATTAATACATCCGGTGTGATGGTGGTGACCGGTGAGATGTGCTGTTATTAATACATCCGGTGTGATGATGGTGACCGGTGAGATGTGCAGTTATTAATACATCCGGTGTGATGATGGTGACCGGTGAGATGTGCGGTTATTAATACATCCGGTGTGATGGTGGTGACCGGTGAGATGTGCTGTTATTAATACATCCGGTGTGATGATGGTGACCGGTGAGATGTGCGGTTATTAATACATCCGGTGTGATGGTGGTGACCGGTGAGATGTGCTGTTATTAATACATCCGGTGTGATGGTGGTGACCGGTGAGATGTGCGGTTATTAATACATCCAGTGTGATGATGGTGACCGGTGAGATGTGCGGTTATTAATACATCCGGTGTGATGATGGTGACCGGTGAGATGTGCGGTTATTAATACATCCGGTGTGATGGTGGTGACCGGTGAGATGTGCTGTTATTAATACATCCGGTGTGATGATGGTGACCGGTGAGATGTGCGGTTATTAATACATCCGGTGTGATGGTGGTGACCGGTGAGATGTGCTGTTATTAATACATCCAGTGTGATGATGGTGACCGGTGAGATGTGCGGTTATTAATACATCCGGTGTGATGATGGTGACCGGTGAGATGTGCGGTTATTAATACATCCAGTGTGATGATGGTGACCGGTGAGATGTGCTGTTATTAATACATCCGGTGTGATGATGGTGACCGGTGAGATGTGCGATTATTAATACATCCGGTGTGATGGTGGTGACCGGTGAGATGTGCTGTTATTAATACATCCGGTGTGATGGTGGTGGTGACCGGTGAGATGTGCTGTTATTAATACATCCGGTGTGATGGTGGTGACCGGTGAGATGTGCGATTATTAATACATCCAGTGTGATGATGGTGACCGGTGAGATGTGCGATTATTAATACATCCAGTGTGATGATGGTGACCGGTGAGATGTGCTGTTATTAATACATCCGGTGTGATGGTGGTGACCGGTGAGATGTGCTGTTATTAATACATCCGGTGTGATGGTGGTGACCGGTGAGATGTGCTGTTATTAATACATCCGGTGTGATGGTGGTGACCGGTGAGATGAGCTGTTATTAATACATCCAGTGTGATGGTGGTGACCGGTGAGATGTGCTGTTATTAATACATCCGGTGTGATGATGATGACCGGTGAGATGTGCTGTTATTAATACATCCGGTGTGATGATGGTGACCGGTGAGATGAGCTGTTATTAATACATCCGGTGTGATGGTGGTGACCGGTGAGATGTGCTGTTATTAATACATCCAGTGTGATGATGGTGACAGGTGAGATGTGCTGTTATTAATACATCCGGTGTGATGGTGGTGACCGGTGAGATGTGCTGTTATTAATACATCCGGTGTGATGATGGTGACCGGTGAGATGTGCTGTTATTAATACATCCGGTGTGATGGTGGTGACCGGTGAGATGTGCGATTATTAATACATCCGGTGTGATGGTGGTGACCGGTGAGATGTGCTGTTATTAATACATCCGGTGTGATGGTGGTGACCGGTGAGATGTGCGATTATTAATACATCCAGTGTGATGGTGGTGACCGGTGAGATGTGCTGTTATTAATACATCCGGTGTGATGGTGGTGACCGGTGAGATGTGCTGTTATTAATACATCCGGTGTGATGATGGTGACCGGTGAGATGTGCTGTTATTAATACATCCAGTGTGATGGTGGTGACCGGTGAGATGTGCGATTATTAATACATCCGGTGTGATGGTGGTGACCGGTGAGATGTGCTGTTATTAATACATCCGGTGTGATGGTGGTGACCGGTGAGATGTGCTGTTATTAATACGTCCGGTGTGATGGTGGTGACCGGTGAGATGTGCGATTATTAATACATCCGGTGTGATGGTGGTGACCGGTGAGATGTGCTGTTATTAATACATCCGGTGTGATGGTGGTGACCGGTGAGATGAGCTGTTATTAATACATCCGGTGTGATGATGGTGACCGGTGAGATGTGCTGTTATTAATACATCCGGTGTGATGGTGGTGACCGGTGAGATGTGCTGTTATTAATACATCCAGTGTGATGGTGGTGACCGGTGAGATATGCTGTTATTAATACATCCGGTGTGATGATGGTGACCGGTGAGATGTGCAGTTATTAATACATCCGGTGTGATGATGGTGACCGGTGAGATGTGCTGTTATTAATACATCCAGTGTGATGGTGGTGACCGGTGAGATGTGCGGTTATTAATACGTCCGGTGTGATGATGGTGACCGGTGAGATGTGCGATTATTAATACGTCCGGTGTGATGGTGGTGACCGGTGAGATGTGCTGTTATTAATACATCCGGTGTGATGGTGGTGACCGGTGAGATGTGCTGTTATTAATACATCCAGTGTGATGGTGGTGACCGGTGAGATGTGCTGTTATTAATACATCCGGTGTGATGATGATGACCGGTGAGATGTGCTGTTATTAATACATCCGGTGTGATGGTGGTGACAGGTGAGATGTGCTGTTATTAATACATCCAGTGTGATGGTGGTGACCGGTGAGATGTGCTGTTATTAATACATCCGGTGTGATGATGATGACCGGTGAGATGTGCTGTTATTAATACATCCGGTGTGATGGTGGTGACCGGTGAGATGTGCTGTTATTAATACATCCGGTGTGATGGTGGTGACCGGTGAGATGTGCTGTTATTAATACATCCGGTGTGATGATGGTGACCGGTGAGATGTGCTGTTATTAATACATCCGGTGTGATGGTGGTGACCGGTGAGATGTGCGATTATTAATACATCCGGTGTGATGGTGGTGACCGGTGAGATGTGCTGTTATTAATACATCCGGTGTGATGGTGGTGACCGGTGAGATGTGCGATTATTAATACATCCAGTGTGATGGTGGTGACCGGTGAGATGTGCTGTTATTAATACATCCGGTGTGATGGTGGTGACCGGTGAGATGTGCTGTTATTAATACATCCGGTGTGATGGTGGTGACCGGTGAGATGTGCTGTTATTAATACATCCGGTGTGATGGTGGTGACCGGTGAGATGTGCGGTTATTAATACATCCAGTGTGATGATGGTGACCGGTGAGATGTGCGGTTATTAATACATCCGGTGTGATGGTGGTGACCGGTGAGATGTGCTGGTATTAATACATCCGGTGTGATGGTGGTGACCGGTGAGATGTGCTGTTATTAATACATCCGGTGTGATGGTGGTGACCGGTGAGATGTGCGGTTATTAATACATCCGGTGTGATGGTGGTGACCGGTGAGATGTGCTGTTATTAATACATCCAGTGTGATGGTGACCGGTGAGATGTGCTGTTATTAATACATCCAGTGTGATGGTGACCGGTGAGATGTGCGGTTATTAATACATCCGGTGTGATGATGGTGACCGGTGAGATGTGCGGTTATTAATACATCCGGTGTGATGATGGTGACCGGTGAGATGTGCGGTTATTAATACATCCGGTGTGATGGTGGTGACCGGTGAGATGTGCTGTTATTAATACATCCGGTGTGATGGTGGTGACCGGTGAGATGTGCTGTTATTAATACATCCGGTGTGATGGTGGTGACCGGTGAGATGTGCTGTTATTAATACATCCGGTGTGATGGTGGTGACCGGTGAGATGTGCTGTTATTAATACATCCGGTGTGATGATGGTGACCGGTGAGATGTGCGGTTATTAATACATCCGGTGTGATGATGGTGACCGGTGAGATGTGCTGTTATTAATACATCCGGTGTGATGATGGTGACCGGTGAGATGTGCTGTTATTAATACATCCGGTGTGATGGTGGTGACCGGTGAGATGTGCGGTTATTAATACATCCAGTGTGATGGTGGTGACCGGTGAGATGTGCTGTTATTAATACATCCAGTGTGATGGTGGTGACCGGTGAGATGTGCGATTATTAATACATCCGGTGTGATGGTGGTGACCGGTGAGATGTGCTGTTATTAATACATCCGGTGTGATGGTGGTGACCGGTGAGATGTGCTGTTATTAATACGTCCGGTGTGATGGTGGTGACCGGTGAGATGTGCGATTATTAATACATCCGGTGTGATGATGGTGACCGGTGAGATGTGCGGTTATTAATACATCCGGTGTGATGGTGGTGACCGGTGAGATGTGCTGTTATTAATACGTCCGGTGTGATGGTGGTGACCGGTGAGATGTGCGGTTATTAATACATCCGGTGTGATGGTGGTGACCGGTGAGATGTGCTGTTATTAATACATCCGGTGTGATGGTGGTGACCGGTGAGATGTGCTGTTATTAATACATCCGGTGTGATGATGATGACCGGTGAGATGTGCGGTTATTAATACATCCGGTGTGATGGTGGTGACCGGTGAGATGTGCTGTTATTAATACGTCCGGTGTGATGGTGGTGACCGGTGAGATGTGCGGTTATTAATACATCCGGTGTGATGGTGGTGACCGGTGAGATGTGCGGTTATTAATACATCCGGTGTGATGGTGGTGACCGGTGAGATGTGCTGTTATTAATACATCCGGTGTGATGGTGGTGACCGGTGAGATGAGCTGTTATTAATACATCCAGTGTGATGATGGTGACCGGTGAGATGTGCTGTTATTAATACATCCGGTGTGATGGTGGTGACCGGTGAGATGTGCTGTTATTAATACATCCGGTGTGATGATGGTGGTGACCGGTGAGATGTGCTGTTATTAATACATCCGGTGTGATGGTGGTGACCGGTGAGATGTGCGATTATTAATACATCCAGTGTGATGATGGTGACCGGTGAGATGTGCTGTTATTAATACATCCGGTGTGATGATGGTGGTGACCGGTGAGATGTGCTGTTATTAATACATCCGGTGTGATGATGGTGGTGACCGGTGAGATGTGCGATTATTAATACATCCAGTGTGATGATGGTGACCGGTGAGATGTGCTGTTATTAATACATCTGGTGTGATGGTGGTGACCGGTGAGATGTGCTGTTATTAATACATCCGGTGTGATGGTGGTGACCGGTGAGATGAGCTGTTATTAATACATCCGGTGTGATGGTGGTGACCGGTGAGATGTGCTGTTATTAATACATCCAGTGTGATGGTGGTGACCGGTGAGATGTGCTGTTATTAATACATCCGGTGTGATGATGGTGACCGGTGAGATGTGCTGTTATTAATACATCCGGTGTGATGGTGGTGACCGGTGAGATGTGCTGTTATTAATACATCCGGTGTGATGGTGGTGACCGGTGAGATTTGCGGTTATTAATACATCCGGTGTGATGGTGGTGACCGGTGAGATGTGCGATTATTAATACATCCAGTGTGATGATGGTGACCGGTGAGATGTGCTGTTATTAATACATCCGGTGTGATGATGGTGACCGGTGAGATGTGCTGTTATTAATACATCCGGTGTGATGGTGGTGACCGGTGAGATGTGCTGTTATTAATACATCCGGTGTGATGGTGGTGACCGGTGAGATGTGCGATTATTAATACATCCAGTGTGATGATGGTGACCGGTGAGATGTGCTGTTATTAATACATCCGGTGTGATGATGGTGACCGGTGAGATGTGCTGTTATTAATACATCCGGTGTGATGATGGTGACCGGTGAGATGTGCTGTTATTAATACATCCGGTGTGATGGTGGTGACCGGTGAGATTTGCGGTTATTAATACATCCGGTGTGATGGTGGTGACCGGTGAGATGTGCGATTATTAATACATCCGGTGTGATGATGGTGACCGGTGAGATGTGCTGTTATTAATACATCCGGTGTGATGATGGTGACAGGTGAGATGTGCTGTTATTAATACATCCGGTGTGATGATGGTGACCGGTGAGATGAGCTGTTATTAATACATCCGGTGTGATGGTGGTGACCGGTGAGATGTGCGATTATTAATACATCCAGTGTGATGGTGGTGACCGGTGAGATGTGCTGTTATTAATACATCCGGTGTGATGGTGGTGACCGGTGAGATGTGCGGTTATTAATACATCCAGTGTGATGGTGGTGACCGGTGAGATGTGCGATTATTAATACATCCGGTGTGATGATGGTGACCGGTGAGATGTGTTGTTATTAATACATCCGGTGTGATGGTGGTGACCGGTGAGATGTGCTGTTATTAATACATCCGGTGTGATGGTGGTGACCGGTGAGATGTGCGGTTATTAATACATCCAGTGTGATGGTGGTGACCGGTGAGATGAGCTGTTATTAATACATCCAGTGTGATGGTGGTGACCGGTGAGATGTGCGGTTATTAATACATCCGGTGTGATGATGGTGACCGGTGAGATGTGTTGTTATTAATACATCCGGTGTGATGGTGGTGACCGGTGAGATGTGCTGTTATTAATACATCCGGTGTGATGATGGTGACCGGTGAGATGTGTTGTTATTAATACATCCGGTGTGATGGTGGTGACCGGTGAGATGTGCTGTTATTAATACATCCGGTGTGATGGTGGTGACCGGTGAGATGTGCGGTTATTAATACATCCGGTGTGATGGTGATGACCGGTGAGATGTGCTGTTATTAATACATCCGGTGTGATGATGGTGACCGGTGAGATGTGCTGTTATTAATACATCCGGTGTGATGGTGATGACCGGTGAGATGTGCTGTTATTAATACATCCGGTGTGATGATGGTGACCGGTGAGATGTGCTGTTATTAATACATCCGGTGTGATGATGGTGACCGGTGAGATGTGCGGTTATTAATACATCCAGTGTGATGGTGATGACCGGTGAGATGTGCTGTTATTAATACATCCGGTGTGATGATGGTGACCGGTGAGATGTGCTGTTATTAATACATCCGGTGTGATGGTGATGACCGGTGAGATGTGCTGTTATTAATACATCCGGTGTGATGATGGTGACCGGTGAGATGTGCTGTTATTAATACATCCGGTGTGATGATGGTGACCGGTGAGATGTGCTGTTATTAATACATCCGGTGTGATGATGGTGACCGGTGAGATGTGCTGTTATTAATACATCCGGTGTGATGATGGTGACCGGTGAGATGTGCTGTTATTAATACATCCGGTGTGATGATGGTGACCGGTGAGATGTGCTGTTATTAATACATCCGGTGTGATGGTGATGACCGGTGAGATGTGCTGTTATTAATACATCCGGTGTGATGATGGTGACCAGTGAGATGTGCTGTTATTAATACATCCGGTGTGATGGTGGTGACCGGTGAGATGTGCTGTTATTAATACATCCAGTGTGATGGTGGTGACAGGTGAGATGTGCTGTTATTAATACATCCGGTGTGATGGTGATGACCGGTGAGATGTGCTGTTATTAATACATCCGGTGTGATGGTGGTGACCTGTGAGATGTGCTGTTATTAATACATCCGGTGTGATGATGGTGACCGGTGAGATGTGCGGTTATTAATACATCCGGTGTGATGGTGGTGACCGGTGAGATGTGCTGTTATTAATACATCCGGTGTGATGATGGTGACCGGTGAGATGTGCTGTTATTAATACATCCGGTGTGATGATGGTGACCGGTGAGATGTGCGATTATTAATACATCCGGTGTGATGGTGGTGACCGGTGAGATGTGCGATTATTAATACATCCGGTGTGATGGTGGTGACCGGTGAGATGTGCGATTATTAATACATCCGGTGTGATGGTGGTGACCGGTGAGATGTGCTGTTATTAATACATCCGGTGTGATGATGGTGACCGGTGAGATGTGCGATTATTAATACATCCGGTGTGATGGTGGTGACCGGTGAGATGTGCGATTATTAATACATCCGGTGTGATGGTGGTGACCGGTGAGATGTGCTGTTATTAATACATCCAGTGTAATGGTGGTGACCGGTGAGATGTGCGGTTATTAATACATCCGGTGTGATGATGGTGACCGGTGAGATGTGCTGTTATTAATACATCCGGTGTGATGGTGGTGACCGGTGAGATGTGCTGTTATTAATACATCCGGTGTGATGGTGGTGACCGGTGAGATGTGCTGTTATTAATACATCCGGTGTGATGATGGTGACCGGTGAGATGTGCTGTTATTAATACATCCGGTGTGATGATGGTGACCGGTGAGATGTGCTGTTATTAATACATCCGGTGTGATGATGGTGACCGGTGAGATGTGCTGTTATTAATACATCCGGTGTGATGGTGATGACCGGTGAGATGTGCTGTTATTAATACATCCGGTGTGATGGTGGTGACCGGTGAGATGTGCTGTTATTAATACATCCGGTGTGATGATGGTGACCGGTGAGATGTGCTGTTATTAATACATCCGGTGTGATGGTGGTGACCGGTGAGATGTGCTGTTATTAATACATCCGGTGTGATGGTGGTGACCGGTGAGATGTGCTGTTATTAATACATCCGGTGTGATGATGGTGACCGGTGAGATGTGCTGTTATTAATACATCCGGTGTGATGGTGGTGACCGGTGAGATGTGCTGTTATTAATACATCCGGTGTGATGGTGGTGACCGGTGAGATGTGCTGTTATTAATACATCCAGTGTGATGATGGTGACCGGTGAGATGTGCTGTTATTAATACATCCGGTGTGATGATGGTGACCGGTGAGATGTGCGGTTATTAATACATCCAGTGTGATGATGGTGACCGGTGAGATGTGCGATTATTAATACATCCGGTGTGATGGTGGTGACCGGTGAGATGTGCGATTATTAATACATCCGGTGTGATGGTGGTGACCGGTGAGATGTGCGATTATTAATACATCCGGTGTGATGGTGGTGACCGGTGAGATGTGCGGTTATTAATACATCCGGTGTGATGGTGGTGACCGGTGAGATGTGCGGTTATTAATACATCCGGTGTGATGGTGGTGACCGGTGAGATGTGCTGTTATTAATACATCCGGTGTGATGGTGGTGACCGGTGAGATGTGCTGTTATTAATACATCCGGTGTGATGATGGTGACCGGTGAGATGTGCTGTTATTAATACATCCGGTGTGATGATGGTGACCGGTGAGATGTGCTGTTATTAATACATCCGGTGTGATGATGGTGACCGGTGAGATGTGCGGTTATTAATACATCCAGTGTGATGATGGTGACCGGTGAGATGTGCGATTATTAATACATCCGGTGTGATGGTGGTGACCGGTGAGATGTGCTGTTATTAATACATCCGGTGTGATGATGGTGACCGGTGAGATGTGCTGTTATTAATACATCCGGTGTGATGGTGGTGACCGGTGAGATGTGCTGTTATTAATACATCCGGTGTGATGGTGGTGACCGGTGAGATGTGCTGTTATTAATACATCCGGTGTGATGATGGTGACCGGTGAGATGTGCTGTTATTAATACATCCGGTGTGATGATGGTGACCGGTGAGATGTGCTGTTATTAATACATCCGGTGTGATGATGGTGACCGGTGAGATGTGCTGTTATTAATACATCCGGTGTGATGGTGATGACCGGTGAGATGTGCTGTTATTAATACATCCGGTGTGATGATGGTGACCGGTGAGATGTGCTGTTATTAATACATCCGGTGTGATGATGGTGACCGGTGAGATGTGCTGTTATTAATACATCCGGTGTGATGGTGGTGACCGGTGAGATGTGCTGTTATTAATACATCCGGTGTGATGATGGTGACCGGTGAGATGTGCTGTTATTAATACATCCGGTGTGATGGTGGTGACCGGTGAGATGTGCTGTTATTAATACATCCGGTGTGATGGTGGTGACCGGTGAGATGTGCTGTTATTAATACATCCGGTGTGATGGTGGTGACCGGTGAGATGTGCTGTTATTAATACATCCGGTGTGATGGTGGTGACCGGTGAGATGTGCTGTTATTAATACATCCAGTGTGATGATGGTGACCGGTGAGATGTGCGGTTATTAATACATCCGGTGTGATGATGGTGACCGGTGAGATGTGCGGTTATTAATACATCCAGTGTGATGATGGTGACCGGTGAGATGTGCTGTTATTAATACATCCGGTGTGATGATGGTGACCGGTGAGATGTGCGGTTATTAATACATCCGGTGTGATGGTGATGACCGGTGAGATGTGCTGTTATTAATACATCCGGTGTGATGATGGTGACCGGTGAGATGTGCTGTTATTAATACATCCGGTGTGATGGTGATGACCGGTGAGATGTGCGATTATTAATACATCCGGTGTGATGATGGTGACAGGTGAGATGTGCTGTTATTAATACATCCAGTGTGATGATGGTGACCGGTGAGATGTGCGGTTATTAATACATCCGGTGTGATGGTGATGACCGGTGAGATGTGCTGTTATTAATACATCCGGTGTGATGATGGTGACCGGTGAGATGTGCTGTTATTAATACATCCGGTGTGATGGTGATGACCGGTGAGATGTGCGATTATTAATACATCCGGTGTGATGATGGTGACCGGTGAGATGTGCTGTTATTAATACATCCGGTGTGATGATGGTGACAGGTGAGATGTGCTGTTATTAATACATCCAGTGTGATGATGGTGACCGGTGAGATGTGCGGTTATTAATACGTCCGGTGTGATGATGGTGACCGGTGAGATGTGCTGTTATTAATACATCCGGTGTGATGATGGTGACCGGTGAGATGTGCTGTTATTAATACATCCGGTGTGATGGTGGTGACCGGTGAGATGTGCGGTTATTAATACATCCGGTGTGATGGTGGTGACCGGTGAGATGTGCTGTTATTAATACATCCGGTGTGATGGTGACCGGTGAGATGTGCGATTATTAATACATCCGGTGTGATGGTGGTGACCGGTGAGATGTGCGATTATTAATACATCCGGTGTGATGGTGGTGACCGGTGAGATGTGCTGTTATTAATACATCCGGTGTGATGATGGTGACCGGTGAGATGAGCTGTTATTAATACATCCGGTGTGATGATGGTGACCGGTGAGATGTGCGATTATTAATACATCCGGTGTGATGGTGGTGACCGGTGAGATGTGCGGTTATTAATACATCCGGTGTGATGATGGTGACCGGTGAGATATGCTGTTATTAATACATCCGGTGTGATGGTGGTGACCGGTGAGATGTGCTGTTATTAATACATCCGGTGTGATGATGATGACCGGTGAGATGTGCTGTTATTAATACATCCGGTGTGATGATGGTGACCGGTGAGATGTGCGATTATTAATACATCCGGTGTGATGATGGTGACCGGTGAGATGTGCGATTATTAATACATCCGGTGTGATGGTGGTGACCGGTGAGATGAGCTGTTATTAATACATCCGGTGTGATGATGGTGACCGGTGAGATGTGCGATTATTAATACATCCGGTGTGATGGTGGTGACCGGTGAGATGTGCGGTTATTAATACATCCGGTGTGATGGTGGTGACCGGTGAGATGTGCGATTATTAATACATCCGGTGTGATGGTGGTGACCGGTGAGATGTGCTGTTATTAATACATCCGGTGTGATGATGATGACCGGTGAGATGTGCTGTTATTAATACATCCGGTGTGATGATGGTGACCGGTGAGATGTGCAGTTATTAATACATCCGGTGTGATGGTGGTGACCGGTGAGATGTGCTGTTATTAATACATCCGGTGTGATGGTGGTGACAGGTGAGATGTGCTGTTATTAATACATCCGGTGTGATGATGGTGACCGGTGAGATGTGCTGTTATTAATACATCCGGTGTGATGGTGGTGACCGGTGAGATGTGCGGTTATTAATACATCCGGTGTGATGGTGGTGACCGGTGAGATGTGCGGTTATTAATACATCCGGTGTGATGGTGGTGACCGGTGAGATGAGCTGTTATTAATACATCCGGTGTGATGGTGGTGACCGGTGAGATGAGCTGTTATTAATACATCCGGTGTGATGATGGTGACCGGTGAGATGTGCTGTTATTAATACATCCGGTGTGATGGTGGTGACCGGTGAGATGTGCGGTTATTAATACATCCGGTGTGATGGTGGTGACCGGTGAGATGTGCGGTTATTAATACATCCGGTGTGATGGTGGTGACCGGTGAGATGAGCTGTTATTAATACATCCGGTGTGATGGTGGTGACCGGTGAGATGTGCTGTTATTAATACATCCGGTGTGATGGTGGTGACCGGTGAGATGTGCGGTTATTAATACATCCGGTGTGATGGTGGTGACCGGTGAGATGAGCTGTTATTAATACATCCGGTGTGATGATGGTGACCGGTGAGATGTGCGATTATTAATACATCCGGTGTGATGGTGGTGACCGGTGAGATGTGCTGTTATTAATACATCCGGTGTGATGGTGGTGACCGGTGAGATGTGCTGTTATTAATACATCCGGTGTGATGATGGTGACCGGTGAGATGAGCTGTTATTAATACATCCAGTGTGATGATGGTGACCGGTGAGATGAGCTGTTATTAATACATCCAGTGTGATGGTGGTGACCGGTGAGATGTGCTGTTATTAATACATCCGGTGTGATGATGGTGACCGGTGAGATGAGCTGTTATTAATACATCCAGTGTGATGATGGTGACCGGTGAGATGAGCTGTTATTAATACATCCGGTGTGATGGTGGTGACCGGTGAGATGTGCTGTTATTAATACATCCGGTGTGATGGTGGTGACCGGTGAGATGTGCTGTTATTAATACATCCGGTGTGATGGTGGTGACCGGTGAGATGTGCGGTTATTAATACATCCAGTGTGATGATGGTGACCGGTGAGATGTGCTGTTATTAATACATCCGGTGTGATGGTGGTGACCGGTGAGATATGCTGTTATTAATACATCCGGTGTGATGGTGGTGACCGGTGAGATGTGCGGTTATTAATACATCCGGTGTGATGATGGTGACCGGTGAGATGTGCTGTTATTAATACATCCGGTGTGATGGTGGTGACCGGTGAGATATGCTGTTATTAATACATCCGGTGTGATGGTGGTGACAGGTGAGATGTGCGGTTATTAATACATCCGGTGTGATGGTGGTGACCGGTGAGATGTGCTGTTATTAATACATCCGGTGTGATGGTGGTGACCGGTGAGATGTGCTGTTATTAATACATCCGGTGTGATGGTGGTGACCGGTGAGATGTGCGGTTATTAATACATCCGGTGTGATGATGGTGACCGGTGAGATGTGCGGTTATTAATACATCCGGTGTGATGGTGGTGACCGGTGAGATGTGCGGTTATTAATACATCCGGTGTGATGGTGGTGACCGGTGAGATGTGCTGTTATTAATACATCCGGTGTGATGGTGGTGACCGGTGAGATGTGCTGTTATTAATACATCCGGTGTGATGATGGTGACCGGTGAGATGTGCGGTTATTAATACATCCGGTGTGATGATGGTGACCGGTGAGATGTGCGGTTATTAATACATCCGGTGTGATGATGGTGACCGGTGAGATGTGCTGTTATTAATACATCCAGTGTGATGATGGTGACCGGTGAGATGTGCGGTTATTAATACATCCGGTGTGATGGTGGTGACCGGTGAGATGTGCTGTTATTAATACATCCGGTGTGATGGTGGTGACCGGTGAGATGTGCTGTTATTAATACATCCGGTGTGATGGTGGTGACCGGTGAGATGTGCGGTTATTAATACATCCGGTGTGATGATGGTGACCGGTGAGATGTGCTGTTATTAATACATCCGGTGTGATGGTGGTGACCGGTGAGATGTGCTGTTATTAATACATCCGGTGTGATGGTGGTGACCGGTGAGATGTGCGGTTATTAATACATCCGGTGTGATGATGGTGACCGGTGAGATGTGCGGTTATTAATACATCCGGTGTGATGATGGTGACCGGTGAGATGTGCGGTTATTAATACATCCGGTGTGATGGTGGTGACCGGTGAGATGTGCGGTTATTAATACATCCGGTGTGATGATGGTGACCGGTGAGATGTGCGGTTATTAATACATCCGGTGTGATGGTGGTGACCGGTGAGATGTGCGGTTATTAATACATCCGGTGTGATGATGGTGACCGGTGAGATGTGCGGTTATTAATACATCCAGTGTGATGATGGTGACCGGTGAGATGTGCTGTTATTAATACATCCGGTGTGATGGTGGTGACCGGTGAGATATGCTGTTATTAATACATCCGGTGTGATGGTGGTGACCGGTGAGATGTGCGGTTATTAATACATCCAGTGTGATGGTGGTGACCGGTGAGATGTGCTGTTATTAATACATCCGGTGTGATGGTGGTGACCGGTGAGATGTGCGATTATTAATACATCCGGTGTGATGGTGGTGACCGGTGAGATGTGCGGTTATTAATACATCCGGTGTGATGGTGGTGACAGGTGAGATGTGCGGTTATTAATACATCCGGTGTGATGGTGGTGACCGGTGAGATGTGCGGTTATTAATACATCCAGTGTGATGGTGGTGACCGGTGAGATGTGCTGTTATTAATACATCCGGTGTGATGGTGGTGACAGGTGAGATGTGCGGTTATTAATACATCCGGTGTGATGATGGTGACCGGTGAGATGTGCGGTTATTAATACATCCGGTGTGATGATGGTGACCGGTGAGATGTGCTGTTATTAATACATCCGGTGTGATGATGGTGACCGGTGAGATGTGCTGTTATTAATACATCCGGTGTGATGGTGGTGACCGGTGAGATGTGCGGTTATTAATACATCCGGTGTGATGGTGGTGACCGGTGAGATGAGCTGTTATTAATACATCCGGTGTGATGGTGGTGACCGGTGAGATGTGCTGTTATTAATACATCCGGTGTGATGGTGGTGACCGGTGAGATGTGCGATTATTAATACATCCGGTGTGATGATGGTGACCGGTGAGATGTGCGGTTATTAATACATCCGGTGTGATGATGGTGACCGGTGAGATGTGCGGTTATTAATACATCCGGTGTGATGGTGGTGACCGGTGAGATGTGCGGTTATTAATACATCCGGTGTGATGGTGGTGACCGGTGAGATGTGCTGTTATTAATACATCCAGTGTGATGATGGTGACAGGTGAGATGTGCGGTTATTAATACATCCGGTGTGATGGTGGTGACCGGTGAGATGTGCGGTTATTAATACATCCGGTGTGATGATGGTGACCGGTGAGATATGCTGTTATTAATACATCCGGTGTGATGGTGACCGGTGAGATGTGCTGTTATTAATACATCCGGTGTGATGGTGGTGACCGGTGAGATTTGCGGTTATTAATACATCCGGTGTGATGGTGGTGACCGGTGAGATGAGCTGTTATTAATACATCCGGTGTGATGGTGGTGACCGGTGAGATGTGCTGTTATTAATACATCCGGTGTGATGATGATGACCGGTGAGATGTGCTGTTATTAATACATCCGGTGTGATGATGGTGACCGGTGAGATGTGCGGTTATTAATACATCCGGTGTGATGATGGTGACCGGTGAGATGTGCTGTTATTAATACATCCGGTGTGATGATGATGACCGGTGAGATGTGCTGTTATTAATACATCCGGTGTGATGGTGGTGACCGGTGAGATGTGCGGTTATTAATACATCCGGTGTGATGATGGTGACCGGTGAGATGTGCTGTTATTAATACATCCGGTGTGATGATGGTGACCGGTGAGATGTGCTGTTATTAATACATCCGGTGTGATGGTGGTGACCGGTGAGATGTGCGGTTATTAATACATCCGGTGTGATGATGGTGACCGGTGAGATGTGCTGTTATTAATACATCCGGTGTGATGATGGTGACCGGTGAGATGTGCGGTTATTAATACATCCGGTGTGATGATGGTGACCGGTGAGATGAGCTGTTATTAATACATCCGGTGTGATGATGGTGACCGGTGAGATGTGCGGTTATTAATACATCCAGTGTGATGATGGTGACCGGTGAGATGTGCTGTTATTAATACATCCGGTGTGATGGTGGTGACCGGTGAGATGTGCGGTTATTAATACATCCGGTGTGATGATGGTGACCGGTGAGATGTGCTGTTATTAATACATCCGGTGTGATGGTGGTGACCGGTGAGATGTGCGGTTATTAATACATCCGGTGTGATGGTGGTGACCGGTGAGATGTGCGATTATTAATACATCCAGTGTGATGATGGTGACCGGTGAGATGAGCGATTATTAATACATCCAGTGTGATGATGGTGACCGGTGAGATGTGCGGTTATTAATACATCCGGTGTGATGGTGGTGACCGGTGAGATGTGCGGTTATTAATACATCCGGTGTGATGGTGGTGACCGGTGAGATGTGTGATTATTAATACATCCGGTGTGATGATGGTGACCGGTGAGATGTGCGGTTATTAATACATCCGGTGTGATGGTGGTGACCGGTGAGATGTGCGGTTATTAATACATCCGGTGTGATGGTGGTGACAGGTGAGATGTGCGATTATTAATACATCCGGTGTGATGATGGTGACCGGTGAGATGTGCAGTTATTAATACATCCGGTGTGATGATGGTGACCGGTGAGATGTGCTGTTATTAATACATCCGGTGTGATGGTGGTGACCGGTGAGATGTGCGATTATTAATACATCCAGTGTGATGATGGTGACCGGTGAGATGAGCGATTATTAATACATCCGGTGTGATGGTGGTGACCGGTGAGATATGCTGTTATTAATACATCTGGTGTGATGATGGTGACCGGTGAGATGTGCTGTTATTAATACATCCAGTGTGATGGTGGTGACCGGTGAGATGTGCGGTTATTAATACATCCAGTGTGATGGTGGTGACCGGTGAGATGTGCAGTTATTAATACATCCGGTGTGATGGTGGTGACCGGTGAGATATGCTGTTATTAATACATCCGGTGTGATGATGGTGACCGGTGAGATATGCTGTTATTAATACATCCAGTGTGATGGTGGTGACCGGTGAGATGTGCAGTTATTAATACATCCGGTGTGATGGTGGTGACCGGTGAGATATGCTGTTATTAATACATCCAGTGTGATGGTGGTGACCGGTGAGATGTGCTGTTATTAATACATCCGGTGTGATGGTGGTGACCGGTGAGATGTGCTGTTATTAATACATCCGGTGTGATGGTGGTGACCGGTGAGATGTGCGATTATTAATACATCCGGTGTGATGATGGTGACAGGTGAGATGTGCGATTATTAATACATCCGGTGTGATGATGGTGACCGGTGAGATGTGCTGTTATTAATACATCCGGTGTGATGGTGGTGACCGGTGAGATATGCTGTTATTAATACATCCAGTGTGATGGTGGTGACCGGTGAGATGTTCTGATATTAATACATCCAGTGTGATGGTGGTGACCGGTGAGATGTGCGGTTATTAATACATCCGGTGTGATGATGGTGACCGGTGAGATGTGCAGTTATTAATACATCCGGTGTGATGGTGGTGACCGGTGAGATATGCTGTTATTAATACATCCAGTGTGATGGTGGTGACCGGTGAGATGTGCTGTTATTAATACATCCGGTGTGATGATGGTGACCGGTGAGATGTGCTGTTATTAATACATCCGGTGTGATGGTGGTGACCGGTGAGATGTGCGGTTATTAATACATCCGGTGTGATGGTGGTGACCGGTGAGATGTGCTGTTATTAATACATCCGGTGTGATGGTGGTGACCGGTGAGATGTGCGATTATTAATACATCCAGTGTGATGATGGTGACCGGTGAGATGTGCAGTTATTAATACATCCGGTGTGATGATGGTGACCGGTGAGATGTGCTGTTATTAATACATCCGGTGTGATGGTGGTGACCGGTGAGATGTGCGATTATTAATACATCCGGTGTGATGATGGTGACCGGTGAGATGTGCAGTTATTAATACATCCGGTGTGATGGTGGTGACCGGTGAGATATGCTGTTATTAATACATCCGGTGTGATGATGGTGACCGGTGAGATGTGCTGTTATTAATACATCCGGTGTGATGGTGGTGACCGGTGAGATGTGCGATTATTAATACATCCGGTGTGATGATGGTGACAGGTGAGATGTGCGATTATTAATACATCCGGTGTGATGATGGTGACCGGTGAGATGTGCTGTTATTAATACATCCGGTGTGATGATGGTGACCGGTGAGATGAGCGGTTATTAATACATCCGGTGTGATGATGGTGACCGGTGAGATGTGCTGTTATTAATACATCCGGTGTGATGATGGTGACCGGTGAGATGTGCGATTATTAATACATCCAGTGTGATGATGGTGACCGGTGAGATGAGCGATTATTAATACATCCAGTGTGATGATGGTGACCGGTGAGATGTGCTGTTATTAATACATCCGGTGTGATGGTGGTGACCGGTGAGATGTGCGATTATTAATACATCCAGTGTGATGATGGTGACCGGTGAGATGAGCGATTATTAATACATCCAGTGTGATGATGGTGACCGGTGAGATGTGCTGTTATTAATACATCCGGTGTGATGATGGTGACCGGTGAGATGTGCGGTTATTAATACATCCGGTGTGATGATGGTGACCGGTGAGATGTGCTGTTATTAATACATCCAGTGTGATGGTGGTGACCGGTGAGATGTGCTGTTATTAATACATCCGGTGTGATGATGGTGACCGGTGAGATGTGCGGTTATTAATACATCCGGTGTGATGGTGGTGACCGGTGAGATGTGCTGTTATTAATACATCCGGTGTGATGATGGTGACCGGTGAGATGTGCTGTTATTAATACATCCGGTGTGATGATGGTGACCGGTGAGATGTGCGGTTATTAATACATCCGGTGTGATGATGGTGACCGGTGAGATGTGCTGTTATTAATACATCCGGTGTGATGATGGTGACCGGTGAGATGTGCGATTATTAATACATCCGGTGTGATGGTGGTGACCGGTGAGATGTGCGATTATTAATACATCCGGTGTGATGGTGGTGACCGGTGAGATGTGCGGTTATTAATACATCCGGTGTGATGGTGGTGACCGGTGAGATATGCTGTTATTAATACATCCGGTGTGATGGTGGTGACCGGTGAGATGTGCGGTTATTAATACATCCAGTGTGATGGTGGTGACCGGTGAGATGTGCGGTTATTAATACATCCGGTGTGATGGTGGTGACCGGTGAGATGTGCTGTTATTAATACATCCGGTGTGATGGTGGTGACCGGTGAGATGTGCGGTTATTAATACATCCGGTGTGATGGTGGTGACCGGTGAGATGTGCTGTTATTAATACATCCGGTGTGATGGTGGTGACCGGTGAGATGTGCGGTTATTAATACATCCGGTGTGATGGTGGTGACCGGTGAGATGTGCGGTTATTAATACATCCGGTGTGATGGTGGTGACCGGTGAGATATGCTGTTATTAATACATCCGGTGTGATGGTGGTGACCGGTGAGATGTGCTGTTATTAATACATCCGGTGTGATGATGGTGACCGGTGAGATGTGCTGTTATTAATACATCCGGTGTGATGATGGTGACCGGTGAGATGTGCGGTTATTAATACATCCGGTGTGATGATGGTGACCGGTGAGATGTGCTGTTATTAATACATCCGGTGTGATGGTGGTGACCGGTGAGATGTGCGGTTATTAATACATCCAGTGTGATGATGGTGACCGGTGAGATGTGCGGTTATTAATACATCCGGTGTGATGGTGGTGACCGGTGAGATGTGCTGTTATTAATACATCCGGTGTGATGATGGTGACCGGTGAGATGTGCTGTTATTAATACATCCAGTGTGATGATGGTGACCGGTGAGATGTGCTGTTATTAATACATCCGGTGTGATGGTGGTGACCGGTGAGATGTGCTGTTATTAATACATCCGGTGTGATGATGGTGACCGGTGAGATGTGCTGTTATTAATACATCCAGTGTGATGGTGGTGACCGGTGAGATGTGCTGTTATTAATACATCCGGTGTGATGGTGGTGACCGGTGAGATGTGCGATTATTAATACATCCGGTGTGATGATGGTGACCGGTGAGATGTGCTGTTATTAATACATCCGGTGTGATGATGGTGACCGGTGAGATGTGCTGTTATTAATACATCCGGTGTGATGATGGTGACCGGTGAGATGTGCTGTTATTAATACATCCGGTGTGATGGTGGTGATCGGTGAGATGTGCTGTTATTAATACATCCGGTGTGATGATGGTGACCGGTGAGATGTGCTGTTATTAATACATCCGGTGTGATGATGGTGACCGGTGAGATGTGCTGTTATTAATACATCCGGTGTGATGATGGTGACCGGTGAGATGTGCTGTTATTAATACATCCGGTGTGATGATGGTGACCGGTGAGATGTGCTGTTATTAATACATCCGGTGTGATGGTGGTGACCGGTGAGATATGCTGTTATTAATACATCCAGTGTGATGGTGGTGACCGGTGAGATGTGCTGATATTAATACATCCGGTGTGATGGTGGTGACCGGTGAGATGTGCTGATATTAATACATCCGGTGTGATGGTGGTGACCGGTGAGATGTGCGGTTATTAATACATCCGGTGTGATGGTGGTGACAGGTGAGATGTGCTGTTATTAATACATCCGGTGTGATGGTGGTGACCGGTGAGATGTGCGGTTATTAATACATCCGGTGTGATGATGATGACCGGTGAGATGTGCTGTTATTAATACATCCAGTGTGATGATGGTGACAGGTGAGATGTGCGATTATTAATACATCCGGTGTGATGGTGGTGACCGGTGAGATGTGCTGTTATTAATACATCCAGTGTGATGATGGTGACAGGTGAGATGTGCGATTATTAATACATCCGGTGTGATGGTGGTGACCGGTGAGATGTGCTGTTATTAATACATCCGGTGTGATGGTGGTGACCGGTGAGATGTGCTGTTATTAATACATCCGGTGTGATGATGGTGACCGGTGAGATGTGCAGTTATTAATACATCCGGTGTGATGATGGTGACCGGTGAGATGTGCTGTTATTAATACATCCGGTGTGATGGTGGTGACCGGTGAGATGTGCAGTTATTAATACATCCAGTGTGATGATGGTGACCGGTGAGATGAGCTGTTATTAATACATCCGGTGTGATGATGGTGACCGGTGAGATGTGCTGTTATTAATACATCCGGTGTGATGGTGGTGACCGGTGAGATGTGCTGTTATTAATACATCCGGTGTGATGGTGGTGACCGGTGAGATGTGCTGTTATTAATACATCCAGTGTGATGGTGGTGACCGGTGAGATGTGCTGTTATTAATACATCCGGTGTGATGATGGTGACCGGTGAGATGTGCTGTTATTAATACATCCGGTGTGATGGTGGTGACCGGTGAGATGTGCTGTTATTAATACATCCGGTGTGATGGTGGTGACCGGTGAGATGTGCTGTTATTAATACATCCGGTGTGATGGTGGTGACCGGTGAGATGTGCGGTTATTAATACATCCGGTGTGATGGTGGTGACCGGTGAGATGTGTTGTTATTAATACATCCGGTGTGATGGTGGTGACCGGTGAGATGTGCTGTTATTAATACATCCAGTGTGATGGTGGTGACCGGTGAGATGTGCAGTTATTAATACATCCAGTGTGATGATGGTGACCGGTGAGATGAGCGATTATTAATACATCCAGTGTGATGATGGTGACCGGTGAGATGTGCTGTTATTAATACATCCAGTGTGATGGTGGTGACCGGTGAGATGTGCTGTTATTAATACATCCGGTGTGATGGTGGTGACCGGTGAGATGTGCGATTATTAATACATCCGGTGTGATGGTGGTGACCGGTGAGATGTGCTGTTATTAATACATCCGGTGTGATGGTGGTGACCGGTGAGATGTGCGATTATTAATACATCCGGTGTGATGGTGGTGACCGGTGAGATGTGCGATTATTAATACATCCGGTGTGATGGTGGTGACCGGTGAGATGTGCGATTATTAATACATCCGGTGTGATGGTGGTGACCGGTGAGATGTGCTGTTATTAATACATCCGGTGTGATGATGGTGACCGGTGAGATGTGCTGTTATTAATACATCCAGTGTGATGATGGTGACCGGTGAGATGAGCGATTATTAATACATCCAGTGTGATGATGGTGACCGGTGAGATGTGCTGTTATTAATACATCCAGTGTGATGGTGGTGACCGGTGAGATGTGCTGTTATTAATACATCCGGTGTGATGGTGGTGACCGGTGAGATGTGCGATTATTAATACATCCGGTGTGATGGTGGTGACCGGTGAGATGTGCTGTTATTAATACATCCGGTGTGATGGTGGTGACCGGTGAGATGTGCGATTATTAATACATCCGGTGTGATGGTGGTGACCGGTGAGATGTGCTGTTATTAATACATCCGGTGTGATGATGGTGACCGGTGAGATGTGCTGTTATTAATACATCCGGTGTGATGGTGGTGACCGGTGAGATGTGCGGTTATTAATACATCCGGTGTGATGATGGTGACCGGTGAGATGTGCGGTTATTAATACATCCGGTGTGATGATGGTGACCGGTGAGATGTGCTGTTATTAATACATCCGGTGTGATGGTGGTGACCGGTGAGATGTGCGGTTATTAATACATCCGGTGTGATGGTGGTGACCGGTGAGATGTGCTGTTATTAATACATCCGGTGTGATGGTGGTGACCGGTGAGATGTGCGATTATTAATACATCCGGTGTGATGGTGGTGATCGGTGAGATGTGCTGTTATTAATACATCCGGTGTGATGGTGGTGACCAGTGAGATGTGCTGTTATTAATACATCCGGTGTGATGATGGTGACCGGTGAGATGTGCGGTTATTAATACATCCGGTGTGATGGTGGTGACAGGTGAGATGTGCGATTATTAATACATCCGATGTGATGATGGTGACCGGTGAGATGTGCAGTTATTAATACATCCGGTGTGATGATGGTGACCGGTGAGATGTGCGGTTATTAATACATCCAGTGTGATGGTGGTGACCGGTGAGATGTGCGATTATTAATACATCCGGTGTGATGATGGTGACCGGTGAGATGTGCAGTTATTAATACATCCGGTGTGATGATGGTGACCGGTGAGATGTGCTGTTATTAATACATCCAGTGTGATGGTGGTGACCGGTGAGATGTGCGATTATTAATACATCCGGTGTGATGATGGTGACCGGTGAGATGTGCTGTTATTAATACATCCGGTGTGATGGTGGTGACCGGTGAGATGTGCGATTATTAATACATCCGGTGTGATGGTGGTGACCGGTGAGATGTGCTGTTATTAATACATCCGGTGTGATGATGGTGACCGGTGAGATGTGCGGTTATTAATACATCCGGTGTGATGATGGTGACCGGTGAGATGTGCGGTTATTAATACATCCGGTGTGATGGTGGTGACCGGTGAGATGTGCGGTTATTAATACATCCGGTGTGATGATGGTGACCGGTGAGATGTGCGGTTATTAATACATCCGGTGTGATGATGGTGACCGGTGAGATGTGCGGTTATTAATACATCCGGTGTGATGATGGTGACCGGTGAGATGTGCGGTTATTAATACATCCGGTGTGATGGTGGTGACCGGTGAGATGTGCGGTTATTAATACATCCGGTGTGATGATGGTGACCGGTGAGATGTGCGGTTATTAATACATCCGGTGTGATGATGGTGACCGGTGAGATGTGCGGTTATTAATACATCCGGTGTGATGGTGGTGACTGGTGAGATGTGCTGTTATTAATACATCCGGTGTGATGGTGGTGACTGGTGATCTTTGGTTTCCTTGCAGGGAGGAAGAACGTTATTGTGGTGATAGATGATCTGGATAAAAGTGATGATTCCCAGAAAGCCCAAATCCTGAAGAATCAGCCGAGTATCAGGAGAGAAGCTGAGGATTTATTCCTCATCAGCAACGAGGAGAAGAAATCAAACTATCAGAGACGTCTCATGGTGGACAGAGAAAATGGAGAAAATGTGGAGAAGAAACTGCAGAGATTAAAAGACCTGATAACAAAGCGTAAAACAGGTATAATCATCTGTTGAAGAAAAATATAATATTCAGAAAGAGGAAAGACCAAAAGAAAGGACCGGTCACATTTACTAAGCTTTTATAATTAGGTATCCTTTGCTCCTCCTGACTTTTCCTGTACTGGAAAAACCAATATCCGTGTCCTTATATCTGTATGTCATCTGTGTGACACAATACTGGAATAGAAATGATAGATTTTTAGGTGTTAAAGATGGGCAAGCATAAATGAAAAAAATGATGTGGGGTACCCATACACCCCTATTTTTGATAAACAACCAAGGTAAAGCAGACAGCTGCAGGCTTATATTATCAGGCTAGGAAGGTCCCTAGTTATTTGGCCCTTCCCAGCCATAAAATACCAGCCTGCAGATACCCCAGAATTAGTGCATCACTTTAGATTCCAATTTAAATTCTGGTGCTTTGCCTGGCTCTTTCTGATTATACTGGTGTAGTGGCAATGGGGGTAATAGTAGTTCGGGCCGATGACAGCTGTGAATTGACAAAAATCCCAGCTGCCATCAACCCCTGGTTTCAGTAATGGAGAGGAGTCTATCAGACATCAGGCCCTGGGGTTAGTAATAGAGAGGGGTCTATCAGACATCAGGCCCTGGGGTTAGTAATAGAGAGGGGTCTATCAGACATCAACCCCTGGTTTCAGTAATGGAGAGGAGTCTATCAGACACCAAACCCTGGGGTTAGTAATGGAGAGGAGTCTATCAGACATCAGGCCCTGGGGTTAGTAATAGAGAGGGGTCTATCAGACATCAAGCCCTGGGGTTAGTAATGGAGAGGAGTCTATCAGACATCAACCCCTGGTTTCAGTAATGGAGAGGGGTCTATCAGACACCAAACCCTGGGGTTAGTAATGGAGAAGAGTCTATCAGACACCAAACCCTGGGGTTAGTAATGGAGAGGAGTCTATCAGACACCAAACCCTGGGGTTAGTAATGGAGAGGGGTCTATCAGACACCAAACCCTGGGGTTAGTAATGGAGAGGGGTCTATCAGACACCAAACCCTGGGGTTAGTAATGGAGAGGGGTATATCAGACACCAAACCCTGGGGTTAGTAATGGAGAGGGGTCTATCAGACACCAAACCCTAGGGTTAGTAATGGAGAGGGGTCTATCAGACACCAAACCCTGGGGTTAGTAATGGAGAGGGGTCTATCAGACATCAAGCCCTGGGGTTAGTAATGGAGAGGGGTCTATCAGACACCAAACCCTGGGGTTAGTAATGGAGAGGGGTCTATCAGACACCAAACCCTGGGGTTAGTAATGGAGAGGGGTCTATCAGACATCAGGCCCTGTGGTTAGTAATGGAGAGGGGTCTATCAGACATCAAGCCCTGGGGTCAGTAATGGAGAGGCGTCTATCAGACATCAAGCCCTGGGGTTAGTAATGGAGAGGGGTCTATCAGACATCAAGCCCTGGGGTTAGTAATGGAGAGGGGTCTATCAGACATCAAGCCCTGGGGTTAGTAATGGAGAAGAGTCTATCAGACATCAAGCCCTGGGGTTAGTAATGGAGAGGAGTCTATCAGACATCAAGCCCTGGGGTCAGTAATGGAGAGGAGTCTATCAGACATCAAGCCCTGGGGTCAGTAATGGAGAGGAGTCTATCAGACATCAAGCCCTGGGGTTAGTAATGGAGAGGGGTCTATCAGACATCAAGCCCTGGGGTTAGTAATGGAGAGGAGTCTATCAGACATCAAGCCCTGGGGTTAGTAATGGAGAGGAGTCTATCAGACATCAAGACCTAGAGTTAGTAATGGAGAAGGGTATTTAGGACATCAAGCCCTGGGGATAGCAATGGAGAATGTAATAATTATAGGGGATAACTCAGGAGACTCTTTGCGTGGAACAAGACAACTACAGGTCACAGTTTTATAAGTGGTAAAGTCTATATTATCACACGGTGATTCTAACAGGTGCAAATATCAAATGCAGCTCAGCAGTCTATAGGAAACTTCAGAGGGAAATGCAATCACGCAGAAAGTCTATGAAGCACAGTTATTCTGGAGGATACTTGAGACGAATAAATCCTTATAACAAAGGCACCACACATTAACCCCTTCACCCCAAAGCCTGTTTTCACCTAAGTGACCGGGCCAATTTTTACAATTCTGACCACTGTCACTTTATGAGGTCATAACTCTGAAACGCTTCAACGGATCCTGGTGATTCTGACACTGTTTTCTCGTGACATATTGTACTTAATGATAGTGGTAAAACTTCTTCGATATGACTTGCATTTATTTGTGAAAAAAACAAAAATTTGTCGGAAATTATGAAAATTTAGCAATTTTCAAACTCTTAGTTTTTATGCCCTTAAATTAGAGAGTTATATCACATAATATAGTTAATAAACAACATTTCCCACGTCTGCTTTGCATCAGCACAATTTTGGAAACATAATTTTTTTTTTGTTAGGACGTTATAAGGGTTAAAAGTTGACCAGCGATTTCTCATTTTTGCAACAAAATTTGCAAAACCATTTTTTTACGGACCACCTCACACTTGAAGTGACTTTGAGGGGTCTATATGACAGAAAATGCCCAAAAGTGACACCATTCTAAAAACTGCACCCCTCAAGGTACTCAAAACCACATTCAAAAAGTTTATTAACCCTTCAGGTGCTTCACAGGAATTTTTTGAATGTTTAAAAAAATTGAACATTTACCTTTTTTTTCACAAAATTTTTACTTCAGGTCCAATTTGTTTCATTTTACCAAGGGTAACAGGAAAAATTGGACCCCAAAAGTTGTTTTGCAATTTGTCCTGAGTACGTCGATACTTCATATATAGGGATAAACCACTGTTTGAGCGCATGGCAGAGCTCAGAAGGGAAGGAGCGCCATTTGACTTTTCAATGCAAAATTGGCTGGAATTGAGATCGGACGCCATGTCGCATTTGCAGAGCCCCTGATGTGCCTTAACAGTGGAAACCCCCAACAAGAGTCCCCATTTTGGAAAGAAGACCCCCTAAGGAACTTATCTAGATGTGTGGTGAGCACTTTTAACCCCCAATTGTTTCACTAAAGTTTAGAATGTAGCATTGTGAAAATTAAAAAATCATTTTTTCTTTCCACAAAATGATGTTTTAGCCCGCAATTTTTTTTCCCAAGGGTAACAGGAGAAATTGGACCACAAATGTTATTGTCCAATTTGTCCTGAGTACGCTGATACCCCACATGTGGGGGGGAACCACCGTTTGAGTGCATGGCAGAGCTCGGAAGGGAAGGAGCACCGTTTGAAATGCAGACTTAGATGGAATGGACTGCAGGTGTCATGTTGCATTTGCAGAGCCCCTGATGTACCTAAACAGTAGAAACCCCCCACAAGTGACCCCATATTGGAAACTAGACCCCCCAAGGAACTTATCTAGATGTGTTGTGAGAGCTTTGAACCAACAAGTGTTTCACTACAGTTTATAACGCAGAGCCATGAAAATAAAAAATATTTTTTTTCCACGAAAATGATATTTTATCCCCTATGTTTTTATTTTCCCAAGGGTAACAGGACAAATTGGACCCCAAAAGTTGTTGTCCAACTTGTCCTGAGTACGCTGATACCCCATATGTTGGGGGGAACCACTGTTTGGGCACACAGGAGAACTTGGAAGGGAAGGAGCACTGTTTTACTTTTTCAAAGCAGAATTGGCTGGAATTGAGATCGGACGCCATGTCGCGTTTGGAGAGCCCCTGATGTGCCTAAACAGTGGAAACCCTCCAATTATAACTGAAACCCTAACCCCAACCCTAACCCTAATTCCAACAGTAACCCTAACCATAGCCCTAACCCTAGCCCTAACCCTAACCCTAGCCCTAGCCCTAATGTGAAAATGGAAATAAATACATTTTATTATTTTTCCCTAACTAAGGGGGTGATGAAGGGGGGTTTGATTTTCTTTTATAGCGAGTTTTTTTGGCGGATTTTTATGATTGGCAGCTGTCACACACTAAAAGACGCTTTTTATTGCAAAAAATAGTTTTTGCATCAACACATTTTGAGAGCATCAATTTATCCATATTTTGGTCCACAGAGTCATGTGAGGTCTTGTTTTTTGCGGGACGAGTTGACGTTTTTATTGGTAACATTTTTGGGCAGATGACATTTTTTGATCGGTTTTTATTCCGATTTTTGGGAGGCGGAATGAACAAAAACCAGCAATTCCTGAATTTCTTTTAGGGGGGGCGTTTATACCGTTCCACGTGTGGTAAAATGGATAAAGCAGTTTTATTCTTCGGGTCAGTACGATTACAGCGATACCTCATTTATGTAATTTTTTTAATGTTTTGGCGCTTTTATACGATAAAAACTATTTTATATAAAAAAATAATTGTTTTTGCATCGCATTATTCTGAGAGCTATAACTTTTTTATTTTTCTGCTGATGATGCTGTATGGTGGCTTTTTTTTTTGCGGGACAAGATGACGTTTTCAGCGGTACCATGGTTATTTATATCTGCCTTTTTGATCGCGTGTTATTCCACTTTTTGTTCGGCGGTATGAGAATAAAGTGTTGTTTTTTGCCCCGTTTTTTTTTTTACGGGGTTCACTGAAGGGGTTAACTAGAGATATAGTTTTATAGGTGGGGTTGTTACGGACGCGGCGATACCAAATATGTGTACATTTATTGTTTTGTGTTTTTTTTTACATAAATAAATGGATTTATTGGGAAATGTTTTTTTTTTTTTTTTACACATTCTATTTTTTTTTTTTTTACTTTCTAACATTGTCCCAGGGTGGGACATCTCTGTATTAGATCAGATCGTTGATCTGACACTGTGCATAGCACACTGTCAGATCAACGATCTGACATGCAGTTTAGCTGGCTCTCCAGCGCCTGCTCTCAGCAGGCGCCGGCTAGCCAGGTCACTTCATGACCCGGAAGGAGTCCGGCGGCCATCTTGGATCCGGGGACTCCTTCCGGGTCACCGGAGCAACGCGATCTCATTGCGTTGCTCCGGTGGGAGAGCGCAGGGAGCCCCTGTCCCTGCGCGATCCCCCTCTATGCCGCTGTCACTACTGACAGCGGCATCAGAGGGGTTAAATGCCTGCGATCGGCGATAGCGCCGATCGTGGGCATTGCTGCGGGGTGTCAGCTGTCATATACAGCTGACACCCGCACCCGATCACCGCGGCGCTCAGCGCGAGACCGCGGTGATCGGTGCGCCGTACTAGTACTGCTGCTGGCACTAATGCAGTGTCGGCAGCGCAGTACTAGTACGGCGCATGTCGCGAAGGGGTTAATGATGTAAAAGAATCACTTTATTAATAGAAAAAAGACTGTTATGTCTCACCGTTTGCCTGTTATGGCTTTTTTTTTATATGACCACGTTGTGGTCCTTTTTCTATTAATAAAGTGATTCTTTTACATCATTAATGTGTGGTGCCTTTGTTTTTAGGTGTTTATTTGTATTTTGGTAAACCACGTAAGGATATATTATAGGTGTTATATACGAATAAATCCTTGTCTTAATCCAAACACAGATAGCTATGCTTATAAGGCAGTTCAAATCATATCTTAGCTCAACCAGGGAGGTCTGGGTAATGGTCTCAGGTTCTTGCAAAGCAGAAACAGCTTACATGTCCAGCAAATGCAGATGGAACGAGCAGCAGATGAAGGAGGATTCCTGAACACTGGTGTATGCAGCAGGAACTCCGAGCAGAGTGGCAGGATCTCCACACAGGTTCAGAGGAGCAGGTATATAGCCAGGGAGTAATCAGGAGCTGGATGCAAGGCAGAATACTCTAGCACAGACTGAAGGCTGGAGTGGAGTTTTATAGCAGGAAGACACAGGGCACATGAGACCAAAGACGCCATCTTGGAAAAGGGCAGTAATGCACAAAAGGTAAAAAAATGTTCAGAGTCCTGACAGAGAGGGGTCTATCAAACCCCAAGACCTGTGGTTAGAAATGGAAAAGGGTTTATCAGACAACAAGACCTGGGGTTACTAAAGGAGAGGTGTTTATCAGACATCAAGCCCTGGGGTTAGTAATGGAGAGGGGTCTATCAGACATCAAGCCCTGGGGTTAGTAATGGAGAGGGGTCTGTGAAGGATTACCCCTTCCTACCACGTCACCAATCCGTGACGTCACTACACAGGCCCAGCTCTCCGGCGCCCCCTTTGTCTCTCAGGTCAGTAAGGGAACTGCACCTAGAGCAAATGGCCGCCGGGGAGACTGCCCTGGTACCCACACTGGGTATTCTAGGATTCGCAATCAGAGTAAAAGGATCAGCCCAAAATTAATTTATGATTTAATTGCCTTAAGGGCGCACTAGATAATTACAAGAAATATACAGTCACAATATATCAAGCTTTACAGTCAGAGTACAATATAACAATAATAATACAAGGCTTAAAAGTATAAAGCTGGAGGTCAATTTACCAGGTTGAAGGTCGCTTGTGGAAGCCGGGGGGGCATAGCATTCCGCAGGTCCAAAAACTTAGTTGCCGGGCAGCCCCCAGAAAGCAGGTGCTTGCTCCCCCCCCCCCCCCCCCCCTCCGCTGGCTGGCATACCCTGTTCTTTAAAAAATCATCATCGTCTTCTTCTGTGGAGTGAGACCCTCCCAGTGACCTCAGCTTCTTCTTATACCTGGCTGAGCCCCCCTGCCTGCAGCTGGGTGGGCTTAGCAATCTCCACCCCCTCTGCCTCCCTGCAAGATTTATTCCCATATCTAATAAATGGGATAACTTCTCTCAGGATGATCGGATCAGCACACGGGCAGTACCAGCGCCTGTGGTTTGTTCTGCCGGTCGTACTGGGATCAAACCTGGACCCATTCGGTCCCTGTGGGAGGCTGATCCCTATATCTCGGGTTTCAGACCTCCCACAGCCACGGGAGTCGCCCTGTTAGATGCACAATTTCTTTAGGGCGAGCAGAATATTTTTTATGAGCCTGTACCTCGGACGATGCATCCATAATTCACAATTCCATGTTAAAGACGGTTCGGCTGGGCTGCCATAATAGATGTGTATCCAGTGGCCACTTGGCATGCGTGTTTTAATTAAGCCCCCAAGCATTTCCAAGCCCCCTGGTGTCGTGGTTTCCTCATGGAGCTTTGAAATACCGTCTACAGTTTACACTGAGCTCAGCCCGTTAGCATACTAATAGGAACTCTATTCATTAGAAAAGGTGGGGGCCAGGAGCGTTCCTGTGACCAGGAGACAAAATGGAGTCACGCCAATCTGTTTTAGTATGCCCGTCCAAAGATGGCGGCTGTTCCCTCATCACACCTCCCTGCTTTAGAGGGCGCTAGGGGGCATCACATTCCTGTGTTCCCCCATGCGCCCTTCCCCACCTTCTCCTTGCCGGGCAACCCATCAGCATTACTATGGTCTCGGCCTCTCTCTCCCTGAGCCTGTCTCTGCCTCCTCCTCTCTGAGGCTGACTCTGTCCCTCCTCTCTTTCTCTCTGAGGCTGTCTCTGCCTCTCCCCTCTTTCTGAGGCTGTCTCTGCCTCCTCCCCTGTCTCTCTCTGAGGCTGTCTCTGCCCCCTCCTCTCTGAGGCTGACTCTGTCCCTCCTCTCTCTCTCTGAGGCTGTCTCTGCCTCTCCTCCTTCTCTCTCTGAGGCCGTCTCTGCCCCCTCCTCCTTCTCTCTCGCTGAGGCTGTCTCCGCCTCCTCCTCCGTCTCTCTCTGAGGCTGTCTCTGCCCCCTCCTCTCTCTCTCTGAGGCTGTCTCTGCCCCCTCCTCCTCTGTCTCTCTCTGAGGCGGTCTCTGCCCCCTCCTCTCTCTCTCTGAGGCTGTCTTTGCCCCCTCCTCCTCTGTCTCTCTCTGAGGCTGTCTCTGCCCCCTCCTCGCTCTCTCTGAGGCTGTCTCTGCCTCCTCCTCCTCTGTCTCTCTCTGAGGCTGTCTCTGCCCCCTCCTCTCTCTCTCTGAGGCTGTCTCTGCCCCCTCCTCCTCTGTCTCTCTCTGAGGCTGTCTCTGCCCCCTCCTCCTTCTCTCTCTGAGGCTGTCTCTGCCCCCTCCTCTCTCTCTGAGGCTGTCTCTGCCCCCTCCTCCTCCGTCTCTCTCTGAGGCTGTCTCTGCTCCCTCCTCTCTCTCCCTGAGGCTGTCTCTGCCGCCTCCTCCTTCTCTCTCTGAGGCTGTCTCTGCCCCCTCCTCCCTCTCTCTGAGGCTGTTTCTTCCTCCTCCTCTGTCTCTCTCTGAGGCTGTCTCTGCCCCCTCCTCTCTCTCTCTGAGGCTGTCTCTGCCCCTCCTCCTTCTCTCTCTGAGGCTGTCTCTGCCCCCTCCCATCTCTCTCTCTCTCTGAGGCTGTCTCTGCCCCCTCCTCCTTCTCTCTCTGAGGCTGTCTCTGCCTCCTCCCCTCTCTTCCTGAGGCGGTCTCCGCCTCCTCCTCTGTCTCTCTCTGAGGCTGTCTCTGCCCCCTCCTCTCTCTCTCTCTGAGGCTGTCTCTGCCTCCTCCTCCTTCTCTCTCTGAGGCCGTCTCTGCCCCCTCCTCTCTCTCGCTGAGGCTGTCTCTGCCCCCTCCTCCTTCTCTCTCTCTCTCTGAGGCTGCCTCTAACCGTCGGTCCCGGGGCCACACCTCCGGTGAGCCCTGCTGGACCGATACCCGGTACAGCCGTCCCTGGTCCCAGACCACCCGCTCGCGGTCTGACTCCCCGGGAGGCTGTGCCGCCTGCTCCTTAAGAGCTTTCAGGCGAGCATCAGCTTCCAACGCTGCCTGAAATCTCTGACTCGATGTGGCAAGAATGGACAACACCGCCACATCCACCGTCAGCTCCCCAGGATCTGTCTCCTGGCCGCTGTCTGACTCGGCAGCCACTTGGTCAGAGAGGGGGAAGCCGTCGGACCTCTGCAAGGCTCCTTGGGCTCCAGCGCTCCCACTCCGGGTGACAGCGGCCACGACCGCTGTGCCCATGGGTAGCACCTGCTTCTCCCCGGCCCCTGACCAATTCACCGGGTCAGGCAGACTTTCCTGCCCTCCTGACATCCCGGGTGTGGGGAACTCCTGCCCTGGGGTCTTACCTGGTGGCTCCTCTCCCGGGACGCCTCCTCCCCCCATGGCCTGTTCCTCTTCCTGCAGGGGTCCTAGACTCAGCAGGCTGGATTCACTTAGGGGCCCTACACTGCCCATAGCAGCCCCTCCCTCCACCTCTGAGCTCTCCCCTACAGTCAGTCTTCTCACCTGTCCTCCCTGTGTGTGTGGTGTCAGTGTATGGAGTACCCTCAGGTTTCACTCCCTCCCCCACTGTTGGAGTCACATTCAACACATCAACATTCACAGTAGAGTCATGACATTCTTGGGGAGCCGAACTTGGGGGTTCAGTGGCCACATACTGAGACACTAGCCGCCCCAAATCGGTCCCAAGTAATACATTAGCAGGAATATTTGACGTTACTCCCACCTCCCGCATTCCCCTCCCGGCGCCCCAGTCCAAAAACACCTTTGCGACAGGCAGCGCCGGTTCCACGCCTCCAATTCCGGAGACGGAAAGGGTTTTCCCCGGTACCAAGTCTTGAGGGGACACCACCTCAGGACGTACTAGGGTTCGTTCAGCGCCTGGGTCCCGCAGTCCCATGACCGCTGAGCGGCCGATAGTGACGGGTTGGTAATTGTCCAGGGACCTCCCACCACCCCCTCCCACACATAAAACAGTGGACGGTTTCGGGGACAGGGATGGGGCCTTAAGACGCTGGGGACATGCGGTCTTGAAGTGTCCCAGCTGGTTGCAGTGATGACAACGTCTGGGTTCGGCACCTGGCCTGGAGAGGGCAGCAGGGGGGTACACCCCTTGCACTCTGGGGGCTGGGGAAACAGGGGCAGGATTGGGCTTACCCCCTCTCCAGGTGCTGCTTGCAGGCTTCTTCGGCTCAGGCGCCCTGTTATTGGCATGCTCATCTGCCAGGGCGGCTGTAGCAGAAGCCCCCTTCGGTTTCCGGTCCCGGTCTGGGCAGTTCCACAAGAACTGCTCCATGACGAACAGTTCCTGGACCTCCTGGCGGGTGGTGAGCGCTAGACCCGAAGTCCAGTGCTCTGCAGCTCTCAGCAACGCCCGCATGTGGTCGGTCCAGGTGTCCTTTGGGCCCCGCTGTAGGCTCCGGAACTTCTTGCGGTAAGACTCTGGGGTGAGGTTGTAGTGTTGGATCAGGGCCCGCTTGATGCTGCTGTAGTCCTGCTCCGCCCTGGCAGGTAAGTCCCCCAAAACCTCCAGGGACTTACCCCTCAAACGGGGGGTCAGGTATCTTGCCCACTGATCCGGGGCCAGATGGTGTTGAAGGCAGGTCCTTTCAAAGGCCAGCAAGAAGGAATCCAGGTCTCCATCCTTCTCAAGCAGAGGGAAGTCCTCGGCCCGGACTTTGGAAGCCCTGGACTCTGGTGGTGCTGGGGCGTACAGCGGGAGCCCGCGTTGAGCCATCTCCAGTCGGTGCTGCCGCTCCGCTGCCCGCTCTGCAGCTCTCTCTGCCCGCTCCGCTGCCTCACGGCGTTCTGCCCTCTCCCGCTCCTCTGCTTCACGTCGTTCTGCACGCTCGGCCTCCGCTGCTTTCTCAGCAGCTGCCATGAGTCTCATATAGGCGTCTTCATTACCCGCCTCGAGACGTGCCACTGCCGCTGCAACAAGGGCCGCTGATGTGGACAGGCTGGGGCGGGTAGGTGGTGGGTAGTCCCTTGCCGGACTAAGCACGGGTGGCTGGCTCCTTGGGGAGTCTGGGCTGAGCTCCCCCTCGCCTGGAACAGTACCGTCCACCACCACCTCCTCATAGGCCATAGCACTGGCCTGCGCCCTCACTGCACTCCTGGTGCCCTCCGCCATCTTTGGAACCTCTGGTTACTGACACAGCTGTAACCCCGACCTTGCACACAACTTATTATATCTACACTCTGACAGTCTAGTGCTGGGCTGACCTTAAGACCCCAGCAGCGAAAGCTACCGCTGGTAGTCTCTAGTGTCTGGGAGTAGGAATCCCACGCACACTATTACTCTGATCCCACCGCTGCCACCACTGGATTACCCCTTCCTACCACGTCACCAATCCGTGACGTCACTACACAGGCCCAGCTCTCCGGCGCCCCCTTTGTCTCTCAGGTCAGTAAGGGAACTGCACCTAGAGCAAATGGCCGCCGGGGAGACTGCCCTGGTACCCACACTGGGTATTCTAGGATTCGCAATCAGAGTAAAAGGATCAGCCCAAAATTAATTTATGATTTAATTGCCTTAAGGGCGCACTAGATAATTACAAGAAATATACAGTCACAATATATCAAGCGTTACAGTCAGAGTACAATATAACAATAATAATACAAGGCTTAAAAGTATAAAGCTGGAGGTCAATTTACCAGGTTGAAGGTCGCTTGTGGAAGCCGGGGGGGCATAGCATTCCGCAGGTCCAAAAACTTAGTTGCCGGGCAGCCCCCAGAAAGCAGGTGCTTGCTCCCCCTCTCCCCCCCCCCGCTGGCTGGCATACCCTGTTCTTTAAGAAATCATCATCGTCTTCTTCTGTGGAGTGAGACCCTCCCAGTGACCTCAGCTTCTTCTTATACCTGGCTGAGCCCCCCTGCCTGCAGCTGGGTGGGCTTAGCAATCTCCACCCCCTCTGCCTCCCTGCAAGATTTATTCCCATATCTAATAAATGGGATAACTTCTCTCAGGATGATCGGATCAGCACACGGGCAGTACCAGCGCCTGTGGTTTGTTCTGCCGGTTGTACTGGGATCAAACCTGGACCCATTCGGTCCCTGTGGGAGGCTGATCCCTATATCTCGGGTTTCAGACCTCCCACAGCCACGGGAGTCGCCCTGTTAGATGCACAATTTCTTTAGGGCAAGGAGAATATTTTTTATGAGCCTGTACCTCGGACGATGCGTTCATAATTCACAATTCCATGTTAAAGACGGTTCGGCTGGGCTGCCATAATAGATGTGTATCCAGTGGCCACTTGGCATGCGTGTTTTAATTAAGCCCCCAAGCATTTCCAAGCCCCCTGGTGTCGTGGTTTCCTCATGGAGCTTTGAAATACCGTCTACAGTTTACACTGAGCTCAGCCCGTTAGCATACTGATAGGAACTTTATTCATTAGAAAAGGTGGGGGCCAGGAGAACTCCTGTGACCAGGAGACAAAATGGAGTCACGCCAATCTGTTTTAGTATGCCCGTCCAAAGATGGCGGCTGTTCCCTCATCACAGGGTCTATCAGACATCAAGCCCTGGGGTTAGTAATGGAGAGGGGTCTATCAGACATCAAGCCCTGGGGTTAGTAATGGAGAGGGGTCTATCAGACATCAAGCTCTGGGGTTAGTAATGGAGAGGGGTCTATCAGACATCAAGCCCTGGGGTTAATAATGGAGAGGGGTCTATCAGACATCAAGCCCTGGGGTTAGTAATGGAGAGGGGTCTATCAGACATCAAGCCCTGTATTACGTTCTAGGTGTAAATAAAGAGAGTGGACCCTCTGGACCGTGGAAGAGACCTACCCCCGGGCGAGCAGACCTAAGGTTAACCAACCCCTATACAGGGACTGTCAGGAGCAGGCCCAGAGGTCGCTAATCCACGGTAGCAGATACCAAGAGGGATGGCTCAGGAGGAGAAGGAAAAGGACAAAGAAAAAGACAACAACAGGAATACTGGAACGGGGACGGAGGAACAAATGGAAACGAAGAATGGGAAGAAGACGTCAGGCTTGAGCTGAAGGGAGACTGGAACAGGAGCGAAACTGTGGAAGGGAGAGCACAAAAAGAAACGGGAAAATGGCGGGCAAAAAGACGAGAGCAAAGGAGTAGAACTCGGAGCAGACTGTAGCACAGAAGCACAGAGCAGAAGGGCCAGAGACAGAAGCAAAAAGCAAATGATACTCAGGCACCTCCTAGCAGAGGAGGTGGCCTGATATACCCCGAACCTACCCAGGATTGGCTGAGGCAAATGGTATCCGGAAACAGAGGATCAGTGCAAGAGCGTCAGCTGTCGAACCCCTGCGCGCCTGCGCAGAAGCTAAACGAGGTGCCGGGAACGAGCGCGCCGCCCACCAGCAGTAGGACAGCGGGAGCGCGCACTGAAGGCAGGAGTTTGCGACGCTGAGGAGGAAGCGCGCTGGAACCCGGAAGAAGAGGGACCGAGGTGCACGGAAGCCGCAGCACCGGCCGAAGGAGCGGCGCGCCGAGAGCCAGGGACGGAGCCGCAAAGGTGAGTAGCCGCGTAACAGTACCCCCCTCCTTAAAATCCCCCCTCCCAAAACTGGAGAGAAATTTGTTTAGAAGGCGAGGTGCATTGATATTCACCAGGGGCTCCCACGATCTCTCTTCAGGACCAAACCCCTTCCAATCCACGAAAAAAAAATTTTCTCACACGAACCCTCTTCATAGCTAAAATATCCCTCACCTCAAAGATATTATCGGCACAGGCAGGCTGAGGAGAGATGCAGGAAGAAGGGTGGAAGCGATTAAAAGTAACAGGTTTGAGTAGGGACACATGGAAGGTATTGGGAACATGGAGCGAAGCAGGCGACCTCAGCTTGTAGGCGACATCGTTGACCCAACTCAGAACCTCAAAGGGACCGATGTAGCGAGGACCAAGCTTGCAGGAAGGTATCTTGAGTCTAATGTAACGTGAGGAGAGCCAGACCTTGTCGCCGGGTAGAAACGGAGAAATATCTAATCGCCTCTTGTCGGCAAATCTCTTCATCCTCACAGATGCCTTATTGAGAGCACCTTTAACCTGTCCCCAAACAGACGAAAAGTCCGAAGTCAAAGTATCTGCTGCCGGTACTCCAGACGTAGAGGAAATCGGGAGAGGCATATTAGGATGTTGTCCGAACACGACGAAAAATGGAGACTTAGCTGAAGACTCATTGGAGTGGTTATTATAGGCAAACTCAGCCCATGGCAGAAGGTTGACCCAATCATCTTGATGAGCATTAGAGAAATGACGAAGATAGGCAGCCACGATTTGATTTGTCCGTTCAGCTTGACCATTAGTCTGCGCGTGATAGGCAGATGAAAAATCTAAAGAAATCTTCAGGAGTTTGCATAATGCCCTCCAAAAATGCGAAGTAAATTGTACCCCTCTGTCGGACACGATGTTTTGAGGAAAACCATGAAGTTTGAAGATATTAGAAATAAAGATCCTCGCCAACTCTGGAGCCGAAGGTAGACCGGGCAGGGGTACAAAATGAGCCATCTTGGAGAACCGATCTATTACCGTAAGGATGACTGTACAACCAGAGGAATTTGGTAAATCGGTAATGAAGTCCATGGCGATGTGCTGCCACGGACTAGAAGGTACTGGAAGAGGAAGCAGGCCTCCATGAGGTAACTGTCTTGGCACCTTGTATTTAGCACAGGAAGGACAAGAGGCGACAAACTCTTTGATATCTTGACGCAATGAAGACCACCAATAGTAGCGAGAGATGAGAAGGAAGGTCTTCTTTATCCCTGCATGGCCTGCTAATTTAGAGGAATGTCCCCAATGAAGAACTCTCTCTCTGTCGTTCTCAGCCACCAGTGTCTTACCAGGGGGAGGACAGGTCATCCTTAAAGGTGCCACCGTGATGATTTTGCAGGGATCCAAGATATGTGCTGGTTCTTCGTCCAAGTCTTCTGGCTGTGAAAGCCTGGACAGAGCGTCTGCCTTGACATTTTTGTCGCCGGGCCGAAAACGAAGCTCGAAATCGAAGCGGGCAAAGAACAGAGACCAATGAGCTTGCCGTGGATTTAGTCTTTGCGCGGTTTGAAGGTAGGCCAAATTCTTGTGGTCAAAGAAAATTACAAATGGATGGACTGCTCCTTCGAGAAGATGCTTCCATTCCTCTAGGGCTAGTTTAATAGCCAAGAGTTCTCGGTCTCCAATGGTATAATTACGTTCAGATGCAGAAAACGTCTTGGAAAAGAATCCGCAAGGAACCAGATGACCCACTGAGGACTTTTGGGAGAGTACTGCTCCGGCTCCCGTGGAGGAGGCATCCACCTCGAGAATGAATGGCTTGTTAATTTCAGGATGGTGTAACACTGGAGCGGAGGAAAAGGACTGTTTCAGGAGCACAAAGGCATTCTCGGCCTCCGAGGTCCAAGTCTTCGGGTTGGAACCCTTGTGGGTGAGAGCAGAAAGAGGCCGAATAGTTGAGGAGAAATGAGAAATTAACTGCCTGTAGTAGTTGGCAAATCCCAAAAACCGCTGGATGGCTTTTATCCCATGGGGACGCGGCCAATTGAGAATGGCATTCACTTTCTCAGGGTCCATCTTGAGGCCGGACTCCGAAACAATGTATCCAAGAAAGGGCAAAGAAGTTTGTTCGAAAAGACATTTCTCATATTTAGCATAAAGATGGTTCTCTCTTAGCCGCTGCAGAACCAAGCGAACACTTCTTCTGTGGGACGGTAAATCTGCTGAGAACACCAGGATGTCGTCCAAGTACACCACAACACAGGAATAGAGAAGGTCTCTAAAAATGTCATTAACGAATTCTTGGAAGACTGCGGGAGCATTACAGAGGCCGAACGGCATGAACAAGTATTCATAATGGCCGTCTCGAGTGTTAAAAGCGGTCTTCCACTCATCACCGGCGCGGATTCGGACAAGATTATAAGCTCCACGAAGATCTAACTTGGTGAAAATTCGCGCCCCTCTGAGTCGATCAAAGAGCTCAGGGATGAGATGTAGAGGGTACTTGTTCTTGACCGTGATGTTGTTCAAACCTCTGTAATCGATGCAAGGTCTAAGTGAACCGTCCTTCTTTTTGACGAAGAAGAATCCCGCACGTGCGGGAGACGAAGACTTACGAATGAATCCTTTAGACAAGTTCTCCTGGATGTATTCGGACATGGCTTTGGTTTCAGCAGGAGAAAGTGGGTAAATTCTCCCCCTAGGTGGGGTGGAACCTGAAAGAAGCTCAATTGAGCAATCATAGGCACGATGTGGAGGAAGACTCTCAGCTTCTTTTTTATCGAAAACATCTAAGAAAGACCAGTATGGAGAAGGTAGATCCAAGGGAACGGAAACTGCCGGTGGTGGAATAACAGGGCAAACAGATTGCAGACACTGTCTATGACAAGTGGAACTCCAACGAAGCACGTCACCCGTACGCCAGTCGAGAGTAGGTTCATGAGTTCGGAGCCACGGTAAACCAAGCAGTAGGGCATGGGCGAGGTTAGGGAGAACGTAGAAAGAGATCTTCTCGTGATGTAGAGCTCCGATCTGAAGTTCAATTTCTTCCGTAACCAAGGTGATGGCGTCTTGCAAGGGTCTCCCATCTACGGAGGCGATCAAACGAGGAGAATCCAAAGAGAGCACTGGAACGCAAAGCCTCCGAACCGTCTCAAGACTGATAAAGTTGCCTGCCGCACCCGAATCCACATACGCTACCTCGGAGAAACGCTTCAGTTTAAAAATAAGCAAGACGGACAGAAACAAGGGTTGAGAGGAATCAGAAACACCTAGGGAGGCCTCTCTTACCTGTCCTAGGCGGAGGAGTTTTCCGGTCTCTCAGGGCAAGACCGTAGTAAATGCGAAGCACTACCACAGTAGAAACAGAGTCCTTGGGAACGTCTCTCCCGATGACGTTGCTCAGCCAACTTGACACGATCTACTTGCATGGGCTCTGGTACAGATGCAGTAGGAGACAACTGAGGCCGCGGACTCCCAGACCTGCGAACAGATGGTAAAGGGCGAACGGGCCTCCTCTCTCTTATGGACTCACGAGTTCACTCTTGGAAGCGCAGGTCAATGCGTGTTGACAAAGATATAAGATCCTCCAAAGAGGTTGGGGTATCTCGTCCTGCCAACTCATCTTTTATCCGAGTGGACAGGCCTCGCCAGAATGCGCCAACCAAAGCCTCATTGTTCCACCCAAGTTCAGAGGCTAGGGTGCGAAAGCGGATGGCATACTGACCTACTGTTTGAGAGCCCTGTTGTAGGTTGAAAAGCGACTCGGTTGTGGAAGATAAGCGCCCGAGCTCGTCAAAAACCCTGGCGGAAAGTCTCAAGAAAAATAACTAACTGAGAAACTATGGGATCATCCCGCTCCCACAAGGGATTGACCCAAGCCAAAGCCTCTCCCTCTAAATGAGACACAATGAAAGCCACCTTGGCCCTATTGGTAGGATATTGCTGAGGGAGGAGTTCGAAGTGGAGACGGCACTGGTTAAGGAATCCCCTACAGAGTTTAGGATCCCCGCTATACCTGGGAGATTTGCCTAAGTGAGGTGGCGGATGGGGTGAAACCGTAGAGTTAGGGTCCTGAGGGACTACCTGAGCGGAGACCGACTGCAAGTTAAATAAGCGGTCGTCAATAGAAGCCATATATGAAAGCATGTGTGCCTGCGTGTCACGCTGCTGGGAGAGCTCTTGCTGCAGAGCCGCTATTTGGGAAGCATTAACTGAGTCGGAGGTTTGTAGAGCGGTCAGGCGAGTCTCCATGGTTTTCAAGAAGGACATGATGCGCTGCTGATTATCGCGCAGATGCGCCAATTCTTTCTGAGCAGAAAACGCGGCACCTGCGGGGTCCATGGCCTGAGTATACTATTACGTTCTAGGTGTAAATAAAGAGAGTGGACCCTCTGGACCGTGGAAGAGACCTACCCCCGGGCGAGCAGACCTAAGGTTAACCAACCCCTATACAGGGACTGTCAGGAGCAGGCCCAGAGGTCGCTAATCCACGGTAGCAGATACCAAGAGGGACGGCTCAGGAGGAGAAGGAAAAGGACAAAGAAAAAGACAACAACAGGAATACTGGAACGGGGACGGAGGAACAAATGGAAACGAAGAATGGGAAGAAGACGTCAGGCTTGAGCTGAAGGGAGACTGGAACAGGAGCGAAACTGTGGAAGGGAGAGCACAAAAAGAAACGGGAAAATGGGGGGCAAAAAGGCGAGAGCAAAGGAGTAGAACTCGGAGCAGACTGTAGCACAGAAGCACAGAGCAGAAGGGCCAGAGACAGAAGCAAAAAGCAAATGATACTCAGGCACCTCCTAGCAGAGGAGGTGACCTGAAATACCCCGAACCTACCCCGGATTGGCTGAGGCAAATGGTATCCGGAAACAGAGGATCAGTGCAAGAGCGTCAGCTGTCGAACCCCTGCGCGCCTGCGCAGAAGCTAAACGAGGTGCCGGGAACGAGCGCGCCGCCAACCAGCAGTAGGACAGCGGGAGCGCGCACTGAAGGCAGGAGTTCGCGACGCTGAGGAGGAAGCGCGCTGGAACCCGGAAGAAGAGGGACCGAGGTGCACGGAAGCCGCAGCACCGGCCGAAGGAGCGGCGCGCCGAGAGCCAGGGACGGGGCCGCAAAGGTGAGTAGCGGGCGTAACACCCTGGGGTTAGTAATGGAGAGGGGTCTATAAGACATCAAGCCCTGGGGTTAGTAATGGAGAGGGGTCTATCAGACATCAACCCCTGGTGTTAGTAATGGAGAGGGGTCTATCAGACACCAAGCCCTGGGGTTAGTAATGGAGAGGGGTCTATCGGACATCAAGCCCTGGGGTTAGTAATGGGTAAGAGTCTATCAGACATCAACCCCTGGGGTTAGCAATGGAGAGGGGTCTGTCAGACATCAAGCCCTGGTTTTAGTAATGGAGAGGAGTCTATCAGACACCAAGACCTGTTGTTAAAAATGGAGAAGGGTTTATCAGACACCAACACCTGGGGTTAGAAATGGAGAGGGGTCTATCAGACATCAACCCCTGGGGTTAGCAATGGAGAGGGGTCTATCTGACACCAAGCCCTGGGGTTAGTAATGGAGAGGGGTCTATCGGACATCAAGCCCTGGGGTTAGTAATGGAGAGGGGTCTATCAGACACCAAGCCCTGGGGTTAGTAATGGGTAAGAGTCTATCAGACATCAACCCCTGGGGTTAGCAATGGAGAGGGGTCTATCAGACACCAAGCCCTGGGGTTAGTAATGGAGAGGGGTCTATCGGACATCAAGCCCTGGGGTTAGTAATGGAGAGGGGTCTGTCAGACATCAAGCCCTGGTTTTAGTAATGGAGAGGGGTCTGTCAGATATAAGCCCTGGGGTTAGTAATGGAGAGGGGTCTATCAGACACCAAGACCTGTTGTTAGAAATGGAGAAGGGTTTATCAGACACCAACACCTGGGGTTAGAAATGGAGAGGGGTCTATCAGACACCAAGCCCTGGGGTTAGAAATGGAGAGGGGTCTATCAGACATCAAGCCCTGGAGTTAGTAATGGAGAGGGGTCTATAAGACACCGAGCCCTGGGGTCAGTAATGGAGAGGGATCTATCAGACACCAAGCCCTGGGGTTAGTAATGGAGAGGGGTCTATATGACATCAACCCCTGGTTTTAGTAATGGAGAGGGGTCTATCAGACATCAACCCCTGGCGTTAGTAATGGAGAGGGGTCTATCAGACACCAAGACCTGTTGTTAGAAATGTAGAAGGGTTTATCAGACACCAAGACCTGGGGTTAGAAATGTAGAGGGGTTTATCAGACATCAAGTCATGGGGTTAGTAATGGAGAGGGGTCTATCAGACACCAAGACCTGGGGTTCGAAACGGAGAGGGGTCTATCAGACATCAAACACTGGGGTTAGCAATGGAGAGGGGTCTATCAAACATCAAGCTCTTGGATTAGTAAAGGAGAGGAGTCTATCAGACATCAAGCCCTGGGGTTAGTAATGGAGAGGGGTCTATCAGACATCAAGCCCTGGGGTTAGTAATGGAGAGGGGTCTGTCAGACATCAAGCCCTGGGGTCAGTAATGGAGAGGGGTCTATCAGACACCAAGCCCTGGGGTCAGTAATGGAGAGGGGTCTATCAGATAGCAAGCCCTGGAATCAGTAATGGAGAGGGGTTTATCAGACATTAAGCCCTGGGGTTTGTAAATGAGAGGGGTCTATAAGACATCAAGCCCCGGCTTTAGTAATGGAGAGGGGTCTATCAGACACCAAGCCCTGGGGTCAGTAATGGAGAGGGGTCTATCAGACATCAAGCCCTGGGGTTAGTAATGGAGAAGGGTTTATCAGACACCAAGACCTGGGGTTAGTAATGGAGAGGGGTCTATCAGACACCAATCCCTGGGGTTAGTAATGGAGAGGGGTCTATCAGACATCAAGCCCTGGGGTTTGTAATGGAGAGGGGTCTATCAGACACCAAGACCTGTGGTTAGAAATGGAGAAGGGTTTATCAGACACCAAGACATGGAGTTAGTAATGGAGAGGGGTCTATCAGACATCAAGCCCTGGGGTCAGTAATGGAGAGGGGTCTATCAGACATCAAGCTCTGGGGTTAGTAATAGAGAGGGGTCTATGAGACATCAAGTCCTGGGGTTAGTAATGGAGAGGGGTTTATCAGACATCAACCCCTGGGGTTAGTAATGGAGAAGGGTATATAAGACATCAAACACTGAGGTTAGTAATGGAGAGGGGTCTATCAGACATCAAGCCCTGGGGTCAGTAATGGAGAAGGGTATATAAGACATCAAACACTGGGGTTAGTAATGGAGAGGGGTCTATCAAACATCTAGCTCTTGGGTTAGTAAAGGAGATGGGTCTATCAGACACCAAGACCTGGGTTATTAATGGAGAGGGGTCTATCAGACACCAAGCCCTGGGGTCAGTAATGGAGAGGGGTCTATAAGACATAAAGCCCTGGGGTTAGTAATGGATAAGGGTCTATCAGACATCAACCCCTGGGGTTAGTAATGGAGAGGGGTCTATTAGACATCAAGCCCTGGGGTCAGTAATGGAGAAGGGTCTATCAGACATTAAGCTCTGGGGTTAGTAAAGGAGAGGGGTTTATCAGACATCAACCCCTGGGGTTAGTAATGGAGAAGGGTATATAAGACATCAAACACTGAGGTTAGTAATGGAGAGGGGTCTATCAGACATCAAGCCCTGGGGTCAGTAATGGAGAAGGGTATATAAGACATCAAACACTGGGGTTAGTAATGGAGAGGGGTCTATCAAACATCTAGCTCTTGGGTTAGTAAAGGAGATGGGTCTATCAGACACCAAGACCTGGGTTATTAATGGAGAGGGGTCTATCAGACACCAAACCCTGGGGTCAGTAATGGAGAGGGGTCTATAAGACATAAAGCCCTGGGGTTAGTAATGGATAAGGGTCTATCAGACATCAACCCCTGGGGTTAGTAATGGAGAGGGGTCTATTAGACATCAAGCCCTGGGGTCAGTAATGGAGAAGGGTCTATCAGACATTAAGCTCTGGGGTTAGTAAAGGAGAGGGGTCTTTCAGACATCAAGCCCTGGGGTCAGTAATGGAGAGGGGTCTATAAGACATCAAGCCCTGGGGTTAGTAATGGAGAGGTGTCTATCAGACACCAAGCCCTGGGGTCAGTAATGGAGAGGGGTCTATAAGACATCAAGCCCTAGAGTTAGTAATGGAGAGGGGTCTATCAGACACCAATCCCTGGGGTTCGTAATAGAGAGGGGTCTATGAGACATCAAACCCTGGGGTTAGTAATGGGTAAGGGTTTATCAGAGACCAACCCCTGGGGTTAGTAATGGAGAGGCGTCTGTCAGACATCAAGCCCTGGGGTCAGTAATGGAGAAGGGTATATAAGGCATCAAGCCCTGGGGTTAGTAATGGGTAAGGGTTTATCAGACATCAAGCCCCTTGGGTTAGTAATGGAGAGGGGTCTATCAGACACCAAGCCCTGGGGTTAGTAATGGAGAGGGGTCTATCAGACATCAAGCCCTGGGTTTAGTAATGAAGAGTGGTCTATCAGACATCAAGCCCTGGGGTTAGTAATGGAGAAGGGTTTATCAGACACCAAGCCCTGGGGTTAGAAATGTAGAGAGGTCTATCAGACACCAAGCCCTGGGGTTAGTAATGGAGAGGGGTCTATCAGACATCAAGCCCTGGGGTTAGTAATGGAGAGGGGTCTATCAGACACCAATCCCTGGGGTTAGTAATGGAGAGAGGCTTATCAGACATCAAGCCCTGGGGTCAGTAATGGAGAGGGGTCTATCAGACATCAAGCCCTGGGGTTAGTAATGGAGAGGGGTCTATCAGACATCAAGCCCTGGGGTTAGTAATGGAGAGGGGTCTATCAGACACCAAGCCCTGGGGTTAGTAATGGAGAGAGGCTTATCAGACATCAAGCCCTGGGGTCAGTAATGGAGAGGGGTCAGTCAGACATCAAGCCCTGGAGTTAGTAATGGAGAGGGGTCTATCAGACATCAATCCCTGAGGTTAGTAATGGAGAGAGGCTTATCAGACATCAAGCCCTGGGGTCAGTAATGGAGAGGGGTCAGTCAGACATCAAGCCCTGGAGTTAGTAATGGAGAGGGGTCTATCAGACATCAATCCCTGGGGTTAGTAATGGAGAGAGGCTTATCAGACATCAAGCCCTGGGGTCAGTAATGGAGAGGGGTCAGTCAGACATCAAGCCCTGGGGTTAGTAATGGAGAGGGGTCTATCAGACATCAATCCCTGGGGTTAGTAATGGAGAGGGGTCTATCAGACATCAAGCCCTGGAGTTAGTAATGGAGAGGAGTCTATCAGACACCAAGACCTGGTTTTAGTAATAGATTGGGGGCCTGTCAGGTAACCTGGTAATAAAAAATAAAAATACACACACAGAAAAACCTCACTTTATTTAAATAAAGACTCCCCCACACTGTGCTTTGTTCGCCAATTTATTGAAAAAAAATTCCTATGCAGGTCCACAGTCATCCACCAAATCCGATGTAGTCCAGGAATGTAATCTGAAAAATATAAAAAGACAGAAATAAACACAAGAGACTGTCGCTCTTTTGCCTATTTATTTGTAAAAATTTTACCACAAAGCTCCACAGTCTTCCATGTTCCCCGATGTCTATGGCGTCTGTGAATAGCAACAAAGTGACCACAGCTATGACTGTGTTATCTATGGTGCTACATGGGGCTGAAGGTGACATCCACTACCATGAAGCATGAATCTGACAATGAGAATTACTTGGTATTTCAGACCATTTACAATGTTGCACTGAATGATTTGTCACAATTACAGGGGCTTCTCACTAAATTAGAATATCATCCAAAAGTGAATTTATTTCAGTTCTTCAATACAAGTCATCGAGTCATTACACAGAGTGATCTATTTCACGTGTTTATTTCTGTTAATGTTGATGATTATGGCTTACAGCCAATGAGAACCCAAAAGTCATTATCTCAGTAAATTAGAATACTTTATAACACCAATTTGAAAAATAATAGTAAAATCTGAAAACTCCAGATTTGCAGTTTGTCATTGTTAATTTTCTGGTCTAAATACTTTTCTATTGGACACATTGGACGTGTTCAAGCCCAGAAATACCAATTATATTTAGTTATTTGTCATAAATGTAATGGTAAAATAGGACCAATCTCTAAACCATCTCTTGAGAGCGGACATGTCTCCCTCATAGTGAACATAAAAGCATGGCTTCATCAGAATTATAAAGGGACATAGACATCAGTTCTAGTAATGTTCCTTTTGTTTATACCTTATATTTTTATGGAACTGTATAGTCTTTTCCTCTTTGTAATATATTTTGTAATTTTTTAGTAAATCTGCCTAATTTTTTTTCTTAAATTATATAAAATGTAATAGCTTTGTTCCTCTTGCTCTATAAACCGCATCCTTGAGGCCTTGTGAGGTTATACATTACCTGAATAATAAATAATAATAATAATCTTTATTTATATAGCGCCAACAGTTTAACAGTTTCAAACACAACAGTCATAAGTAACAACGTTAACAATACAATAAAGCACAATAAGCCGCCCCTGCTGGTGAGAGCTTACAATCTACAATGAGGAGGGGGAGATACAAAGTACAGGTGAGTATTTACAATGATGTATTTACAATGAGGGTCCGGCCATCTTCAGGGGGTGGGGATAGATGGAGATAGTGAATGGGCTACACAAACACAAACTTAGCATGACTTTGATTAGTGAACGTGATAGGCCGCTCTGAACAAATGTGTTTTGAGCGAGCGCCTAAAACTCTGCAAATTGTGGATGGTCCTAATATCTTGGGGTAGAGCATTCCAGAGGATTGGCGCAGCGCGGGAGAAGTCTTGGAGTCGGGAGTGGGAGGTACGGATTAGTGCAGAGGTTAGTTGAAAGTAATTTGCAGAGTGCAGCGGTCGGTTAGGCTGATAGACAGAAATGAGGGAGGAGATGTAAGGGGGGCCGCACTGTGGAGAGCTTTGTGGGTGAGAACAAGTACTTTGAATTGTACCCTGTAATGAATGGGTAGCCAGTGTAACGACTGGCGAAGAGCGGACGTGTCCGAGTAACGATTAGCCAGATGGACGACCCTGGCTGCTGCATTAAGGATGGACTGGAGAGGGGAAAGTCGTGTGAGGGGGAGGCCAATTAATAGAGCGTTACAATAGTCCAGGCGGGAGTGGATCAGGGCGACAGTGAGGGTTTTTGTTGTCTCCATGGTGAGAAAAGGACGGATTCTAGAGATGTTCTTTAGGTGTAAGCGGCACGAGCTGGCAAAAGATTGTATATGGGCGGTGAAGGAGAGATCGGAGTCAAACATAACACCCAGACAGCGCGCCTGCTGCCGGGGTGTTATTATGGTGCCACCCACGGAGAGGGAAACGTCAGGTTTAGGGAGGTGAGTAGATGGCGGGAGCAGAAGAGGTTCAGTTTTGGAGAGGTTGAGTTTCAGATAGAGAGCGGACATGATGTTGGAGACTGCGGACAGACAGTCAGTGGCGTTCTGTAGTACAGCGGGGGTAAGGTCACGGGATGACGTGTATAGTTGTGTGTCGTCGGCATAAAGATGATACTGAAAGTCAAATCTGCTGATGGTCTGTCCAATTGGGGCCGTGTAGAGAGAGAAAAGAAGGGGGCCAAGGACTGAGCCCTGAGGTACCCCAACAGTGAGAGGAAGAGGAGATGAAGTGGAGCCAGAGAACAGAACACTGAAGGAGCGGTCAGAAAGATAGGAGGAGAACCAGGAGAGAGCAGTGTCCTTAATGCCAAGTGACTGGAGCCTAGAGAGCAGGAGAGGGTGGTCAGCAGTGTCGAAAGCTGCAGAAAGGTCGAGGAGAATGAGCAGAGAGTGGTCACCATTACGTTTTGCTGTCAGAAGGTCGTTGGTCACTTTGATGAGTGCAGTTTCTGTCGAATGTAGGGGGCGGAAACCGGACTGTGAAGGGTCTAGGAGGGAGGGAGTGAGTGGAGAGGTAACGGGTAAGGCGGGAGTAGATCAGGCGCTCCAAGAGTTTAGAGATGAAGGGGAGATTGGAGACCGGTCTGTAGTTGTTTGTGCAGTATGGGTCGAGGGCCGGTTTCTTTAGTAATGGAGTAATGATAGAGTTTTTGAAGGAGGAGGGGAAAATGCCAGAGGAGAGGGAGAGATTAATGGGTGTCCAATCGGCCTGTATAAACAATTGGTGGTGGCAGATAGTATTTCCTGTGGTTATTGAGGTATTTGGCACTTACTATACGGAAGTACCATAAAACGCACCGGACCATAAGACACATCCCAAATTTTGGGGTGGAAAATAGGAAGAAAAAAAAAAGATTTTTATAAGATGGGGGTCCATGTCATAGTCCAAAATTTAAGGTTTCTTACCTGGAGGCTGGTGGCAGTGAAATGGGTTCACAGGAGGCATAGCCCTTTCCTGGGGAAACCGGCTGCGATGGGAGGAGGGGGTATCCCAGCGGTGTGGTGCTGCGGGCCCGGTGTCTGCAGTGAGGCAGAGCAGAGTGTGTTGCGTGGAGCAGGGTCCTTTCTCAGCAACCTGGCAGCGGCAGAAGCATAGCGATGCTGCAGCCCAGTGTCTGCAGTGAGCAGAGCAGAGTACATCATTGGTTTCCCGGTGCCTGTTTTCCTGAAGCTATGGATCGCTGGAGGCGGCTTATGCGCAGATAGGGATCTCATCCCAGCCCACAGTCTCAGGAAAATGGCTGCTGGAAGCGGCACGTTCACCGATTGAGTTCTCGACTGGGCAGAGATCCCAATATATACATATGTCACCTCTGGTAGCCCATGGCTTTAGGAAGATGGCCGCAGGGAGACCAATGATGTAGTCCGTTCTGCTCACTGCCCACACCAGGCCGCAGGATCACCACACTTCTACTGCCGCCAGGGGTCGATATACAGGAGCAGCAGTATGATCTTGGAATGAAGCAGCAGGTGAAAGGAAAGCTTGATTAAAGGCTAGAAGCTCAATAATCTCGCAAGGAAGGAAGTTCAATGTCAGGTTTATGTAGTGTGTTCAATCAAGGTGGAGCCAATAAGGAGCTGAGGATGGAATCAATGACAAACAGCACAGGTACTGGTATCTTGGTTAGCAAGGAACTGTCCAGCGAGGTGAATAGCTCAGAGGAAAGAGCTGCCGCCTGGTGAACAGTAGCTGCTGGGTCCGAGTCCTGACAGTATTCCCCTCCTTCCAGGATGGCCTTTCTGGATGTCTCTAGCGAAAAGCTCCTGTAAGCCTGGAGAAGCAGCATAGGTCTTAAGAACGGGGATCACCACACATAAGGATGTAGCAAAAAATTGAACACAACTTTATTTGAATAAGACTGTACAAACATGAGGCAAAACACAAACATTTAAAACGGGAAAGCATTGAAGCCCTATACATACAGCCCCTAATAAGGCTAAAACCCACCCCTGACCCAGAGGTACAAAATAAACATGGCCGACCATAAAGTACCTATATAGACCGCATGACCATAATATGGATACAATAAATATAGACAGCCCGTGAACCTATAGGCACAATGACACTGACACTTGAGTTTGTGTCACAGGGAATTATTGTTATACTACTCCAGTAATACAGTCATTGTATGTCTAAGCCACCACAATGTCATTGTGCCTATAGGTTCACGGGCTGTCTATATTTATTGAGATGCTGAACGATGAACAACAGTAGTGGATGATATTGTGAGATATGCGATATAATGGATGATCAGGTAAAAACTACAAAGGAAATAACAGTGCATCAGTATTTGGCATATTACAGCATATTATAGGATGCAATAACATGAATAAGAGAGGTTAGAGAGCTAACACTGAACATGGCATAAGGCTTCTTTCACACTAGCATCGGCACGGGGCTGTCGCTATGCGTCGGCCCGACGTGCGTTGCGAAAGTTATGCCCGACATGGCAGTCTTACGACGCTTCCGCTGCCCCATTGTAATGTCCGGGGAGGTGGGGGCAGAGTTCTGACCACGCATGTGCGGTTGCAACCTGTGGCCATACGTTGCAATGCGTCGCTAATGAAAGTCTATGGGTAAAAAATGTATCCTGCAGACAACTTTGCAGGATGCGTTTTTTTCTCCTAAACGACGCATTGCAACGTGCAGTGCACGACGCTAGTGTGAAAGTAGCCTAAGGCAGATTCACGTTATCATGGCTTTCTTAGGGCAAGTTCAGGCTGTCATCATTGTATTACTTTATTCAGGCAAACATCTATCTGCATACACACAAAAAGCAATATGAAACAAAGCACAACATGCCGAATTACACACTCTGCTACACAGTGGCTGCATAACTGTTCTACCATACCACACACATGGAAGTACATTTGTGCAGGTAGAGAGAGCCAGGAACATGTGTGTGACACTATGTGCACATGTAGGAAATGTGGTGCAGAATTTTCTGCACTAAATCTGCATCTCCTGGCAGAATCCGCAGGTGCGTTTTTTATGCGTTTTTTGTGCAGATTTTATTTCTATAATGGAGGGGTGCAGAAACATCTTTGAAATCTGCAGCGTTTCTGCGCAGATTTTTCTGCACCATGTGGACAGCTTTTTTTTTCACATTGATTTACATTGTACTGTGATCACAGTGCAGTTCTGCAGCGTTTCTGCTGCAGAAAAATCTGCTGCAGATTTGCACCAATTCTGCACTAAATCTGCATCGTGTGCACATACCCTAAGGCCATGTGCACACGTAGGAAGGGTCCCGCAGCGGATTTGATAAATCTGCAGGGCAAACCCGCTGCGGTTATCCCTGCAGATTTATCGCGGTTTGTCCTGCGGGTTCCGCTGCGGGATTTTACCCCTACTATTGATGCTGCATATGCAGCAATATGCAGCATCAATAGTAATGTTAAAAACAATAAAATAATTATATACTTACCTCCGACGTCCCGATCTCCTCGGCGCTGCAGGCGGCGGTCCGGTTCCAAAGATGCTGTGCGAGAAGGACCTTCATGACGTCACGGTCATGTGACCGCGACGTCACCGAAGGTCCTGGTCGCACAGCAACCCAGACCGGACGGCCGCCTGCAGCGCCGAGACTTCAGAGGTGAGTATATCATTGTTTTTTATTTTAATTCTTTTTTTTTTCACACAAATATGGTTCCCGGAGCCTGGAGGAAAGTCTCCTCTCCTCCACCTCGGGTATAACCCGCACATTATCCGCTTTACTTCCCGCATGGTGTGCACAGCCCCATGCGGGAAGTAAGCGGATCAATGCATTTCTATGGGTGCGGAATCGCTGCGATTCTGCACAAAAGAAGTGACATGCTGCGGATTGTAAACCGCTGCTTTCCCGCAGCATGTGCACAGCGGATTGTGGTTTCCATAGGGTTTACATGTCACTGTAAACGCAATGGAAACTGCTGCGGACCCGCAGGGGCAAAATCGCTGCGGTTCCGCGGTAAAAACCACAACGTGTGCACATAGCCTAAAACTCAAGGTCTGGGGGAAAATGGCAAGTTTGCCCGGGAAACCAGGGGGGCAGTTCTGGCCAGAACACAAGCTTAAAGAGACAGGCTCCCGGATACAGGAACAGGATGAATGTATACCTAATGACCTCTAATGGTGACAACTGGTACTACATTGTGAATGAACTAGCTGCACATTAATGGGCAGAACAGTCATCGACCTGAAGGAAGAGTAAGGGGGCTTTGCAACATTTATCTGCTGTTTCTTTGTAATCTTCTTGGACATTTCGTAACATCTCAATTAATTCTTTCTGAGATTTCGGCAATTCTCTAAATCTGTAACAGCAGGAACCAAAGTATTAAATAGATTATATTTAATAAATACCGGATGCAAGCCATCGTTAGCAAAAATGGACTTTGGGATGAAGAACTGTGCTTGGAGTTATTATAGGCAAATTCTGCTGTTGGTAGGTAATTCACCAGTCCTCCTGGAGGTAAGAAATAAAACAGCACAGGTATTGTTCAAGGATTTAGTTCTTTCAGTCCGGCCATTGGATTGTGGGTAGAAGGCCGTAGATAAATTGCCAGTAACGCCTAACGCTGTACAAAAGGTTGTCCAAAATCTTGGTGTAAACTGAACACCTCTATCAGAAACATTGTCAGGAATTCCATGCAGTCTGAACACCTCTCTGACCACTAATTCTGCAGTTTGTTAATTGGTAGGAATCCCTTTAGGCTATTTTCACACTAGCGTCGTGCGACGCACGACGAATTGCGACATTGCGGCGCACCGATGCAAACTGTGAAAGCGCCGCACAACAGGGGCAGCAGATGCAGTTTTACAACACATCCGCTGCCCCATTGTGATGTGCGGGGAGGAGGGGGCGGAGTTCCGGCCGCGCATGTGCGGTCGGAAATGGCAGACACAATGCACCAAAAAACATTACATGTAACTTTTTTGTGGTGATGGTCTGACGCTACATGACGCAACCATCGCACTGTGTCGCTAATGCAAGTGTATGGAGAAAAAACGCATCCTGCAAGCACTTTTGCAGGATGCGTTTTTTCTACAAAACGACGCATAGCGACGTGCAGTGCACGACGCTAGTGTGAAAGTAGCCTTACTTGGAGGAAATGGGCCAATCTTTATAAGCTGATCCACCACAACAAGGATAACAGTCATTTCATTAGATGGAGGAAGGTCCACAATAAAATCTATTGAGATAGATCCCCAAGGCCTGGATGGAACTGGAAGAGGTTGAAGGAGTCCTAGAGGAGAAGGTCTTGTCCCATGCACATGTTAAACAGGAGGAAACATATTTTCTCACATCCTTCCTACAATTAGGACACCAAAAAGAAAGAAACAGTAGTTCTTGCGTTTGCATGACACCAGGGATCCCTACAAGTTTAGAATCATGGACAAGTTTGAGGACTTCAAGTTGAGGAGATACAGGGACATAGATTTGGTGGTTCTTCATCGAAAACTCCTCCTGAAAAGAAAGATCAAGAAGAAGGCGGCGCAAGGACACTATTATCAGGGGTCAAGGGGAGTATTTATAAAGGAGGCACAGGGGAATTATTATAAGGCAGCATAAGTTGTGGTTTGTGTAGAGACGATAGAATGTGAGGAGGATCCTGGAAAAGCAATAAAATCTCTGTGTTATATTTACAGGGATGAAATATGGACCGATGCAGAGGTCATCGCAGTCTGGGACGAAGGAAAAAGAAAAGGAAAAACAAATGACAACAATTACCAAGAACATAACTGGTGAGAACTGCACAGTAGACACATACAGGGTCTGCAGAGCACTGGGGTAGTCCTGATATTACCATTATATGGTCACTGTATGGTGGTAAGATCAGCCCCAGTACAGTGTTTTTGGTTAAAGAGGTTGTCCAGGTTTGATGTTAAAGTCTGCAGTCACTTTGTGTCACTCTCTGTGAATCCTCACAGTGTGTGCATCGCACGCCCTGAGCCTTCTCTGGTGTCGGCAGCGGTCAGTCATATAACCACAAGTAAACGATTTGAATTCATGCGCTAATGTGCTGTCTAGATGTGCACAGCCGCGCTCAATACAAGTGAATTTAGCAAAGCTGAAGTGTGGAAATCCTATCATCGTGGTCACATGACGGCCGCTCCCAACGCCGACACCGGAGAATCCTGACAGTGCGTGCTGTAAAGATTCAGAAGTCTGAAGTCACATAGACTTTAACCCCAAGCCTAGACAACCACTTTAACAATCAGTATGGTGGCATTATCTCTGCATTATGCTGATAATAGAGGACTACGGTTTGTTGGTATTTGCCTGTTATATTACAATATTCTTTTTGCGGTATTGTTATTATTATTAAATTTTATATAGCGGTATTAGAAATATTGGAAATCTTGATTTCCTCCAGGCAGGGTATTATTAGTAATAGCGACCTCCATCTGGGGTTCGGGGTGGGGACACAATGAGCCTGTGTTCTTTGAAATGTCAGGGCTGAACTTCAGTCCCAGTCCGTACCTGATTACTTGTATATTATGTCTATAACGCTTGTGTATTGCGGATTTTACGTTTTCTTGTTAGCTAGGGCTCTTTTCACTACTGTTCGTAAATCTGCCCTTCCTCGCCTTCTTGTGCATTCAAGCTAAGATTAGCATCACATCTGCTAGCTATTAGGATTTTCCTTAATTACCTCTTTCCAAAGGAGGGGGTCAGCTCTAAAGAGGTCATGAAAAGTTGACTTGTTAGAATGCAAGCTCTTGGTTAAAGGGACACTGTCACCTGAATTTGGAGGGAACAATCTTCAGCCATGGAGGCGGGGTTTTGGGGTGTTTGATTCACCCTTTCCTTACCCACTGGCTGCATGCTGGCTGCAATATTGGATTGAAGTTCATTCTCTGTCTTCCATAGTACACGCCTGCGCAAGGCAAGATTACCTTGTGCAGGCATGTACTACGGAGGACAGAGAATGAACTTCAATCCAATATTGCAGCCAGTGGGTAAGGAAAGGGTGAATGAAAAACCCCAAAACCCCGCCTCCATGGCTGAAGATTGTTCCCTCCAAATTCAGTTGACAGTGTCCCTTTAATTATGAGACTTCTTATAGATTTGCAATCATATCCATGATATGTATTATGTGTATAGTACCAGTGTATTACATGTAGATTATAGGGATTTTATGTAACATAGAAGCTGTAGGAAACTTTCCCTGATTCATCACTGTTATTTTCTCATTTTATTTACAGACAAAAACAAAACCTTTTCGGTAAGTTGTTTTTTGTCCTAAACTCTCACTAATTATTATTATTATTATTTATTGTTATAGCGCCATTTATTCCATGGCGCTTTACATGTGAGGAGGGGTATACATAATAAAAACAGGTACAATAATCTTAAACAATACAAGTCATAACTGGTACAGGAGGAGAGAGGACCCTGCCCGCGAGGGCTCACAATCTACAAGGGATGGGTGAGGATACAGGAGGAATGAGGACCCTGCCCGCGAGGGCTCACAATCTACAAGGGATGGGTGAGGATACAGTAGGTGAGGATAGAGCTGGCCGTGCAGCGGTTTGGTGGATCGTTGGTTACTGTAGGTTGTAGGCTTGTCGGAAGAGGTGGGTCTTCAGGTTCTTTTTGAGGGTTTCGATGGTAGGCGAGAGTCTGATGTGTTGTGGTAGAGGGTTCCAGAGTAGGGGTGATACGCGAGAGAAATCTTGTATACGATTGTGGGAAGAGGAGATAAGAGGGGAGTAGAGAAGGAGATCTTGTGAGGATCGGAGGTTGCGTGTAGGTAAGTACCGGGAGACGAGGTCACAGATGTATGGAGGAGACAGGTTGTGGATGGCTTTGTACGTCATGGTTAGGGTTTTGTACTGGAGTCTCTGGGTAATGGGGAGCCAGTGAAGGGCTAGACAGAGGGGAGAGGCCGGGGAATAGCGGGGGGAAAGGTGGATTAGTCGGGCAGCAGAGTTTAGAATAGATTGGAGGGGTGCGAGAGTGTTAGAGGGGAGGTCACAGAGCAGGAGGTTACAGTAGTCAAGGCGAGAGATGATGAGGGCTTGGACTAGGATTTTTGCAGATTCTTGGTTTAGGAATGTACGGATCCGTGAAATATTTTGAGTTGAAGTTGGCAGGAAGTGGAAAGGAGTTGAATATGCGGTTTGAAGGAGAGATCAGTGTCAAGGATTACCCCGAGGCAGCGAGCTTGTGGGACTGGGGAGAGTGGGCAGCCGTTTACTATAATGGATGGGTTCATTGGGGGGGGTCACGTGAGATAGGGGAAGACAATTAATTCTGTTTTGTCCATGTTAAGTTTCAGAAATCTAGCGGAGAAGAAGGATGAATTAGTGGACAGACATTGAGGGATTCTGGTTAGAAGGGAGGTGATATCTGGTCCAGAGATGTAGATATGTGTGTCATCAGCATAGAGATGATACTGAAAACCGTGAGATTCTATGAGCTGTCCCAGGCCAAGAGTGTAAATGGAGAAGAGCAGGGGCCCTAGAACTGAACCTTGTGGGACTCCGACAGATAGGGGGCGAGGTGAGGAGGTGGTGTGTGAGTGGGAGACGCTGAATGTTCGGTCAGTTAGGTATGACGAGATCCAGGATAGGGCCAAGTCTGTGATGCCAAGGGATGAGAGGGTCTGTAGTAATAAGGAATGGTCCACTGTGTCAAAAGCAGCCAACAGGTCGAGGAGGATAGAGTAGTGCCGCTTGCTCTTAGCGGTTAAGAGGTCATTGGTGACCTTAGTTAGGGCAGTTTCAGTTGAGTGGTGTGACCGGAAGCAGTCGAAAAGGGAGCAAGAAGATAGATGGGAAGACAGTTCAAGATGGACGTGTTGTTCCAGTAGTTTTGAGGCATAAGGGAGAAGTGATACAGGGCAATAGCTAGATACAGATGATGGGTCAAGAGAGGGCTTTTTGAGGATAGGTGTGATTGAGGCATGTTTAAAGCCTGAGGGGAAAACACCAGTGGTAAGTGATAGGTTGAAGAGATGGGTTAGGATTGGGATGAAGACTGTGGTGAGGTTTGGGATGAAGTGGGAAGGGATTGGGTCAAGTGCACAGGTGGTGAGATGCGATCTTGAGAGTAGAGTGGAGAGTCGATCTTCTGTAATAGTGGAAAAGTTGGTTTTCAGGTAGAGGGCTGAGTAGTTGGGAGGAAGGGCTCTGGGGGTTGTCAACTAAAACTGGAGGAGGTGCTGGGGGACGGAGGAGAAAGTTGAAGGTGTTGAATAGCTGTTTAGGGTTGTGAGACAGGGAGGATATGAGAGACGAAAACTAGGTTTGTTTTGCTGTGGCGAGTGTGGTCTTGAAAGTAGTGAGGGACTGTTTGAATGCGATGAAGTGCTCGTTGGAGTGGGATCTTTTCCATCTCCGCTCTGCAGCCCTGGAAGCTCGCCTCAGTTCTTTGGTAAGGCTGGTGTGCCAGGGCTGTCTGTTGATTTTGCGAGCTTTGGTATGTGTAAGAGGGGCAAGAGATTCCAAATCTGCAGCTATTGTGGTGTTATATAGAGCGGCAGCGTCATCCGCATTGTGTAAGAAACTTATGTCTGCGAGAGGGAGGAGGGATTCAGAGAATGAATGTAGATCGAGGTGTTTAAGATTTCTGCGAGGGTGTGCAAGTTTGTGGGGTGGGGATTGTAGACAAGGAGTGGAGAGGGAAGAGAATGTGAGTAGATTGTGGTCAGAAAGAGGAAGAGGTGAGCTAGAGAGTTAGAGAGGTTAGATAGGGAGCAAAGGAGGGTGAAGATGAGGTCCAGTGTGTGACCAACTTTGTGAGTGGCTACAGAAGACCATTGAGTGAGGACGAAGGAGGAAGTGAAAGATAGAAGTTTAGTGGCAGCTGAGAGGGAAGTGTCAATGGGGATGTTGAAGTCGCCCATGATGATAGTGGGGATGTCCACAGAAAAGAAATGAAGTAGACAGGTGGTGAAGTGGTCAAAGAAGGTGGTGGCTGGCCCTGGGGGGCGGTAAATGACAGCCAGTTGGAGGTTGGTGGGGGCATAGATGCGCACAGAGTGCACCTCAAAGGAAGGAAGGGTAACATAAGGTGGCAGTGGGATTGGGGTGAAGGAGCAGTTATCTGACAGGAGAAAACCAACTCCTCCGCCATGCTTTTTGCTGGGGCGGATGTGTGAAAAAGGTGGAAGCCACCATAGGAAAGCGCAGCAGGAGAGGCTGTGTCAGAAGGGGTGAGCCAGGTTTCAGTGATGGTGAGGAAGCAAAGTTTGGTAGTAACAAAAAGATTGTGGATGAAGGAGAGCTTGTTGCAGACAGAGTGAGCGTTCCACAGAGCTCCTGTTAGTTTGACAGGGGAAGTGGGGCCTGGGCGAATGGGTATAAGGTTAGAGAGGTTACGGAAATTTGTGATAGAGAGTGGATGGGAGGTAGAACTGACTGTGGGGATGTTGTGAGGAGGACCAGGATTTGGAGAGATATCACCAGCAGTGAGAAGGAACAGAGAAAGTGTTAGCAGGTGGAAGCAGGAGAGGGCAGGAGGTGGTTGCCTGTGCTTTAAGACATAGGATTGTATGTTAAGGAACAGTTCTGAGGAGGAGGTGAGATGGATGGGGAGGATTGAAGAGGAGATGAACAGTTCTTTACTAGGAGTAGGGATTAGGGGAGTTTGCAAAAAGTGAAGAATTATAGGGGTGAAAGTGAAAACAAACAGAAACATTGTTTTCAGCAGAGGTGTCAAACTGCATTCCTCGAGGGCTGCAAACAGGTCATGTTTTCAGGATTTCCTTGTGTTGCACAGGTGATAATTTAATCACCTGCACAGAATGATTCCATCACCTGTGCAATACTAAGGAAATTCTGAAAACATGACCTGTTTGCAGCCCTCGAGGAATGCAGTTTGACACCCCTGGTTTACAGTGACTTGCCAGTTACATTCAGTTCCCTTCTGGTTCAATTCTGGTTTTTATTCTAAAATTAACCTTCACACTTCTAGGACACACTTATAGGAATCACACCGCAGACTGAAGTATATGCAGACTTGTGCTGTGCAATATATGTACAACTAAGTGCAGTCAGGTGTGAAGCAGAGAGGAGTGGTCTCTGTTCATCTTGGTTACAGAATTAAGGGTGGACCAGATGCATACTTTCGAGCATTTTTGAATACACAAGGTCACAAATAACACTGGGGGAGGCTGGGGTTAGCTGAAAGGCATACCATGTAAATGCTAGGAGCAGAGGAAAGTCTGTGTGGAAAGTTGGGTGATGTACTATGTGCACTTCATAGACAGACAAGGCAGGAGAGCAGGCTGGAGAGCTGGATGCATGAACATACCTGTAGTAAGAATAGACATGCTGGTTAGAGTGCGATGGTGGCAGATAGCAGGGCACAGTCTGTATACATCCTTCTGGTTTTAATTCTAAAATTAATCTTCACACTTCTAGGACACACTTATAGGAATCACACAGCAGACTAATGGTTGCATATATCGGTGTATAAAAGAATATATAACATATCTCAAATTAAAAGTGTTCCCTATAATAAATGTCCATTTACATTATTCTTACAGTCGAACAGAATTTAGAAATAATCTTTGGATACTGGATTATTGTACAGGTTCCTGAGATCTCAGGATAAAACAGTCAAACACTCCAGGAACCGACTTGATCAATCAGGGGAGCCCCGTATATGAGATAATAATACGTGTGTAAAAAGCATAAGAATAAGCCAAGCAAGACAAAAGCTGTTCTCCCACCAAACGTTTCTCCAAAGTGTCTGGTGTTTGGTTGGCAAAGCGATTACCTAACATGTAAAGAAAGGTTTTGTCCTCTCCTCTAGGATTTGCCTCCATCTTGAATGCTGCGGTGATAATCTCGGCTCTGCTGCGTCTTTCCTAATCCAGTCTAATGGAGAGAGTTGAGCAGATCTGCCATAGTTTTGAATTTAGCAGATTTACTCAAATTCAGGTGGTAAATTGACTTTGGATCAAATTTATTTAATACAAATCGAATGTACCACCTTGTCTTCAGGAAAAAAGTCTGCAGCGCCCCAGGGTCCTGGTCACTGCAGTAATGTCATTTTCCTCTAGGGGAGAGTGATGTTACGTTTGGAGGCAATGAAGGAGATCTCTTTGTCAGGTAGCACAATGCATGCAACATGTTCACACTCCAGGTCAGAAGGGGGAGCTATAAGCCTGTTTAAGGTGAACTCCCCTATATAACATCCTGATCTGGAGGGAGAGGGGTTCAGTTCCTGTCAAGGAGACAGAGGGAAAGGAAGGAGAGGAGCCGTGTAGCCTGAAGTGCTACAGCTCCTAGAAAGAGACACTGAAAGCGAACTGTATTGCAGAGAGGCTGAGAAAAAGTCATAGCAAAGGAGTGGATACCAGGAGGAGTTCTGCCCTACACAGGCTGCCTCCTTCTGAGGCGCAGGATCCCGGTAGCCGGAACACCGAGGGAGCAATGATCCTTTATGCCTTGCTCCAGAGACCGGCAGGACAGCTAATTTCACATTACCTGTCCGCCCCTTCACCCAGGAGGCAAGGTGGCACCCCTTAGAGGCTGGGGCATGATAGAGTCCCTGTAAAACGCCTCAAGCCACCGGTCATACGGGTTTGTCCTATCCATCTGGGGGACAGAGAGAGACATAACATCTGCAACATGTGTGAGGACCTTATGAGAAGTTTAGCAGTAATGGACTACAACACTATGTCGCTAGAGGAAGGCTACTGATTTCCACCTGGATAAGGAGACTCTGGACTTGCCTCTAAACCGGCCGGACTCTGCCTGCCCTGTGATCTGGTGCTCTGGACTGTGGATGCTGAAGCCTTCAGTAAAGGTAAAGAGACTGCAACCTTGTGTCCTCATTCTTCACTGTGCCATTCACCATCCACCATCTACACACCGGGAAGCCCTGGTGTGATGGTGTGACATGCTATGTGGGAATAATTTTTGTGTATATTTCTATTTTACTTATTTTCATGGTGTTCTCTTGTAGGATGAGTTGTTATTTGCCATCTGATTTTCTCCTTACAGTTCTGTATTTTTATCTCTCCACAGGGTCAGTGAATGATGTTGTTTGCTAATATGCTAATGACATGTTGACCTAACTTGGTGAAACAATGATCCCCACATAGCATTTCACACGATCACACTGGTGACATACTTCACCTGTGGGAAGGTACACCATCTAGTTGCAATAACATCACCCCAGAGGACCCCTTAAAGCAGCGTCGGTCACCCCGACAGAATACCACAGGTGGCGTCACGAACACTTTCCCTTTAACCCCTTCCCGACCCATGACGCCACTTAGGCGTCATGAAAGTCGGTGCCAATCCGACCCATGACGCCTATGTGGCGTCATGGAAAGATCGCGTCCCTGCAGATCGGGTGAAAGGGTTAACTCCCATTTCAATGGCAAAATAGAAAAAAGTAGGCGCGCACTTACCCTGTTGCGGTGAATATCACTTTATTAGGACATATAAACAAACGGATAGCAGGGAGGGTCCCGTTGAAGTGCCGTAGAGCACGAAAAGATCGTTGTCCGTGGCTGACTCTATCCCTCCCTGCTATCCGTTTGTTTATATGTCCTAATAAAGTGATATTCACCGCAACAGGGTAAGTGCGCGCCTACTTTTCTCTATTTTGCCATTGGATTCTGTGTATATTTTTTCTGGCAGCAGCACCCCGTTGATTCAGGTGTAGAGGATTCATACAGCCAGTATCACTTTCTGTGGTGCTAGACCGATAATATAATACGGTCATTGAGTCTGACCTTTGAGCAGTGCGGATGTGTGTTTTTTCTACTATTGGACTTTGTATTTTAACTCCCATTTCACCCGATCTGCAGGGACAGGGGGAGTGGTAGTTTAGCTCAGGGGGGGGAGTGGCTTCACCCCCTGTGGCTACGATCGCTCTGATTGGCTGTTGAAAGTGAAATTGCCAATCAGAGCGATTTGTAATATTTCACCTATTATAACGGGTGAAATATTACAATCCAGCCATGGCCGATGCTGCAATATCATCGGCCATGGCTGGAAACACTAATGTGCCCCCACCCCACCGATCGCCCCCCCAGCCCTCCGATCTGTCCGGTACACTGCTCCGGCTCCCCTCCGTCCTGTGCTCCGCTCCCCCCGTGCTCTTGTCCGCTCCCCCCGTGCTCCAATCACCCCCCCCCCGTGCTCCGATCCAACCCCCCTGCACTCCGATCCACCCCCCGTGCTCCGTTCCACCCCCCCGTGCTCCGTTCCACCCCCAACGTGCTCCGTTCCACCCCCCCGCGCTCCGATCCACCCCCCCATGCTCAGATCCCCCCCCCCCCCGTGCTCCCCCCACCCCATCATACTTACCGATCCTGCCGGGGTCCGTCCGTCTTCTCCCTGGGCGCCGCCATCTTCCAAAATGGCGGGCGCATGCGCAGTGCGCCCGCCGAATCTGTCGGCCGGCAGATTCATTCCAAAGTGTATTTTGATCACTGAAATATAATCTATCACAGTGATCAAAATAAAAAAAATAATAAATGACCCCCCCCCCTTTGTCACCCCCATAGGTAGGGACAATAAAAAAATAAAGATTTTTCTTTTTTTCCCACTAATGTTAGAATAGGGTTAGGGTTAGGGCTAGGGCTAGGGTTAGGGCTAGGGTTAGGGTTAGGGCTAAAGCTAGGGCTAGGGTTAGGGCTAGGGTAAGGGCTAGGGTTAGGGCTAGGGTTAGAGTTAGGGGTAGGGTTAGGGCTAGGGTTAGGGTTAGGATTAGGGTTTCGGTAAGTGCACACGTATTCTGGTCCTCTGCGGATTTTTCCGCTGCGGATTTGATAAATCCGCAGTGCTAAACCGCTGCGGATTTATGGCGGATTTACCGCGTTTTTTCTGCGCATTTCACTGCGGTTTTACAACTGCGATTTTCTATTGGAGCAGTTGTAAAACCGCTGCGGAATCCGCACAAAGAAGTGACATGCTGCAAAATGTAAACCGCTGCGTTTCCGTGCAGTTTTTCTGCAGCATGTGTACAGCGATTTTTGTTTCCCGTAGGTTTACATTGAACTGTAAACTCATGGGAAACTGCTGCGGATCCGCAGCGTTTTCCGCAGCGTGTGCACATACCTTTAGAATTAGGCTATGTGCACACGGGGCGGATTTGGCTGCGGATCCGCAGCAGTGTTCCATCAGGTTTACAGTACCATGTAAACCTATGGAAAACCAAATCCGCTGTGCCCATGGTGCGGAAAATACCACGCGGAAACGCTGCGTTGTATTTTCCGCAGCATGTCAATTCTTTGTGCGGATTCCGCAGCGTTTTACACCTGTTCCTCAATAGGAATCCGAAGGTGAAATCCGCACAAAAAACACTGGAAATGATGTGGATGAGCGGATTTTTCAAAAATGATGCTGAAAAATCTCACACGAATCCGCAACGTGGGCACATAGCCTTAGGGTTAGGGTTGGAATTAGGGTTGTGGTTAGGGTTAGTGGTGTGTTGGGGTTAGGGTTGTGGTTGGGGGTGTGTTGCGGTTAGGGTTGTGATTAGGGTTGTGATTAGGGTTATGGCTACAGTTGGGATTAGAGTTTGGGGTGTGTTGGGGTTAGTGTTGGAGTTAAAAATTGAGGGGTTTCCACTGTTAAGGCACATCAGGGGTCTCCAAACGCAACATGGCGCCACCATTGATTCCAGCCAATCTTGTATTCAAAAAGTCAAATGGTGCTCCTTCAATTCCGAGCCCCGACGTGTGCCCAAACAGTGGTTTACCCCCACATATGGGGTACCAGCATACTCAGGACAAACTGCGCAACAATTACTGGGGTCCAATTTCTCTGTTAACCTTGTGAAAATTAAAAAATGCTTGCTAAAACATCATTTTTGAGGAAAGAAAAATGATTTTTTATTTTCACGGCTCTGCGTTGTAAACGTCTGTGAAGCACTTGGGGGTTCAAAGTGCTCACCACATATCTAGATAAGTTCCTTGGGGGGTCTAGTTTCTAAAATGGGGTCACTTGTGGGGGGTTTCTACTGTTTAGGCACACCAGGGGCTCTGCAAACGCAACGTGACGCCCGCAGACCATTCCATCAAAGTCTGCATTTCAAAAGTCACTACTTCCCTTCTGAGCCCCGACGTGTGCCCAAACAGTGGTTTACCCCCACACATGGGGTATCAGCGTACTCAGGAGAAACTGGACAACAACTATTGGGGTCCAATTTCTCCTGTTACCCTTGGGAAAATAAAAAATTCTGGGCTAAATAATTATTTTTGAGGAAATAAAACGTATTTATTATTTTCACGGCTCTGCATTATAAACTTCTATGAAGCACTTGGGGGTTCAAAGTGCTCACCACACCTCTAGATAAGTTCCTTTCGGGGTGTAGTTTCCAAAATGGGGTCACTTGTGGGGGGTTTCTACTGTTTAGCCACATCAGGGGCTCTGCAAACGCAACGTGACGCCCACAGAGCATTCCATCAAAGTCTGCATTTCAAAACGTCACTACTTCACTTCCGAGCCCCGCCATGTGCCCAAACAGTGGTTTACCCCCACATATGGGGTATCACCGTACTCAGGAGAAACTGGACAACAACTTTTGGGGTCAAATTTCTCCTGTTACCCTTGGGAAAATTAAAAAATTGCAGGCTAAAATATCATTTTTGAGAAAATAATTTTTTTTTTTTTCATGGCTCTGCGTTATAAACTTCTGTGAAGCACTTGGGGGTTCAAAGTCCTCACCACACATCTAGATTAGTTCCTTGGGGGTCTAGTTTCCAAAATGGGGTCATTTGTGGGGGATCTCCAATGTTTAGGCACACAGGGGCTCTCCAAACATGACATGGTGTTCACTAATGATTGGAGCTAATTTTCCATTTAAAAAGCCAAATGGCGTGCCTTCCCTTCCGAGCCCTGCCGTGCGCCCAAACAGTGGTTTACCCCCACATATGGGTATCAGCGTACTCAGGACAAACTGGACAACAACATTTGGGGTCCAATTTCTCCTATTACCCTTGGCAAAATAGGAAATTCCAGGCTAAAAAAAATCATTTTTGAGGAAAGAAAAATTATTTTTTATTTTCATGGCTCTGTGTTATAAACTTCTGTGAAGCACCTGGGGGTTTAAAGTGCTCAATATGCATCTAGATAAGTTCCTTGGGGGGTCTAGTTTCCAAAATGGGGTCACTTGTGGGGGAGCTCCAATGTTTAGGCACACAGGGGCTCTCCAAACGCGACATGGTGTCCGCTAACAATTGGAGCTAATTTTCCATTCAAAAAGTCAAATGGCGCGCCTTCCCTTCCGAGCCCTGCCGTGTGCCCAAACAGTGGTTTACCCCCACATATGAGGTATCAGCGTACTCGGGAGAAATTGCCCAACAAATTTTATGATCCATTTTATCCTATTGCCCATGTGAAAATGAAAAAATTGAGGCGAAAAGAATTTTTTTGTGAAAAAAAAGTACTTTTTCATTTTTACAGATCAATTTGTGAAGCACCTAAGGGTTGAAAGTGCTCACTATGCATCTAGATAAGTTCCTTGGGGGGTCTAGTTTCCAAAATGGGGTCACTTGTGGGGGAGCTCCAATGTTTAGGCACACAGGGGCTCTCCAAACGCGACATGGTGTCCGCTAACGATGGAGATAATTTTTCATTCAAAAAGTCAAATGGCGCTCCTTCCCTTCCGAGCCTTACCATGTGCCCAAACAGTGGTTTACCCCCACATGTGAGGTATTGGTGTACTCAGGAGAAATTGCCCAACAAATTTTAGGATCCATTTTATCCTGTTGTCCATGTGAAAATGAAAAAATTGAGGCGAAAATAATTTTTTTGTGAAAAAAAAGTACTTTTTCATTTTTACAGATCAATTTGTGAAGCACCTGGGGGTTTAAAGGGCTCACTATGCATCTAGATAAGTTCCTTGGGGCGTCTAGTTTCCAAAATGGGGTCACTTGTGGGGGAGCTCCAATTTTTAGGCACACGGGGGCTCTCCAAACGAGACATGGTGTCCGCTAAAGAGTGCAGCCAATTTTTCATTCAAAAAGTCAAATGGCGCTCCTTCCCTTCCAAGCCCTGCCGTGCGCCCAAACAGTGGTTTACCCCCACATATGAGGTATCAGCGTACTCAGGACAAATTGGACAACAACTTACGTGGTTCAGTTTCTCCTTTTACCATTGGGAAAATAAAAAAATTGTTGCTAAAAGATAATTTTTGTGACTAAAAAGTTAAATGTTCATTTTTTCCTTCCATGTTGCTTCTGCTGCTGTGAAGCACCTGAAGGGTTAATAAACTTCTTGAATGTGGTTTTGAGCACCTTGAGGGGTGCAGTTTTTAGAATGGTGTCACTTTTGGGTATTTTCAGCCATATAGACCCCTCAAACTGACTTCAAATGTGAGGTGGTCCCTAAAAAAAATGGTTTTGTAAATTTCGTTGTAAAAATGAGAAATCGCTGGTCAAATTTTAACCCTTATAACTTCCTAGCAAAAAAAAATGTTGTTTCCAAAATTGTGCTGATGTAAAGTAGACGTGTGGGAAATGTTATTTATTAACTATTTTGTGTCACATAACTCTCTGGTTTAACAGAATAAAAATTCAAAATGTGAAAATTGCGAAATTTTCAAAATTTTCGCCAAATTTCCATTTTTATCACAAATAAACGCAGATTGCACCTTGCGCAGGCATGTACTATGAAGGACAGAGAATGAACTTCAATCCAATATTGCAGCCAGCATGCAGCCAGCGGGTAAGGAAAGGGTGAGTAAAACACCCGAAAACCCCGCCTCCATGGCTGAAGATTGTTCCCTCCAAATTCAGGTGACAGTGTCCCTTTAAGACACAGTAACTGGAGGGTATATGATGAGGGAAATGGCAGGTCTGAAGCAGCACTAATAAAATAATAAATATTCTCTAAGAATTCACAGCAAACGATGTGTTAACCACCTGCCAATAGCTAGCAAAAGGTTAATCAGCAGATCTGAAGATTGGTAGAAATCACACAAAGATGAAAAGATGTCAACCCATGATGCTTACTGCAAACGATAGGTCACCCAGTTGGTCTTGTGGAGCTCCAGGTGCTAGTTACAGAAGTCAGAAGTCTAAGGAGATAATAGCAACAGAAGAAGCTGGATATTGACAGAGATCAAACACATGGCAGCTGAGCACAGTACTGTCCTAAAGCTTAGCCATCGGAGTGTCTCTATCTGGAAGAGGAGGTCATATCGGCATGTCGGCAACTTGTGGTGGCCATAAAGGAAGGAGGAAATCCAGGCCCAGCCGAGTTATGGAGCATAACAGGGAGTGAGTGGACGACCGACCAAGAAAGGTGAGTATAATATTTAGCTGTTTTTTAACTACTCCACGGCCCATATGGATCCGACAAAATGGAAGCTGACTTGCAATTCAAATCCCATAATTCTCTACAAACTGTGGATTTAGGAAAATATTTAACAGATTCATTGCATTTAGAATCAATTCTTCATCCTTAGTAACGAACCATTATCAGATAGTAAATACCTAATGACATCTGCTGGGAGCGATGAGAGAATTGATTGACAGGACCCCGGTTCCGCTAACACATCGGTAATGTGTAGTCACTGGAAGGAAGCCCTGTGAATCCCCTCTTACCTGACGGCATCCACAGCTTCTCGCAATCTCCAGGGCTGGTGCAACATCTTGTGTGCGCTATGACACTGTGATGACCTATATCAGCCTATCCAATCAAGAGAGGATCTATGAATACCATCAGTTGAGATTCGCAGGGCTTCTTTGTGGCAGTCATGGAGTATTGAACGGGCTGCTGGACCAGGACCCTGTGGATCAGTTCTCTCATCTGTCAGATGGCAGATAACTGTGACAAAGCTGAGGTCACTTATTTGACTTGGGACTTTGGATGCATATGTTGCTGAGATGTAGAAAAGAAAATCTGAAGAAACATCCATTATCTCTATTCTAAGAACCGCTGACTTCACTGGGATATGGGAGCAGATTGTAATAATGGCGGCAAGCTATGATGCGGAATTTATGAGAGGGGCCGTGTAATCTTTCCAAGATGAGTAAAGACCTGGTTTGGCCCATATGTTACATCTGGGTAGAAAGAACTTTGCATCTACTATGTGCAAAATGTTGGACTGGAGTAGGACAGGAGGATCAGGGCACAAGGAGGCGCACCCCAATGTGATCACCCTCGGTCATGTAATGCGCTTTCCCACTGTCCTTATATAACAACTAGCTATTGAACCCATTCTACGCCCGGGTGGCGAGCATTTATATTGGTATATGGTCTCCATCATGTGCTGCTGCCATCCTGCGCCCGTTCTGTCATGTGCTGCTGCCATCCTGCGCCCGTTCTGTCATGCGCTGCTGCCATCCTGCGCCCGTTCTGTCATGTGCTGCTGCCATCCTGCGCCTGTTCTGTCATGCGCTGCTGCCATCCTGCGCCCGTTCTGTCATGCGCTGCTACCATCCTGCGCCCGTTCTGTCATGCGCTGCTGCCATCCTGCGCCCGTTCTGTCATGTGCTGCTGCCATCCTGCGCCCGTTCTGTCATGCGCTGCTGCCATCCTGCGCCCGTTCTGTCATGTGCTGCTCCCATCCTGCGCCCGTTCTGTCATGTGCTGCTCCCATCCTGCGCCCGTTATGTCATAGTAACATAGTAACATAGTTAGTAAGGCCGAAAAAAGACATTTGTCCATCCAGTTCAGCCTATATTCCATCATAATAAATCCCCAGATCTACGTCCTTCTACAGAACCTAATAATTGTATGATACAATATTGTTCTGCTCCAGGAAGACATCCAGGCCTCTCTTGAACCCCTCGACTGAGTTTGCCATCACCACCTCCTCAGGCAAGCAATTCCAGATTCTCACTGCCCTAACAGTAAAGAATCCTCTTCTATGTTGGTGGAAAAACCTTCTCTCCTCCAGACGCAAAGAATGCCCCCTTGTGCCCGTCACCTTCCTTGGTATAAACAGATCCTCAGTGAGATATTTGTATTGTCCCCTTATATACTTATACATGGTTATTAGATCGCCCCTCAGTCGTCTTTTTTCTAGACTAAATAATCCTAATTTCGCTAATCTATCTGGGTATTGTAGTTCTCCCATCCCCTTTATTAATTTTGTTGCCCTCCTTTGTACTCTCTCTAGTTCCATTATATCCTTCCTGAGCACCGGTGCCCAAAACTGGACACAGTACTCCATGTGCGGTCTAACTAGGGATTTGTACAGAGGCAGTATAATGCTCTCATCATGTGTATCCAGACCTCTTTTAATGCACCCCATGATCCTGTTTGCCTTGGCAGCTGCTGCCTGGCACTGGCTGCTCCAGGTAAGTTTATCATTAACTAGGATCCCCAAGTCCTTCTCCCTGTCAGATTTACCCAGTGGTTTCCCGTTCAGTGTGTAATGGTGATATTGATTCCTTCTTCCCATGTGTATAACCTTACATTTATCATTGTTAAACCTCATCTGCCACCTTTCAGCCCAAGTTTCCAACTTATCCAGATCCATCTGTAGCAGAATACTATCTTCTCTTGTATTAACTGCTTTACATAGTTTTGTATCATCTGCAAATATCGATATTTTACTGTGTAAACCTTCTACCAGATCATTAAAGGGAACCTGTCACCTGAATTTGGCGGGACTGGTTTTGGGTCATATGGGCGGAGTTTTCGGGTGTTTGATTCACCCTTTCCTTACCCGCTGGCTGCATGCTGGCTGCAATATTGGATTGAAGTTCATTCTCTGTCCTCCATAGTACACGCCTGCACAAGGCAAGATTGCTTTGCGCAGGCGTGTACTATGGAGGACAGAGAATGAACTTCAATCCATTATTGCAGCCAGCATGCAGCCAGCGGGTAAGGAAAGGGTGAATCAAACACCCGAAAACTCCGCCCATATGACCCAAAACCAGTCCCGCCAAATTCAGGTGACAGAGTCCCTTTAATGAATATGTTGAAGAGAACAGGTCCCAATACTGACCCCTGCGGTACCCCACTGGTCACAGCGACCCAGTTAGAGACTATACCATTTATAACCACCCTCTGCTTTCTATCACTAAGCCAGTTACTAACCCATTTACACACATGTTCCCCCAGACCAAGCATTCTCATTTTGTGTACCAACCTCTTGTGCGGCACGGTATCAAACGCTTTGGAAAAATCGAGATATACCACGTCCAATGACTCACCGTGGTCCAGCCTATAGCTTACCTCTTCATAAAAACTGATTAGATTGGTTTGACAGGAGCGATTTCTCATAAACCCATGCTGATATGGAGTTAAACAGTTATTCTCATTGAGATAATCCAGAATAACATCCCTCAGAAACCCTTCAAATATTTTACCAACAATAGAGGTTAGACTTACTGGCCTATAATTTCCAGGTTCACTTTTAGAGCCCTTTTTGAATATTGGCACCACATTTGCTATGCGCCAGTCCTGCGGAACAGACCCTGTCGCTATAGAGTCACTAAAAATAAGAAATAATGGTTTATCTATTACATTACTTAGTTCTCTTAGTACTCGTGGGTGTATGCCATCCGGACCCGGAGATTTATCTATTTTAATCTTATTCAGACGGTTTCGCACCTCTTCTTGGGTTAGATTGGTGACCCTTAATATAGGGTTTTCATTGTTTCTTGGGATTTCACCTAGCATTTCATTTTCCACCGTGAATACCGTGGAGAAGAAGGTGTTTAATATGTTAGCTTTTTCCTCGTCATCTACAACCATTCTTTCCTCACTATTTTTTAAGGGGCCTACATTTTCAGTTTTTATTCTTTTACTATTGATATAGTTGAAGAACAGTTTGGGATTAGTTTTACTCTCCTTAGCAATGTGCTTCTCTGTTTCCTTTTTGGCAGCTTTAATTAGTTTTTTAGATAAAGTATTTTTCTCCCTATAGTTTTTTAGAGCTTCAATGGTGCCATCCTGCTTTAGTAGTGCAAATGATTTCTTTTTACTGTTAATTGCCTGTCTTACTTCTTTGTTTAGCCACATTGGGTTTTTCCTATTTCTAGTCCTTTTATTCCCACAAGGTATAAACCGCTTACACTGCCTATTTAGGATGTTCTTAAACATTTCCCATTTATTATCTGTATTCTCATTTCTGAGGATATTGTCCCAGTCTACCAGATTAAGGGCATCTCTAAGCTGGTCAAACTTTGCCTTCCTAAAGTTCAATGTTTTTGTGACTCCCTGACAAGTGCCCCTAGTGAAAGACAGGTGAAACTGTACAATATTGTGGTCGCTATTTCCTAGATGCCCGACCACCTGCAGATTTGTTATTCTGTCAGGTCTATTAGATAGTATTAGGTCTAAAAGTGCTGCTCCTCTGGTTGGATTCTGCACCAATTGTGAAAGATAATTTTTCTTGGTTATTAGCAGAAACCTGTTGCCTTTATGGGTTTCACAGGTTTCTGTTTCCCAGTTAATATCCGGGTAGTTAAAGTCCCTCATAACCAGGACCTCATTATGGGTTGCAGCTTCATCTATCTGCTTTAGAAGTAGACTTTCCATGCTTTCTGTTATATTTGGGGGTTTGTAACAGACCCCAATGAGAATTTTGTTACCATTTTTCCCTCCATGAATTTCAACCCATATGGACTCGACATCCTCATTCCCTTCGCTAATATCCTCCCTTAAAGTGGACTTTAGACAAGACTTTACATAGAGACAAACCCCTCCTCCTCTCCGATTTTTACGATCCTTTCTAAACAGACTGTAACCCTGTAAGTTAACTGCCCAGTCATAGCTTTCATCTAACCATGTCTCGGTTATTCCCACTATGTCAAAGTTACCTGTAGATATTTCTGCTTCTAGTTCTTCCATCTTGTTTGTCAGGCTTCTGGCGTTTGCGAGCATGCAGTTTAGAGGATTTTGTTTTGTTCCAATCTCCTCACTGTGGATTGTTTTAGAAATGTTCTTACCTCCCTTCTGAGTATGTTTTCCTGGGTCGTCTTTGTTCGAGTCTAATGTTTTTCTTCCCGTCCCCTCTTCTTCTAGTTTAACGCCCTCCTGATGAGTGTAGCGAGTCTTCTGGCGAATGTGAGTAGTGTATAAGCGGGTGGTTTCGTCAAACTCAATCTGACAGGTGCCCCGCCCCTATCAAAGTGTATCAAAGTGTGTAACCCCTCCCCTCCCCTTGTTTGACGGCTGGTATCCAGCTGTCCCTCCTTGTTTGATTTCCCCTTTTGATATAGTTTAATATAGTTTAATTTGTTGTAGTTTTGATATTATTCCCGTATTTTGTGGAATAACACATGTTTATAATTATAGCCTAGTCGTGTATTTATTTTACACGTGGTTTATAACACCTTTCTCATTTGTTTTATATTAGATTTTATACGTAGCCCGAGACTGGTGTTTCTGTATGCAATCCTACATCCTGTTATGTGAAAAGTATTCTCATATTATACCAGTATTTCTTTTTATATTTTATTCACAGTGTATCCATATAGTGAATAGGGCTGATGTTTCTGTATGCAATCCTACATCCTGTTATGTGAAAAGTATTCTCAAACACTAACTAAATGGTGAACATTACCTAAATTAGGTTAACTGTGGGTCAGAGGTTTATAGCACCTAGGTCAAGCAATTGTTGTTGTATTTGCGTACCCCATAAATGTTTATTCTCACAAACAGAAAAGTTATTGTGTCCTGAAGATGGCATCTGAGGTTATTTGTTTTTGTATTAGCTTTCTCAGAAAACAGCTGTGTTATCTGAGGTTCAGATATTTTTGTACAAACTCATGCTGTTTGGTGATCTTTGTGAAGCAGAACTTTGTTTTATAACACATTTGTACTTGTATTGTACCTGAATTGATATTTGCTTTCTCTTTTTTGTGTCCTGAAGATGGCATCTGCAAAGTTATTTGTTATCTACTGAGGCCATTGCAAGTTGTGTTTAATCACATTGTAGCAGGTTTTATCCTTGTGGCTGCCTTATATACACAGAAGAGATATGCACCAATGTCACAACACAAGTTATAATATGACCCAATGTTACAACACAAGTAAAACCAAAGACACGATATTGTAAAAAATTTAAAAAGATTTATTTCTCACAATAAAACAGCATCTCAAAGACATTTCATTACTATAAAAATTCATACAGAATATAAAAAGTAAAAACATTAAAATAGTACAATGAACAATTACACTTCTTACAAAATAATTAATATAGCGTTACAAGGCGAGTACAGCATTTTAGCCAGTACATTCTTTACATCGTGAGCCACATGGTTTGCAGCATCGGTAGAGACCTTTTTTTAGGTAGCAGAGTTCCACGTGTGGTACCTAATGACGGGGAATGTAAAGATTGAATTGTACGGGGAACCGCCGCTAACTTCAGCGGTGTAGATACAGAGCGTGTCTCACTGTTGGTAATTTTTAATTCATCTAAAAGCTTCCTAGTAGCGGTGTTACCCACAACTGTAGACGGCATATTTAGTTCGGCCATAGCCTGCATAAATGAATCCCAACCCGGTGGTAAATTTCTACTGTTCAGAGCATGGCTCTGCGTTGTACTACGTACCAAATCCAGTAAGTTAGACCCTGGTATTACGGATCCTTTGAAAATAAATTCAGCATTATTATTCCATGCTGTGACATTTTTATTCTGCAGCAGCCTGTTTAGTAAAAATTCAGCATTCTTTTTATATCTCTGGTTTATATGGCTGACAATTTCAGCGATCTCATGATTTTTATCAGAGTCGGTATGATTTTTATCAGAGTCGGTATTTGGCAATTGATATATATATATATATATATATAATATGACCCAATGTTACAACACAAGCAAGTAAGAAGCGGTATGTTTTATACGAATAAAAAAACCAAAGACACGATATTGTAAAAATAGAAAAAGATTTATTTCTCACAATAAAACAACAGCTCAAATTTTAACATGAAATAGACATTTAGGACTTATTTATGTTATTATCTTTATGCACGTTGCCTGTGCTGTCTATAATTTGACTCTATCCTTGTTTTGTTGAAAATAACTGGACATACATAAGAAACCGGGCAATATATCTTTATAGAAATAACACTTCTGCACTCTTTGTGCATTTCTATCAGTTTTATTCATGCATTTATAACACACCATGTTTGATATTGGTAATTTGATTCTGGGAACACATTTTAAGTTACTTCTGCACATGTATTACTGTTTTTTAGGCCATATAAATAGAAAATTATGTAGAAACCCAAAGTTTTGATAAGTGTATGAAAATACACCAATATTAACTATTTGTGCTATTTTAGGCGTAAATTTGTCCTATATGTATAGCAGTCAGGAGTTGGGGCGATGAAATATGTGTTACAAGCGTAGTGAATTGCAGATATATTCTACAGTGTATGTCATTTTGAGAAATGTGTGGCATAACTAATTACCTATTACGGCCACATTTCTATGCAGTGTATTTTAGAACCATTGTTTCTGGCTGCAGACTGTAATGTGTAAGGTATTCTCATTTTTATATATTGTATTTTATAACACACCATGCCGTTTATATAATAATCACAGTTGTGTCTCTACAGGACAACGTGGCTTACAAAGACATTTCATTAATATAAGTGTGAAACTGACAGACAAGCACAGCGGTGTCTCTACAGGACATGCCGGGCACTAGACAGCCAGAGTTTCTGTGGGGGAGATATACTAACAGAGGTTCTGTTGACCCAATAAATCAGTGTAGAATGTACACAGAGAGCAACTTACAATATTTACTAAGGTAGCGGAAATGAGTTTACTGCAGTTATCAGAGCATTGTATTTTATTTGACAGCCACAAGTCACACAGGTCATGATGATAGTGTATCTGCAGCATGTTATTTGGAAATAAAGAAGCCTTTTTTTGTATTCGCCCGCATTTTATATAAAATCTGCATGAAAAAATCTTCTTGGCTACACCAAAACACGTAAGAAACAAATGTATAACTTTTAGATCTACCGCATCCACAGATATTATTCCAGCGTTCTTTAATTCTACATTATTTTAGCACATATTAATTTCACAACTTTTATATGATATTTATAACACTCATTTTATATGAGTTTTCTAACACATTCTCACGGGAATATTATATATATATATATTTTGTGTTTTGCGCAATTATTTGACACTGTAATTCGCATTTTATATAAAATATGCATAAAAAATCTTCACATTCTCACGGGAATATTATATATATATTTTGTGCTCTGCATCATTATTTGACACTGTAATTCGCATTTTATATAAAATCTGCATAAAAAATCTTCTTGGCTGCACCAAAACACGTAAGAAACAAATGTATAACTTTTAGCGCTGTCGCATCCGCAGATATTATTCCAGCGTTCTTTAATTCTATATTATTTTATCACATATTAATTTCACAACTTTTATATGATATTTATAACACATTCTCATTTATAAGGGATTTATAACACAATATTGTAAAATCATTTATTGGTTCGCGGCCTTACTAATATCCTTTGAAAATAAATTCAGCATTATTATTCCATGCTGTAACATTTCTATTCTGCAGCCTCCTGTTTAGTAAAAATTCAGCATTCTTTTTATATCTTTGGTTTATATTATATTAGCTTTTTGATAATCCCGGGAGTGCCATCTATCTAGCCCTAGTATTTTTGTTATCTCAAAAGGGTGTGACACAGTCACATATATTATTCCAACATTCTTTAATTCTACATTATTTTAGCACATATTAATTTCACAACTTTTATATGATATTTATAACACTCATTTTATATGAGTTTTCTAACACATTCTCACGGGGATATTATATATATATATATATATATATATATATATATATATACTGTATATATTTTGTGTTATGCACCATTATTTGACACTGTAATTCGCATTTTATATGCCGCTGCTTTTTCTTGTTTTTGTGTAAAATCTCTGGCAGACAGGCACAGCTGTATCTCTACAAGACATGCGGGACACATCAGAGACATTGGAAATTGGGGGTTATAATGTCGAATTCAGAAAATAACCATTTTATATTGAATGACTAATGATTTCTATAGGCCTACTTTACTATGAAATTATGCATAAAAAATCTTCTTGGTTAACCCAAAACCGTAAGAAACAAACGCATAACTTTTAGCTCGAACACATCAGCATATATTATTACAGTTTTTTGCTGAATTAAAAATTATACAGTTATTTCATATTTTTGGGGCTTCATGACAGGAGAAATTATTGATAGAAACCCAGAGTTTTGATACGTGTATGAAAATACACCAATATTAACTATTTGTGCTATTTTAGGCACAAATTTGGTCTATATGCATAACAGGCAGGAGTTGGGGCGAAGAAATATGTGTTACATGCGTAGTGAATTGCAAATATATTCTGAAGTGTATGGCATTTTGAGAAATGTGTAGCATAACCAATTACCTATCACGGTCACTAGATGGCAGAATATCATATTAATTATACATTGGGGTTTACTTTTGGAAGCTTATAAAGGCGGTGTGTATGTGCACAGGATAACTTATTTTGTTTTTATAGTCACTAATATCCATATTAAATGACTCTTTAGCTTTATGAGTAAGAGACAACATACAAATAGAATCCTTTTCCCTAGTAGTTTTATATTCTATGTCTGATATATTTCTACACAAAGCTACAAAACTATTTTGTAGTTTATAATGTATCACAGTAGTTTCATGTGAAGTTACATCTTAGGTTCTGTTCAGACTATTGTAATATCTATAGCTTAAAATAGAGCCAAATAGCTACTTTCAAACACGGACATACACCATTGATTTTCGTCACAAATGGATCCAATATATCTCGTGTCACGGTTTATTTTTACCGCGTTGCGGGTTAAAGTTATAAGCATTTAAATAATAATTTTCTCATTAGATATGTGACTCGCGATATTTATTTGCTTAGGCTAGATCATTTTCAGTTTAACAATACATTTTATCACAAAAATGACCTTATCTGGGGCCCTAGAAACAACATAGCAGCATTAGTAAGCCCCTTTCTTTTTACATTATCAAGAATCCTTGGGTTAAGATAACGTAAGTTTATATGCATAAAGCATTTAATATAGTGCACCAAACATGATATGGTTTTTGATTTCTATGAACTGTCGAGGTCTAAAATGTAATCGCACTATACACTATGTGTGTTGTGTGTGATGCATGTGTTGTGTGTGTGTGTATGTTTGTCGTGTGTGTTGTATGTGTTGTGTGTGTTTTGTATGTTATGTGTGTTTGTTGTGTGTGTGTGTGTTCTGTATGTTGTGTATGTATGTTTGTTGTATGTGTTGTGTGTGTGTGTGTTTTGTATGTTATGTGTGCTTGTGGTGTGTGGGTTCTGTGTTGTGTGTGTGTGTGTGTGTGTTCTGTATGTTGTGTATGTATGTTTGTTGTATGTGTTGTGTGTTTTCTGTATGTTATGTTGTGTTTTGTATGTTATGTGTGTTTGTTGTGTGTGTGTGTGTGTTCTGTATGTTGTGTATGCATGTTTGTTGTATGTGTTGTGTGTGTGTGTTTTGTATGTTATGTGTGTTTGTGGTGTGTGGGTTCTGTGTTGTGTGTGTGTGTTCTGTATGTTGTGTATGTATGTTTGTTGTATGTGTTGTGTGTTTTCTGTATGTTATGTGTGTTTGTTGTGTGTGTGTGTTTGCCTGCAGCCATCTCCTTTCTGTAATTCTCCTCTCTCTTTACAGAGCCATAAATCTATAATGGCCAATTCATTTACCCATATTTATATAGAAAAGGTAAAAATCACAACTGAGGAAGAAACCAGTAGTACATGAACAAAAGTAACACCCGGAAAATAAAATACTGTAAACAATAGTAAAACATTATATTCAATAATATTCATATTTTTAACCTTATATGATTTGTTCGCGACAGTTCATAGAAATCAAAAACCATATCATGTTTGGTGCACTATATTAAATGCTTTATGCATATAAACTTACGTTATCTTAACCCAAGGATTCTTGATAATGTAAAAAGAAAGGGGCTTACTAATGCTGCTATGTTGTTTCTAGGGCCCCAGATAAGGTCATTTTTGTGATAAAATGTATTGTTAAACTGAAAATGATCTAACCTAAGCAAATAAATATCGCGAGTCACATATCTAATGAGAAAATTATTATTTAAATGCTTATAACTTTAACCCGCAACGCGGTAAAAATAAACCGTGACACGAGATATATTGGATCCATTTGTGACGAAAATCAATGGTGTATGTCCGTGTTTGAAAGTAGCTATTTGGCTCTATTTTAAGCTATAGATATTACAATAGTCTGAACAGAACCTAAGATGTAACTTCACATGAAACTACTGTGATACATTATAAACTACAAAATAGTTTTGTAGCTTTGTGTAGAAATATATCAGACATAGAATATAAAACTACTAGGGAAAAGGATTCTATTTGTATGTTGTCTCTTACTCATAAAGCTAAAGAGTCATTTAATATGGATATTAGTGACTATAAAAACAAAATAAGTCATCCTGTGCACATACACACCGCCTTTATAAGCTTCCAAAAGTAAACCCCAATGTATAATTAATATGATATTCTGCCATCTAGTGACCGTGATAGGTAATTGGTTATGCTACACATTTCTCAAAATGCCATACACTTCAGAATATATTTGCAATTCACTACGCATGTAACACATATTTCTTCGCCCCAACTCCTGCCTGTTATGCATATAGACCAAATTTGTGCCTAAAATAGCACAAATAGTTAATATTGGTGTATTTTCATACACGTATCAAAACTCTGGGTTTCTATCAATAATTTCTCCTGTCATGAAGCCCCAAAAATATGAAATAACTGTATAATTTTTAATTCAGCAAAAAACTGTAATAATATATGCTGATGTGTTCGAGCTAAAAGTTATGCGTTTGTTTCTTACGGTTTTGGGTTAACCAAGAAGATTTTTTATGCATAATTTCATAGTAAAGTAGGCCTATAGAAATCATTAGTCATTCAATATAAAATGGTTATTTTCTGAATTCGACATTATAACCCCCAATTTCCAATGTCTCTGGTGTGTCCCGCATGTCTTGTAGAGATACAGCTGTGCCTGTCTGCCAGAGATTTTACACAAAAACAAGAAAAAGCAGCGGCATATAAAATGCGAATTACAGTGTCAAATAATGGTGCATAACACAAAATATATACAGTATATATATATATATATATATATATATATATATATAATATCCCCGTGAGAATGTGTTAGAAAACTCATATAAAATGAGTGTTATAAATATCATATAAAAGTTGTGAAATTAATATGTGCTAAAATAATGTAGAATTAAAGAATGCTGGAATAATATATGGGACTGTGTCACACCCTTTTGAGATAACAAAAATACTAGGGCTAGATAGATGGCACTCCCGGGATTATCAAAAAGCTAATATAATATAAACCAAAGATATAAAAAGAATGCTGAATTTTTACTAAACAGGAGGCTGCAGAATAGAAATGTTACAGCATGGAATAATAATGCTGAATTTATTTTCAAAGGATATTAGTAAGGCCGCGAACCAATAAATGATTTTACAATATTGTGTTATAAATCCCTTATAAATGAGAATGTGTTATAAATATCATATAAAAGTTGTGAAATTAATATGTGATAAAATAATATAGAATTAAAGAACGCTGGAATAATATCTGCGGATGCGACAGCGCTAAAAGTTATACATTTGTTTCTTACGTGTTTTGGTGCAGCCAAGAAGATTTTTTATGCAGATTTTATATAAAATGCGAATTACAGTGTCAAATAATGATGCAGAGCACAAAATATATATATAATATTCCCGTGAGAATGTGAAGATTTTTTATGCATATTTTATATAAAATGCGAATTACAGTGTCAAATAATTGCGCAAAACACAAAATATATATATATATAATATTCCCGTGAGAATGTGTTAGAAAACTCATATAAAATGAGTGTTATAAATATCATATAAAAGTTGTGAAATTAATATGTGCTAAAATAATGTAGAATTAAAGAACGCTGGAATAATATCTGTGGATGCGGTAGATCTAAAAGTTATACATTTGTTTCTTACGTGTTTTGGTGTAGCCAAGAAGATTTTTTCATGCAGATTTTATATAAAATGCGGGCGAATACAAAAAAGGCTTCTTTATTTCCAAATAACATGCTGCAGATACACTATCATCATGACCTGTGTGACTTGTGGCTGTCAAATAAAATACAATGCTCTGATAACTGCAGTAAACTCATTTCCGCTACCTTAGTAAATATTGTAAGTTGCTCTCTGTGTACATTCTACACTGATTTATTGGGTCAACAGAACCTCTGTTAGTATATCTCCCCCACAGAAACTCTGGCTGTCTAGTGCCCGGCATGTCCTGTAGAGACACAGCTGTGCTTGTCTGTCAGTTTCACACTTATATTAATGAAATGTCTTTGTAAGCCACGTTGTCCTGTAGAGACACAACTGTGATTATTATATAAACGGCATGGTGTGTTATAAAATACAATATATAAAAATGAGAATACCTTACACATTACAGTCTGCAGCCAGAAACAATGGTTCTAAAATACACTGCATAGAAATGTGGCCGTAATAGGTAATTAGTTATGCCACACATTTCTCAAAATGACATACACTGTAGAATATATCTGCAATTCACTACGCTTGTAACACATATTTCATCGCCCCAACTCCTGACTGCTATACATATAGGACAAATTTACGCCTAAAATAGCACAAATAGTTAATATTGGTGTATTTTCATACACTTATCAAAACTTTGGTTTCTACATAATTTTCTATTTATATGGCCTAATTAGCAATACTATTCAGTTGCATTCTGAGATATATATATATATTAATGTACACTCTGCACGCCATCATGCCTGAACAAAACAGAAATGTAGATTTTTTGCGAATTTATTAAAAAGAAAACTGAAATATCACACGGTCATAAGTATTCAGACCCTTTGCACAGTATTGAGTGCAATATTACACTCAGTCATTCCGCCTGTTACTGTATACATTGGTTATGCCACACATTTCTCAAAATGACATACGCTGTAGAATATATCTGCAATTCACTACGCTTGTAACACATATTTCATCGCCCCAACTCCTGACTGCTATACATATAGGACAAATTTACGCCTAAAATAGCACAAATAGTTAATATTGGTGTATTTTCATACACTTATCAAAACTTTGGGTTTCTACATAATTTTCTATTTATATGGCCTAAAAAACAGTAATACATGTGCAGAAGTAACTTAAAATGTGTTCCCAGAATCAAATTACCAATATCAAACATGGTGTGTTATAAATGCATGAATAAAACTGATAGAAATGCACAAAGAGTGCAGAAGTGTTATTTCTATAAAGATATATTGCCCGGTTTCTTATGTATGTCCAGTTATTTTCAACAAAACAAGGATAGAGTCAAATTATAGACAGCACAGGCCACGTGCATAAAGATAATAACATAAATAAGTCCTAAATGTCTATTTCATGTTAAAATTTGAGCTGTTGTTTTATTGTGAGAAATAAATCTTTTTCTATTTTTACAATATCGTGTCTTTGGTTTTTTTATTCGTATAAAACATACCGCTTCTTACTTGCTTGTGTTGTAACATTGGGTCATATTATATATATATATATATATATATATATATATCAATTGCCAAATACCGACTCTGATAAAAATCATACCGACTCTGATAAAAATCATGAGATCGCTGAAATTGTCAGCCATATAAACCAGAGATATAAAAAGAATGCTGAATTTTTACTAAACAGGCTGCTGCAGAATAAAAATGTCACAGCATGGAATAATAATGCTGAATTTATTTTCAAAGGATCCGTAATACCAGGGTCTAACTTACTGGATTTGGTACGTAGTACAACGCAGAGCCATGCTCTGAACAGTAGAAATTTACCACCGGGTTGGGATTCATTTATGCAGGCTATGGCCGAACTAAATATGCCGTCTACAGTTGTGGGTAACACCGCTACTAGGAAGCTTTTAGATGAATTAAAAATTACCAACAGTGAGACACGCTCTGTATCTACACCGCTGAAGTTAGCGGCGGTTCCCCGTACAATTCAATCTTTACATTCCCCGTCATTAGGTACCACACGTGGAACTCTGCTACCTAAAAAAAGGTCTCTACCGATGCTGCAAACCATGTGGCTCACGATGTAAAGAATGTACTGGCTAAAATGCTGTACTCGCCTTGTAACGCTATATTAATTATTTTGTAAGAAGTGTAATTGTTCATTGTACTATTTTAATGTTTTTACTTTTTATATTCTGTATGAATTTTTATAGTAATGAAATGTCTTTGAGATGCTGTTTTATTGTGAGAAATAAATCTTTTTAAATTTTTTACAATATCGTGTCTTTGGTTTTACTTGTGTTGTAACATTGGGTCATATTATAACTTGTGTTGTGACATTGGTGCATATCTCTTCTGTGTATATAAGGCAGCCACAAGGATAAAACCTGCTACAATGTGATTAAACACAACTTGCAATGGCCTCAGTAGATAACAAATAACTTTGCAGATGCCATCTTCAGGACACAAAAAAGAGAAAGCAAATATCAATTCAGGTACAATACAAGTACAAATGTGTTATAAAACAAAGTTCTGCTTCACAAAGATCACCAAACAGCATGAGTTTGTACAAAAATATCTGAACCTCAGATAACACAGCTGTTTTCTGAGAAAGCTAATACAAAAACAAATAACCTCAGATGCCATCTTCAGGACACAATAACTTTTCTGTTTGTGAGAATAAACATTTATGGGGTACGCAAATACAACAACAATTGCTTGACCTAGGTGCTATAAACCTCTGACCCACAGTTAACCTAATTTAGGTAATGTTCACCATTTAGTTAGTGTTTGAGAATACTTTTCACATAACAGGATGTAGGATTGCATACAGAAACATCAGCCCTATTCACTATATGGATACACTGTGAATAAAATATAAAAAGAAATACTGGTATAATATGAGAATACTTTTCACATAACAGGATGTAGGATTGCATACAGAAACACCAGTCTCGGGCTACGTATAAAATCTAATATAAAACAAATGAGAAAGGTGTTATAAACCACGTGTAAAATAAATACACGACTAGGCTATAATTATAAACATGTGTTATTCCACAAAATACGGGAATAATATCAAAACTACAACAAATTAAACTATATTAAACTATATCAAAAGGGGAAATCAAACAAGGAGGGACAGCTGGATACCAGCCGTCAAACAAGGGGAGGGGTTACACACTTTGATACACTTTGATAGGGGCGGGGCACCTGTCAGATTGAGTTTGACGAAACCACCCGCTTATACACTACTAATGTGTGTTTCCCAGGTTTGTTGAGGTGTAGTCCGTCTCTGGCGAGGAGTCCATCATACCAGTAATTCACACCGTGGTCCAGGAATCCAAATCCTTGTTGTCTGCACCATCGTCTTAGCCAGTTGTTTGCATCAAGGATCCTGTTCCATCTCCTGGTGCCATGCCCGTCTACTGGAAGGATAGAAGAAAAAACTACCTGTGCATCCAGTTCCTTTACTTTCTTCCCCAACTCTTCAAAGTCCTTGCAGATTGTCGGTAGGTCCTTCCTTGCCGTGTCATTGGTGCCAACATGTATCAGAAGAAATGGGTGGACGTCCTTGGAGCTGAAGAGCTTTGGTATCCTATCGGTCACATCCTTGATCATCGCACCTGGAAGGCAGCATACTTCTCTTGCAGTTATGTCCGGTCTGCAGATGGCTGCTTCTGTGCCTCTCAGTAGTGAGTCTCCCACCACCACCACTCTTCGTTGCTTCTTGGCTGTACTTTTTGCTGTCACTTGTTGCTGTGTGCCCTTTTCTTTTTTGCTTGCTGGTATTGCTTCATTCTTAGGTGTGCCATCTTCATCCTCTACAAAGATTTGATATCGGTTCTTCAGTTGTGTGGTTGGTGATTTCTCCATGGTCTTCTTGCTTCTTTTGGTCACATGCTTCCACTCATCTGCTTTTGGAGGTTCTCTGACACTTTTTTCACCTTCTGTGACCAGTAGAGATGCTTCTGTTCTGTCTAGAAAGTCTTCATTCTCTTTGATGAGTTTCAAAGTTGCTATTCTTTCTTCCAGACCCCGCACCTTTTCTTCTAAAAGGGCCACTAGTCTACACTTCTGACAGGTGAAATTGGATTCTTCTTCTGGTCGATCTGTGAACATGTAGCACATGCTGCAGCTCACCATGTAGGTTGTCACATCTGCCATGTTGCTCCTAGATCCTGCTGACTTGCTGTGTGTTTTCCTTCTTGTGTAATCTACTCAGCCAAGCTCTCTTGCAATAATGTCCTACAGGCAAAAATTACGGCACGCGGTTTGGTGATGCTTTCGAAGCAGCTGGTCCCGGCTGTACCCAACGATCTTCTAGCTTAGGGAGACTTCGCTTCTCCCAGAAGGCACCTGGAATATGCAAATTAGCCTCCTGAAGCTTGAATCCCTGGTTTGGTGATGCTTTCGAAGCAGCTGGTCCCGGCTGTACCCAACGATCTTCTAGCTTAGGGAGACTTCGCTTCTCCCAGAAGGCACCTGGAATATGCAAATTAGCCTCCTGAAGCTTGAATCCCTGGTTTGGTGATGCTTTCGAAGCAGCTGGTCCCGGCTGTACCCAACGATCTTCTAGCTTAGGGAGACTTCGCTTCTCCCAGAAGGCACCTGGAATATGCAAATTAGCCTCCTGAAGCTTGAATCCCTGGTTTGGTGATGCTTTCGAAGCAGCTGGTCCCGGCTGTACCCAACGATCTTCTAGCTTAGGGAGACTTCGCTTCTCCCAGAAGGCACCTGGAATATGCAAATTAGCCTCCTGAAGCTTGAATCCCTGGTTTGGTGATGCTTTCGAAGCAGCTGGTCCCGGCTGTACCCAACGATCTTCTAGCTTAGGGAGACTTCGCTTCTCCCAGAAGGCACCTGGAATATGCAAATTAGCCTCCTGAAGCTTGAATCCCTGGTTTGGTGATGCTTTCGAAGCAGCTGGTCCCGGCTGTACCCAACGATCTTCTAGCTTAGGGAGACTTCGCTTCTCCCAGAAGGCACCTGGAATATGCAAATTAGCCTCCTGAAGCTTGAATCCCTGGTTTGGTGATGCTTTCGAAGCAGCTGGTCCCGGCTGTACCCAACGATCTTCTAGCTTAGGGAGACTTCGCTTCTCCCAGAAGGCACCTGGAATATGCAAATTAGCCTCCTGAAGCTTGAATCCCTGGTTTGGTGATGCTTTCGAAGCAGCTGGTCCCGGCTGTACCCAACGATCTTCTAGCTTAGGGAGACTTCGCTTCTCCCAGAAGGCACCTGGAATATGCAAATTAGCCTCCTGAAGCTTGAATCCCTGGTTTGGTGATGCTTTCGAAGCAGCTGGTCCCGGCTGTACCCAACGATCTTCTAGCTTAGGGAGACTTCGCTTCTCCCAGAAGGCACCTGGAATATGCAAATTAGCCTCCTGAAGCTTGAATCCCTGGTTTGGTGATGCTTTCGAAGCAGCTGGTCCCGGCTGTACCCAACGATCTTCTAGCTTAGGGAGACTTCGCTTCTCCCAGAAGGCACCTGGAATATGCAAATTAGCCTCCTGAAGCTTGAATCCCTGGTTTGGTGATGCTTTCGAAGCAGCTGGTCCCGGCTGTACCCAACGATCTTCTAGCTTAGGGAGACTTCGCTTCTCCCAGAAGGCACCTGGAATATGCAAATTAGCCTCCTGAAGCTTGAATCCCTGGTTTGCTAATCTATCTGGGTATTGTAGTTCTCCCATCCCCTTTATTAATTTTGTTGCCCTCCTTTGTACTCTCTCTAGTTCCATTATATCCTTCCTGAGCACCGGCGCCCAAAACTGGACACAGTACTCCATGTGCGGTCTAACTAGGGATTTGTACAGAGGCAGTATAATGCTCTCATCATGTGTATCCAGACCTCTTTTAATGCACCCCATGATCCTGTTTGCCTTGGCAGCTGCTGCCTGGCACTGGCTGCTCCAGGTAAGTTTATCATTAACTAGGATCCCCAAGTCCTTCTCCCTGTCAGATTTACCCAGTGGTTTCCCGTTCAGTGTGTAATGGTGATATTGATTCCTTCTTCCCATGTGTATAACCTTACATTTATCATTGTTAAACCTCATCTGCCACCTTTCAGTCCAAGTTTCCAACTTATCCAGATCCATCTGTAGCAGAATACTATCTTCTCTTGTATTAACTGCTTTACATAGTTTTGTATCATCGGCAAATATCGATATTTTACTGTGTAAACCTTCTACCAGATCATTAATGAATATGTTGAAGAGATCAGGTCCCAATACTGACCCCTGCGGTCCCCACTGGTCACAGCGACCCAGTTAGAGACTATACCATTTATAACCACCCTCTGCTTTCTATCACTAAGCCAGTTACTAACCCATTTACACACATTTTCCCCCAGACCAAGCATTCTCATTTTGTGTACCAAGCTCTTGTGCAGCACGGTATCAAACGCTTTGGAAAAATCGAGATATACCACGTCCAATGACTCACCGTGGTCCAGCCTATAGCTTACCTCTTCATAAAAACTGATTAGATTGGTTTGACAGGAGCGATTTCTCATAAACCCATGCTGATATGGAGTTAAACAGTTATTCTCATTGAGATAATCCATCCTGCGCCCGTTCTGTCATGTGCTGCTCCCATCCTGCGCTCGTTCTGTCATGTGCTGCTCCCATCCTGCGCCCGTTATGTCATGCGCTGCTGCCATCCTGCGCCCGTTCTGTCATGTGCTGCTGCCATCCTGCGCCCGTTCTGTCATGTGCTGCTGCCATCCTGCGCCCGTTCTGTCATGTGCTGCTCCCATCTTGCTCCCCCGTTCTGTCATGTGCTGCTCCCTTCCTGCGCCCCCGTTCTGTCATGTGCTGCTCCCATCCTGCGCCCGTTCTGTCATGTGCTGCTCCCATCCTGCGCCCGTTATGTCATGCGCTGCTGCCATCCTGCGCCCGTTCTGTCATGTGCTGCTGCCATCCTGCGCCCGTTCTGTCATGTGCTGCTGCCATCCTGCGCCCGTTCTGTCATGTGCTGCTCCCATCCTGCGCCCGTTCTGTCATGTGCTGCTCCCATCCTGCGTCCCCGTTCTTCCATGTGCTGCTCCCATCCTGCGCCCCCGTTCTGTCATGTGCTGCTGCCATCCTGCGCCCGTTCTGTCATGCGCTGCTGCCATCCTGCGTCCGTTCTGTCATGTGCTGCTGCCATCCTGCGCCCGTTCTGTCATGTGCTGCTGCCATCCTGCGCCCATTCTGTCATGTGCTGCTGCCATCCTGCGCCCGTTCTGTCATGTGCTGCTGCCATCCTGCGCCCGTTCTGTCATGTGCTGCTCCCATCCTGCGCCCGTTCTGTCATGTGCTGCTGCCATCCTGCGCCCGTTCTGTCATGTGCTGCTGCCATCCTGCGCCCGTTCTGTCATGCGCTGCTGCCATCCTGCGCCCGTTCTGTCATGCGCTGCTGCCATCCTGCGCCCGTTCTGTCATGCGCTGCTGCCATCCTGCGCCCGTTCTGTCATGTGCTGCTGCCATCCTGCGCCCGTTCTGTCATGTGCTGCTCCCATCCTGCGCCACTATTGTATTATATGCCCCCCATAAGATGCTCCAGTGTGTATGCCCCCGTATGCTGCTGCCATATAAAAAAAAAAAATACCATACTCACCTATCGTCCGGCTCCACTGCAGGTGTGTCTTCAAGAAAATGGCACCGGAAAGCGCAAACTGCGCAGGCGCCGATTCCGGCAGCAGGAATCGGCGCCTGCGCAGTCCGCGCTTTCCGGCGCCATTTTCTTGAACACACACTCCGGCTCCTCTGCCTGTCACTGGACTCTGTCACAGCAGAGGAGTCGGAAGACGGAGCCGCACGCAGCGCTGAAACGGAGGACAGGTGAATATACTTACCCTCCCTCCTCGCGCGTCCACGGTCCCTGACTCTCCAGTGGAGATCACGGTGTGCGTTCAGTGCTTACGCATACCGCGATCTCCTGGGAGCGTCACTCTGTGGGGGCCAGACTGCGCAGGCGCTTGCGCCTGCGCAGTCTATAAAGGCTTCGGACAGATTGACGCTCCCAGCGTTATATTATAGATAGGGACTTAACATAAATAGTATTAGACGAAAAGGACACTTGGCGCCGGCCTCAGTCCTGTCAGGAATCACCTCTTTTGGGCGAGGTCTACTTAAATCACCAACCTATTTGGACCAAGATGGTCTGAACAATCGGCAAGTACAATATGTAAAGTCGGTGATGGTGGTGATGATGGAGACAGTAACAATACTGATGATCATGGTGACTACAATGGTCATCACGTCTTACAGAGGATAACACTTTATTAAAGGGATGGGGATAATGAAGACATTACGGTGAAAGAATGAGACATCTTGATGTTGACAATGATGAAAGTTGCTGACTATAGCGATGATGATGATGTTGATGATGTTGCTGCTGTAGTTCTGGCTTTACAATCTCTTTGACCTGGCTTTGTCTTCTCATTGAACGGCTGTAAGGTCAGGGTATGATTTGGGACATTGTGCTTTATTTGGATTCTTAAATATTTTTGTAATCCTCCCTGTGATGAACAGATCTTTATTCTAATTATTTTGAATAATTCATTAATTTCTCTTTCCTGTTAGTTTAAGAGTTCTGTTGGGATCTTCTCCAGATCCTCAGAGAATGAATATTCCTGGCTGCGGAATCTGCTTGAATCTCAGGACTTCGGTAAAATTAAGCCCGTTTACTCTTGTTGTATAAGCAACAATGGATTCTCCAGATTCTGTGATGAGGTCTCTCAGTGCAAATTCGGGATCCTGTATCACAGCAAGAACCGCGGGAGAGTGAACTTGACTGATGTGACCGACTCTCTGTATGATGAGGAGCTGGGGCATCTCTCCTCTACACTTGGTAAGAGATGGAGGATTGTGAGGAGGACAGCAATGTTCTATGTATGATGAGGAGCTGCAGCATTTCTCCTTTTTAAGAGTGAATGTCTTGACTCTTGAGGATTCCATACATCTTATTTAGTTGTCTAGCTGAAAACTCATATTTTCAATGAGGAGAGTGAAGGAAGCTGCTGTCAGACATCAAGGCATTTTCCTTTTCTTTCACTACATTTTACACCACCCTCTACTCTTCAGACCCCTCCCTGTCCTCCCTCCAGACCCCTATGTCTGTCCTCCCTCCTGATCACTCTCTGTCCTACCTCCTAACCCCTCTCTCTGTTCTCGCTCCACCCCTCTTTCACTGTCCTCCTCCTTCTAGACATCGCTATCAGTCCTCCTACATACAGACCCATCTCTCTGTCCTCCCTGCAGACCCCTTTCCCTGTACTCCCTCCAGACCCCTCTCTCTGTTCTCACCCCAGACCCCTTTCCCAGTCATTCCTCAAGACCCCTCTATCTGTTCTTGCTCCAGACACCTTTCCCTGTCCTCCTTCCACAATCTTCTACCTGTCCTCTTCCCTCCAGACCCCTCTCCTTGTCCTTGCTCCAGACCCCTTCCAGATCCCTCTCTGTTTTTGCTCCAGACCCCTCTCTGTCCTCCCTCCAGACCCCTTTCCCTGTCCTCCCTTGCAGACCCCTCTTTGTTGGGGGCTTCCAGCAATGACGTATATCACACACCTCTTGGATGTGTGGGACATAGTCAGCCGTAGCGTTCGCAGTGAGATCTGGTGAACCAAGAGTGACTGCAGGACTGGGCGAAAGGGGCAACCCACCAGGTCTGTGATGGTCCAAGGAGATAGTAATAAGTTATTTGTTTCCCCTTCCTGCTCCTCATGATCCATCAGACGGACACTGACTGGCCACCATTTTCCTGGATTACTGCAAAAGGAATCACCAAAAATTCACAATCATTAGAATCCAAACAATTAAGTGAAATTCATATGAAATAGATTAATTAGATCTGATTCATTCATCTCTGTACTTGGCATATAAAGTGGCATTCGTGGTCCGAGCTGCAGTAATTCTAATCTGGGATCTCCTACAGGAAAGGAGAACGTGGTCGTGGTGATCGATGATCTGGATGATGATGGTGATGCAGTGAAGAACACAATACTCTGCTCTCAGCCTAAAATAAAGAACCTGGCTCAGGATCTGATCCTTGTAAGGAGCGCGTCACCGGAGGAGAAGAAGAGGAGAGCGAAGGACGGACTGAAAACAGTCTTACACTGAGAAGACGTAAAGAAGACTCCTCATTGTACCACGTGCCCTGGTGACCGGGCCAAATGTATCACATCTGATGTTACTTTATGTGGCAATAACTCTGAAATGTGTCAACATATCCCAGTAATTCTGGGAATATTTTCTGGGACACGTTGTACTTTATATTAGTGGTAAATTTAGGATGAAATGTTTTGTCTTTATAAAGATATCACACATTGGACAAAGATTAGCAGTTTTCGAGCTTTGACTGTTTCCCCCCCTATTATCCAGATTGTCAGACCACACAAAATAGTTAATAAATCTCATTTCCCTGATGTTGTTTTTTTCCTCAGCACCGTCTGTAAAGTATCCTTTGTTTTATTAGGATGTTAGAAGCTTTAAAAATGCAGCAATATTTTTTCATTTTTTCAAGGATCTTTGTAAAACTTATTTTTTAGGGACTTATTCAGTTTTGCAGAGAGTTTCTGGGACCTAATATTGGAAAATCCCGAAAAGTGATATCATTTTAATAACAGCACCCCTCAACATATTCACAAACTGCTGTCAGGTAGTTTATTAACCCTTCAGGTGCTTTTCAGGAATTAATACAAAGTGGAATGACAGGGATAGAAAATGTTTTTTTTTTTACCACCTACATGTTGCTAATATCTGAACAGGCCCCTATAGCCGGCAGACTCTAAGGCCATTACGTTGCCGTGAATTGTCATTGCATCCATCAGGACCTCACAATCATGATCTCCAGGTTTAGAAGGGGCTATAAAGGAGCCCCCACACTGTGTAAACAATCTAAATGCCGTAATCACTATTGACTGCAGCATCTGAGGGGTTTACCGGCCATGATTGATGCCACCAACACCGATGGTGACTGATGGAGGCTATAGTGTACAGCCGGCCGCGGTGCTATGCACTTATATATCTCAGGTTAATAAAAGGACGCATTGGGGTCACTAAGGAGACCTCCCATATGTTAGTGCATCCTAGCAGCATTCAACACAAGCTGACGACCTTAGGACCCTTAAATGACAGTCACATCCCACCCATGTATATAGAAAGTAATAATAGCAGGATACGTGGAGTAAGTAGTGTATATGAGAGGTCTCAGAGGAGCATTAGAGGGCTAACAAGTCTAAGACCAAATGTGACATCCACCAAAAAAGCCGCTCACGGTGGAAATCCATGGACAGAGAGTGGATGTGAATCTCATCACAAGTCCTGAGCCATGGTGTTCACTTATACCGTCATATAGTGCCATTTGCTAGCAGCAGGTTCCTCCTGCATGGTGGACCCGGGCTGTGAACGCACCAATAACTTCATTTATTTACTCGGTGCTTTCCGCTAGCCCTAACACTCAATATTTCACGTTTTAAAACTCAATTTTTATTATTTTTTACCAAAAATCCATAAAAATCCGATCAGCCCTCCAGGCCGCCCAATTATTTCTGGTATTGGCTCAATCACGAGTAACCTTTGTCACTATGTAGACCTTTTTCTTCAGAAGTATGTTGTAGACCTAGATTCTTACCTTAAAGATTCATCTCATCTCATTGATTCTATTTTGAAATTACCACCTATTCCTAATTGCTTTTTAATTACAATGGATGTTCAAGCCTTATACACCAATATTCCCCACGATAGCGGCTATAGAAGCAGTGCAACAATTCCTTTTAACTGATTCATCAATGCCTCCCCTGCAAAAAGACTTTTTAAAAAGTGCTATTCTCTTTGTGCTTGAAAACAAAATCTTTTATCGTCAGGTCAAAGGCTGGACGATGGGGACGAGATTCGCCCCACAGTTATGCAAATTTATTCATGGCGCTTTTGAGTCTGTCTTCATCGCGCTACCAGGCCTGACATCCGGTAAATTAGCTTTTTATCGACGCTTTATAGATGATTTATTTTGTATATGGACCGGTACAGAAGGGGAAGCACTTGAGTTAATTTCCAACCTCAATAAGAACACAGCTAATATTTCCAATGTGTGTATTCAATTTTTAGATCTCTTGATACATGTCGATGGATCTGGATGTTTTTCTACCACCACACATTTTAAGGAAGTTGATGTAAATAGTTATCTAAGCTTCAGCAGTGGCCACTTACCAAAGTGGATCCAAAATGTACGGACAATACTCGCGGATACGAAAAAACTGTACACATGATTCTGACTTCCTCAAGGAGGCCGAGATTCTAGATTATAGGTTTAAACAGAGAGGGTATCCAAGGAGACTGGTTCAAGATGCTTTTCTGAGAGCCAAAGCTCTTACTCAGAAAGATTGAATTAGCAGAATCAATAAGAAAAATATAAAGCCACCCCCTCATGAGACGACATTTGGTAGGTGGAGTTTCATTACTACCTTCAACCAATCTCATGGAATGATTAAGAAGCTTCTCTCGAAGTACTGGCTTATCCTTAAAGGAGACCCAGTACTTTCGAGACATATACCTCCTCACCCTAGAACGATATTTCGTAGGAACCGTGCGTTACGCAACTATATTGCACCTAGTAATATTGTAATAGGTCCGGTTCACCTAGGCCCCCAGATACCCTTGAACTCTGGCTGCTTCGCATGTGGAAATGCCAAGTGTCCTTGTTGTACCTCTATTGTGAACGGGGCACGGGAATTTAAATCTAACACAACAGGCACCATTTTTAGAATTAATTCACATGTCAACTGTGATATACTTGATTGAATGTGCTTGCGGTCTACAATATGTGGGCCGCACCATACAAACCATGCACGTAAGTTTGATTAAACATCGCCAGAAGATTAGAAACGGCATTCTTTTGCATAGCCTCTCCAAGCATTTTCTAATGATGCACCAGAAAAATTTAAAATCTTTGAAACTAACAATCATTGACCACATACCCGACACTGTGTCAGACCTTTTTAGTAGCCTAATAAATAAAGAAAGCTTTTGGATATTTAAGCTCGGCACGCTGGCACCCGAAGTACTGAATCTCACAATAGAAAAAGTGACAGATAAATATAATATTTTTCTATTTATTTTTTATTTTTATTTTTTATTATTAATTTTTTCATATATATTGTTTTTTTTATATTGCTTTGTTTCTAATACTTTTTTAGGATCTTACTTACCCTATAGGTTTTTTAAATGTGTTCAATACAAATTCATGGCCATATTTTATGACAAGCTGTGTTTATATGAGACTGTTTTTTAAAATAATTTGCATATGTAATTTTAATAGTGTTGTAATTGGCTGTTTATTACTTATATACTGCTTCCTTATTGTTACCAATAAACGTCCACCTGATGAAGACGGTGTTAGGGCTAGCAGAACGCACCGAGAAAATAGAGATGTTTATTATGAAAGGTGCGTTCGCAGCCCGGGGTCCACCGTGCAGGAGGAACCTGCTGCTAGCGAATGGTAGCACTGTTAGGCGGTATAGACTAGCTCTGTTACTCCACAGAGTAGCCGTGAAAGGGAAGCACTGCGCCCTGTTAGCCTCACAGGAGCACAAGCTAACTGCCAAGCTGATAGCAGTCAGTGGTTATGCAACACACAATCTCCTCACCGGAGAAGCCGGTATTCTAGGGGCTTATTTCAGCCAGGTCCCTGAACACACTCACACAATCTCCTCACCGGAGGTGCCGGTATTCTAGGGGCTTATTTCAGCCGGGTCCCTGAACACACTCATGCATAACCACACTGGCGCAAAGCACATATATGACTTGATACTAGCGCATGGCCGTGCGGCCATGCGAGCCTTACATAGTTGCAGCATGTTTAGGACCTTTCAAAGAAGGACCAATGGAGTGCCGAAGCACCTGAGCATGTGACCCTAGATCTCCACTGAGAGATCTCGCCCTGGGCATGCTCAGAGTGCAAAGCAGGATTTAGTCCTAGCACCTACAAGGACCTTAGCTGCAGTATCTGATCATGTGACCCTCGATCTCCACTGAGAGATCTTACTCTGGGCATGCTCAGAATGTGAAAAGCAGGACTTAGCCCCAGAAGCGTCTGCTCGCCGCTGCCCAGCACTGACTTCAATGGGAGAAGCAGGAAACGCAGCAGTAACTCTTAGCACAGAGTCAGACTGAGCGAGACGCTGGGATCGACGTCTCCGCTGAGCAGGCTCCACTGCGGCAGGAGAAGAATGGGAGACCGCAGCGGAGATGGCCCGAGATTCCCCCTGTGCAGAGGCGGGAACTCGACCCCTAACAGACGGTACTTGGTTGTGGCTTAACCCTATCTTGTGTCAGAGTTTCCTTTTGGCGCTCTCCTGACCGAGTTCTACCCCTTTTCTCCATACACCTTGGCATTGTAGACTACACTGTTTTGTCGCGTTATGTCCATGTGATATGACAGTCATTCTTACTAATGGACTTGTGCAGCTTAAAAGTCTCCAACAGTCTTGAGCCCAGAAGTAAACCACACTAACCCAGATCACACACTAACTTAGAGGCAACAATAACGCAGAATTTATGACTCTAGTGACAAACCACAGCAATATCTCAGATCCATAAAACCTTCACCAAGCCGGGCAGTTGTGCTGCAGGCACCAGAAGTTATCGACCGAACAAGGGTGAATTAATGCCTGGTCTCGATAAAGAGCTTTGTGGGTCTAAACTATTGCTGTGTTTTTTTACTATAGTCATAGAGAAATTCTGCATTATTAGTACATACATATTTGAGTGTAGCGTCCCGCACCATGAACACGTGCAGACCATTTAGATAGATTACGCACAAGAGCAAGAGATGATAGTTGTTGCACACCCATGGAGGCACACATTAGTGAAGAGCGAGTATACTTGTTGCTCCGGTTTTCCGGAGCACGCTCGGGTGACCTCCAAGTATTTGTTAGGGTTCGGAGATTTAGTTTTTATCACTTCAGCTGAATGATTTACAGCTACTAACCTGCTTGAATACATGTGGGGATTCCCTAGCAACCAGGCAACCCCCACATGTACTCAGCCTGCCTAGTAGCTGTAAATCATTCAGCTGAGGTGATGAAAACTAACTCTATGACTAGTCATAAATACTCGGAGACCACCCGAGCGTGCTCGGAAAAACCCACGCAACGAGTATACTCGCTCATCAATAGCACACATCCCAGCACCATGCTTCACCTCCTCAAACACAAAACTTTACTGTTCAGATACATATTAGAGGCAAGCTAAAAGGGGTTATCAGTAACTCACAAAACCCCTTCTCAATCTCTATGTTTCCCTTCAAGTGAAATAACACCACCTATACTCACCTCCGTTGTCAGTGCCATTCCAGCATTGTCCGCACTGGTTCTCCCTGGTTTTGTGTGACATTATGTCATGCAATCCCTGCGGCCAATCAGTGCTGGCTTCATTCTCCCTTCCTTTGGATATAATTGACATCAGGAGGAAGTGAGCTCTGTGGCTCCTTTCACATTTCATCTGGATATCTGTTTTGTCTAAGAGAGGGGACCTGTTGGGGCAAAGAATTCCAGAGGATGGGGGATATTCAGGAGAAATCTTGGAGGTGATTGGATAAGGAGCAAATAAGTGTGGAGGAGAGAAGGAGGTCTTGGGAGGACCGGAGATCACGTGAGGGAAGATATCGGGAGATTAGTTCAGAGATATATGGAGGAGACAGGTTATGGATGGCTTTGTAGGTCAGTGTTAGTAATTTGAACTGGATACGCTGAGGGAATGGGAGCCAGTGAAGAGATTTGCAGAGGGGAGAAGCGGAGGAGTAGTGAGGAGAGAGATGAATTAGTCGGGCAGCAGAGTTAAGGATGGACTGGATAGGTGCAAGGGTGTTAGCAGGGAGGCCACAGAAAAGGATGTTGCAATAGTCAAGGTGGGAGATGATGAGGGCGTGCACGAGCATTTTAGTAGATTGATTGCGGAAAGGATGGATGCAAGAGATATTTTTGAGCTGGAGGCGACAGGATGTGGAAAGAGCTTGGATGTGCGGTTTGAAGGACTGGGCAGAGTCAAGGGTTACTCCGAGGCAGCAGACTTCCGGTACAAGGGAAAGCGTGATGTCATTGATTGTGATAGATAGGTCAGGTAAGGAAGATCTATGGGATGGAGGAAAGATGATGAGTTCAGATTTGTCCACATTGAGCTTGAGGAAGCGAGAGGAGAAGAAGGAGGATTTGGCTGATAGACACTCCAGGATTCTGGACAGCAGAGGGGTGACGTCTGGGCCAGAGAGGTAGATCTGATGGTCATCAGCATAAAGGTGGTACTGGAATCCATGGGACGTTATGAGTTGTGCCAGGCCGAGTGTATAGATTGACAAGAGTAGGGGTCCTAGAACAGAGCCTCCTATATTACACGGTCTGCAGTCATCCATGTCTCATGTGTTTCTGTATATACTATGGTTACAGTCCTTCACTCTCACAATAAACACAGTCACTTTTATGAAATCTGTAAACTAAAGGGATTTTCGGTTACAAACATTAAAAACCTCAGTAAACACTTTCAGCTCATACACATAACATGCACACACACATTTGCCTTTTCCTTCACCTGCAAAACAGTTTTTTTTTCCAATGGGTTTATGATAGTTGTGGCTATAGGGACCTTCTTTGGGATAGGATTGATAGTAGCTGTTATCGTGGCGTAGAATGGTGATGTGGTTCATTGGATATTACAGGATGTAGCGGTCCTTGGTGGTCGAGTGGCTTGCCACTTAAGATGCAGGACTACAAAGAACTTCACGGTTTATAGTTACAGTCTTATAAGAGGGACCAGGCGTGGTGTATCCTCAGTGGATAACACGTGACGACTTGCTGACACTGGTTTCCACTACTGACACTTTACCCCACATTGCTGATAAACTCTAACCCCCACTTCTGTCTACATATGGAAGAGCTGCGCCAATTTATGTCTGGAGAGTGTATCCTTCCATGACTTCTGAAGGTTTGACCACAACAGGAGATAAGGTCTTGGCTTATAATCTCTCAGAGATGCTAATACTAACCCTCTGCTGCTCACAGACTCCCTCTGTCACTGGCATAACTTTACTCTATGGACACAGTGCAAAACTCTTGCTTTGGTGTCACCTCAGATGATGTTCCCGGATATGCAACAGTATCCTGCTAAAAGAAATTCTAAACATGGTGGTATCTCTCTTAAGACTCTAGTGATGAGCGAATATACTCGTTGCTCGGGTTTTCCTGAGCATGCTCGGGTGACCTCCGAGTATTTGTTAGTGCTCGGAGATTTAGATTTTGTCACCTCAGCTGAATGATTTACAGCTACTAGCCTGCTTGATTACATGTGAGGATTCTCTAGCAACCAGGCAACCACCGGCATCCCCCACATGTACTTATGCTGGCTAACAGATGTAAATCATTCAGCTGAGGACTTAGGGTACGTTTTAGAGCAAAGAGGACGAGACTAGTAAATATTATAACTTTTACTCCAAAAGGATTAGGCAGTGTTTACAAAAGTATATAAAAAGATATTACCAAAATGAGACAATTATAATATGCACAGATCGATCACAAAATAAAAGGGATTAAAGATGAAAGTAAACTTACATTTGTCTTATATCATGGCTGACCATGCGGCGGGGTGGAGGGGTGACGTCAAAATGCATCACAGAGCTTCTCTTAGCTGGCTCCCTGGGCAATGACTAGTGCAAAATGAGCTCCCACTATCTTATACCCCCCTTGTATTGACATCGCTGAGTGGGTTGCACCATGGACTACACTTGCCTTTCCAAAGAGACTCAGAACATTATTAAAACTCATATCCATCATAGCGTACGCTGGGAACCTCGTAGAGTGATGACAAAAGTATTTCATGTCTTCTCATGAGGTTAGCTTCCATTTAAGTTTACACATGGGGTAGCTGTGTGACTCGGTTAAGTAGTAATCCATTTCTCTGTTTCTGCTATGTGCTGAGCTTAGAAAAACACTGCTTGTTGCTCTTCTCTGGCACATCCCAAATATGTAACTTTCACACTTATCTCACTACCTGGGGTCGAATTATTCCCTCTTGAATAACTCTCATAAACAACAGAATGCACATGGCTGGAAATAAAAAACTGTTTTTCTGCTAACCCCTGCATTCCTGAGGGAGGGGGAACAGAGTCACACACTGGAGTTTCACGTTACAGCTGTATTGTCAGCAGGGAGAAGGAGCTGGCAGGAAGGGGGGTCAAAAGCCCACAGCGTGTGTCTGTGCCCAGACCTAATGGATGCAGCAGAGCTCAGTGTGTGTGATAATAGAGAATCAAATACATCATATTACTGACACCTACCCCTTTTAGACTGCGCTACGGAGGCAGGACCTCTCGATACTCCTCCATGCGCACCTCGGCAGGTTTGTCCCGGTGGGACAAGCCATCTGCGTTGCCATGCTCGCTGCCCTTTTTGTGCTTCACGGTAAAGTTGTACTGTTGGAGGTCAAGGCTTCAGCATAGCAACCTTCCGTTGATACCAGACACAGATTGTAGCCAGCTCAGGGGGTTGTGGTCAGTCACCACAGTGAAGGTGCGACCATACAGGTAGGGCAGCAAACGTTGCAGGGCCAAACCATGGCCAGGCACTCCTTCTCGATGGTGCAATAGGCCACTTCCCTCAGCAGAAGCTTCCGGCTCAGGTACAACACGGGGTGCTCTTGATTTCCAGAGTCCATGTGGCTGAGCACAGCACCGAGGCCAAATTAGCTGGCGTCGATCTGTACCAGGAGCGGCCGTCTGCTATCAATGGCATTTAGCACTGGAGAACTATTCAGGGCTGTTTTCAAGGCCCAGAAAGCCACCTCACAGCCATCTATCCAGTCGACTGTTTGGGGTAGCCTCTTCCTGGTGAGGTCCGTCAAGGGTTTTGCCAGACTTCTATAGTTCTGCAAGAAGTGCCTATAGTACTCTGCAGTGCCCAGGAAAGACATCACCTGTTTCTTGGTCCTAGGGGTGGGCCAGGTCATGATCGCGTCCACTTTCCCAGGCTCTGGCATCATGGAGCCCTCGCCTACCCGGTGCCCCAGGTAGTGGACCTCGCTCATGCCCATCTGGCACTTTCCCGGCTTGATGGTCAGACCGGCTTGGTGAATTCTCCTGAGCACCTCCTGGAGATGCTGCAGGTGTTCCTCCCAGGAGGGTGTCACGATATTGTATGAAATATAATATGATGTTGTAGCCTTGCCCTTCAGCCCATGCTGGGGGGCTAAACCCCCCCTTCTCTCTCTGGCTCTATTTGCTTCTTTGTGTCGGAATGTATGGTGGAAGAGGGTTTTATTGCCCTAGCCATAAATTCCAGGCTCGAAGCAAGTTACTCGTCCCCCTCCCAACTGCACTAGCTGAAACTAGTATAGAAGTCTCCAAAATCCATGAGAGTCTTTGTTCTAATATGATAAGATTCTGGGCCACCGACTTGGGCCAAGAGAATAATAATAATAATAATAATAATCTTTATTTTTATATACAGGTCCTTCTCAAAAAATTAGCATATAGTGTTAAATTTCATTATTTACCATAATGTAATGATTGCAATTAAACTTTCATATATTATAGATTCATTATCCACCAACTGAAATTTGTCAGGTCTTTTATTGTTTTAATACTGATGATTTTGGCATACAACTCCTGATAACCCAAAAAACCTGTCTCAATAAATTAGCATATCAAGAAAAGGTTCTCTAAACGACCTATTACCCTAATCTTCTGAATCAACTAATTAACTCTAAACACATGCAAAAGATACCTGAGACTTTTATAAACTCCCTGCCTGGTTCATTACTCAAAACCCCCATCATGGGTAAGACTAGCGACCTGACAGATGTCAAGAAGGCCATCATTGACACCCTCAAGCAAGAGGGTAAGACCCAGAAAGAAATTTCTCAACAAATAGGCTGTTCCCAGAGCGCTGTATCAAGGCACCTCAATGGTAAGTCTGTTGGAAGGAAACAATGTGGCAGAAAACGCTGTACAACGAGAAGAGGAGACCGGACCCTGAGGAAGATTGTGGAGAAGGACCGATTCCAGACCTTGGGGAACCTGAGGAAGCAGTGGACTGAGTCTGGTGTGGAAACATCCAGAGCCACCGTGCACAGGCGTGTGCAGGAAATGGGCTCCAGGTGCCGCATTCCCCAGGTAAAGCCACTTTTGAACCATAAACAGCGGCAGAGGCGCCTGACCTGGGCTACAGAGAAGCAGCACTGGACTGTTGCTAAGTGGTCCCAAGTACTTTTTTCTGATGAAAGCAAATTTTGCATGTCATTCGGAAATCAAGGTGCCAGAGTCTGGAGGAAGACTGGGGAGAAGGAAATGCCAAAATGCCTGAAGTCCAGTGTCAAGTACCCACAGTCAGTGATGGTGTGGGGTGCCATGTCAGCTGCTGGTGTTGGTCCACTGTGTTTCATCAAGGACAGGGTCAATGCTTTATGGTGATGAAGATTTCATTTTTTCAGCACGACCTGGCACCTGCTCACAGTGCCAAAACCACTGGTAAATGGTTTACTGACCATGGTATTACTGTGCTCAATTGGCCTGCCAACTCTCCTGACCTGAACCCCATAGAGAATCTGTGGGATATTGTGAAGAGAAAGTTGAGAGACGCAAGACCCAACACTTTGGATGAGCTTAAGGCCGCTATTGAAGCATCCTGGGCCTCCATAACATCTCAGCAGTGTCACAGGCTGATTGCCTCCATGCCACGCCGCATTGAAGCAGTCATTTCTGCCAAAGGATTCCCGACCAAGTATTGAGTGCATAACTGAACATTATTATTTGATGGTTTTTTTGTTTGTTATTAAAAAACACTTTTATTTGATTGGATGGGTGAAATATGCTAATTTATTGAGACAGGTTTTTTGGGTTATCAGGAGTTGTATGCCAAAATCATCAGTATTAAAACAATAAAAGACCTGACAAATTTCAGTTGGTGGATAATGAATCTATAATATATGAAAGTTTAATTGTAATCATTACATTATGGTAAATAATGAAATTTAACACTATATGCTAATTTTTTGAGAAGGACCTGTAGCGCTAACATATTCCGCAGCGCTTTACAGTTTGCACACATTATCATCGCTGTCCCCGCTAGGGGCTCACAATCTAGATTCCCTATTAGTATGTCTTTGGAATGTGGGAGGAAACCGGAGAGCCCGGAGGAAACCCACGCAAACACAGAGAGAACATACAAACTCTTTGCAGATGTTGTCCTGGGTGGGATTAGAACCCAGGACCCCAGCGCTGCAAGGCTGCAGTGCTAACCACTGAGCCACCGTGCTGCATACATATTGCGAACGTCCATCGGCGCATCTATCCATCACTGTAAGCAGACATCTCCAAGTCCAACAGGGACAGAGTACGGATTTCTCTGGAATGGAGTGTCCCTACTAGCCTGAATTTAGTATCTATAGAGAGAAAATCTTAATACAAGATGAATGCTGGGTGTGTTAGGATTCTGACAAGTTCTGGAGCGGAGATATGTGCCTTATACAAATTTGTGTTAAATTTGGTAAGGTTGAGGAGAGAGGAGGGTCTAGGTAAACCAGCCCTGTTGGTGATGTCATGGGCTGTGGTTTAGAAGTTTCTGGCAGACCCCCAGCAGTCAGTCTTACCTGAAGAGCCCTGACTGCCAGTCCTGATGCATTGGGATATATGGGTAACTCCACCCACTAGCCTGGTTGCCTGCAATGCTCTGAACACATGTAAGTGTTGATTTTCTCATTTAACCCCTGTTATTTTTATAATTACCTTGTACATATTTTCAATTGTCTCATATTGTAACATCTTTATATAACTGTTTATAAACACTGCCTTAAACCTTTGGTGGAGTACAATATTTAATACTAGATTCGTTCTTCCTGCTCTAAAACGTACCCTAAGTCTTCTGAAGGGAATTACGCTACTGTGTTGGGTTAGCTTCGGACCCGTTTAATCGAAGCATACCGTGTGCGGGCCTTTGGGTGTCGTAGCGACTGCGGCGTTGATAATTATTGTTCCTGCCTGAGCGGGAGTAGTTATATCGCCTCGTTGCAGCGTGCCCAATAGCCAGTACATAGCAGGCAGCCTTTCTGGCGACTAATTACCCAAGGTGCAGTACCTAATCTGACCTGAGAGAAAGGGGGGCGCCAGAGAGCTGCAAGTTTCAAGTGGAACTGTAAGCGGGATATACATAAATCCCTGCAGTTCATGGTATATTGAAGAGCAGTGGGATACCTAAAATAAGCCCCTGCTGTAAACTAAGAGGTCAATAGCCTTGTGTCTGTTTTTTTCATCACATTGTAGAGTGGAGGGATAACTAAGATAAGCCCCTTACACATGTGATAGCCGTCTGTTGGCCTAAAGTCACCCCGATCCGTGACATAGGGGTGACGGTCACGATGTGAATCGTGACAGAGGGACTGAAGATGGCAATGTTATCCAGGCACGCCATTGTGAACCTCTCCAGTCCCTGAAGCAGGTAGTTGACCATCCAATGGAAAGTGGCAGGAGCATTCTTCATGCCGAAGGGCATGACCATGGACTTGTACAGTCCGAAGGGGGTGATAGAGGCAGACTTCTCCTGTGCCTCAGGGGAATCTGCCAATATCCCTGACTCAAATTCATTATGGACAAATATTTTGCACCAGCTAAAAGTTCAAGCAGCTACTCGATACGCGGCATTGGGTGCGCATCTGAGGCTGTAATGGTGTTGAGCCCCCTGTAGTCCTCGCAGAAACGGGTGGTCCTATCATTCTTTGGCAAAAGGACTACAGGTGAGGCCCACGCTCTTTTGGACCACTGAATCACCCCCAGCTGTAACATCTCATCGATCTCCTGGCTCATATCCGGCTGCACCTCGTCAGAGATCCAATAGGGTGTTCGCCGTAGTGGGGCATGATTCCCGGTGTCTATCTCGTGGACTGCTAACTCAGTCCTTCCAGGTCGGTTGGAGAACACGGCCTGGAAGGGCTCCATCTTGGTTCGCAGCAGCGACCGGTGGGGTTTGGTTAGCAAGGCGCTTACCTCCACGTCCTCGGCCACCGGCCTTTGCTTGGGCCAGCATGTCCAGGAGGGGGTCTTCCTCCCCGTCTTCGGGCAGGTTGCAGAGTGTGATAACCAAGATGTAAGAACTGTAGATGCAATAACTAAAGGGATGGGTTAGAAAGTATTATGCGAATTGGATGTAAGTACCTGAAATATGTCATTTTTTGTTTTTTTCCATAAACTCATGGATGGTTTGTGTCTCGGGGTCTTTGGATGACTGACGTCAATCTCTAACACCTGTGATTACTTGCTTGCAGTGTGTGGTTTTTCCTGACCAGCAACTGAAAGGATCTTTCTAAAGGAGCATGGCCAAAGCAGCCAATGTTGTTTTGCCGAAATAGAGACAAATAAAAGTAGGAGGATTATTACAATATTTCTCACCTTTATGATTTCTGAACAATAATTATAAACTTAAAGACAAAATAACAGTTTATTTTCTCTTTTAGACACTTAATAACATTTTTCAATGGTATTGGAATGAGGTTTTATTTTCAATATTTTAACTTTTGTTTTTAATATGATTTCTATATAGTATTATTTGGTTTTTTTTCAGCTTTTACATTGATAACTGGAGCGCAAACATTGGGAGGAGGTGATTCTAAGGACCACTAAAACCTGTGGTCATCTGTAATTTCATGGTAATCTTTGTTCTTGTTATTGGAGCTTATTATTAGGTTTAAGACTGAGCCCCAAGAGCCGAATCCGATGCATCACTGGGAGGCATCAACCATGTAGATTGGGACGGGATCAGCAGAGTCATGGGAAGTAATGAAAGCTGTACCGTACTGTTAGAGACCGAGATAAGAGAGAGACTAACACTATGACATATACTCAGATATTAGACGTCACTAGGAAAGACTAGCTCTTAACAAAGGGCGCAACAACATTTTATTTATTTATTTCTTTCTGCATTTATTCTTATTTACACTTTTCTTGCTTCTTCCTTTCTCCTCTTTTCTTCTTCTCTTCTCCTTTCTTCTTCTCTTCTCCTTTCTTCTTCTCTTCTCCTTTCTTCTTCTCTCCTCCTTTCTTCTTCTCTCCTCCTTTCTTCAGCTTTTCTTCTTTCTTCTTCTCTTCTCCTTTCTTCTTCTCTCCTCCTTTCTTCAGCTTTTCTTCTTTCTTCTTCTCTTCTCCTTTCCTCTTCTCTCCTCCTTTCTTCTTCTCTTCTCCTTTCTTCTTCTCTCCTCCTTTCTTCTTCTCTCCTCCTTTCTTCTTCTCTCCTCCTTTCTTCTGCTTTTCTATTTTCTTCCACTATTTTACGTTGATTCTCTTTCTTCTCCAGCTCCGCATTGTGTATATAATCCAACATGAACTTCTTCCGCTCCCTCCAATCTTTCTGTGGATTTCTTTCTTTCTCTCCCAGCCGATATTTGACGTCTTCCAGGGCGCTGTGAATAACCATCAGAATATCTTTGGTTTTCCCCTGAGTTTTGATATGATCCTTCTTCGTGTAGTTCTCTATAGAGATTATATTCTCGGCTCCCATCAGCCTGAACTCCTTCTCAATCTTAATAAAGTTTCCACTGAGTTAATTGGTGATGACAACAATGGGAAAAACTCCTGCAAGAGCCACAGATGTAAAAAGATGATCTAGGTGTGATACAAGCTCAATATTTCATCACACAACCAAATATGAAGTCAAGCAAGAAAGAAAAAGGGGACAAAACAAGCAGTGACCCAAGTCTGTTTCCATACCTACCATGAAAAGAAAAATATATTGAGTCTCAAAAACTTTTTGATGGAATCTAGTACAGTACAGGTCGTTTAAAGCTTGGCTGAGAAAATGTAAAAAAACATTTAAGTCAACGAGATGACATTTCAGTGATACCATTAGTATTTATATCTGACTTTTTGATTTTTTTTTTTACAAAAATGTTTGTGTCAGACTCAGTATGATAGAAAAAATACACATAACGTTTTCTTCTTTTTTTATGGTGTTTTCTCTTTTTGGTTATACTACAGTTTTATAACTTGAGTTGTTTGATATTTTTAATTTTACACAAAGCAGCATTTTTAGTGGCGAAAAATGTTTCGATTATTTCTTTCCGCTTTCATATTTTCAGATTTTTTCCTTTTTCCTTTATGTGTTTGCTTAGTTCCTGTAAGTGACTGAACTTTTGTATATATTAGATTATACATTGCCTAGTAGACCCATGAGGTGTCCATAGTCTTAGGGTAGGTGCACACGTTCAGGATTTTTTGCGGTTTTTTCGCGTTTTTTCGCTATAAAAACATGATAAAAACGTGAAAAAAAAATGCTTACATATGTCTCCCATTATTTTCAGTGTATTCCGTATTTCTTGTGCAAATGTAGCATTTTTTTCCGCGAAAAAATCGCATCGCAGAAAAAAAAGCAACATGTTCATTAAATTTGCGGAATTGCGGTGACTCCGCACACCTAGGAATGCATTGATCTGCATACTTTCCGCATGGGGCTGTGCACGCCATGCGGGAAGTAAGCAGATTATGTGCGGTTGGTACCCAGGGTGGAGGAGAGGAGACTCTCCTCCACGGACTGGGCACCATATAATTGGTAAAAAAAAAAAGAATTAAAATAAAAAATCGTGATATACTCACCCTCTGATGGCCCCGGAGTCCTCCCGCCTCTCATCGGTGCATGGTGCCGCTTCCGTTCCTGTAGATGGTGTGTGTGAAGGACCTGCGATGACGTCACGGTCATGTGACCGTGACGTCGCGGTCATGTGACCGTGACGTGATCGCATGTCCTACACACAAAGCAACAGCTGAGGAGATCGGGGGCCATCAGAGGTTGAGTATTACCTTTTTTTACATTTTTTTTAATTATTTTTAACATTCTATCTTTTTACTATTGATGCTGCATAGGCAACATCAATAGTAAAAAGTTGGTCACACTTGTCAAACACTATGTTTGACAAGTGTGACCAACCTGTCAGTCAGTTTTCCAAGCGATGCTACAGATCGCTTGGAAAACTTTAGCATTCTGCAAGCTAATTAAGTTTGCAAAATGCTAAAAAAAAACACGGGAAAAAAACGCGAAAAGAAGCATGCGGATTTCTTGCAGAAAATGTCCAGTTTTCTTCAGGAAATTTCTGCAAGAAATCCTGACGTGTGCACATAGCCGTAAAGATGGAGCCGCCTCTCTCAAACATGTAGATATCACTGTCCTTACTGACAGTGTATCTCAGAAGTTAAAAGCCTGCGATCAGGCACAATTCCAATTGTAGCCATTGTGGCTGGGTGTCAGCTCTGATATACAGCTGACAGCCGCTGATGATGGTGCCCGCTCTACCTTAGACCTCTTCTTACAAATCCTGCTGGAACACCAAATTATTGACAGCCGAGGACTTCCCTTTACAGACTCAGCACTCAGAGATGGCGTATTTAATACTATTATATCTTCACAGATCTATAACATTTCATCACATTGGGTATCCCTGTGCCCAAGGATAACTAGGTCCTACCCACACCATATCTTTCTTCACTTCCTAGTGATTATGCGACTAACGCCAGATCTTTTCCCCTCATTTTCCAAAGAACAATCTCTGAAATTGATGTCAATTATTAAAAAGGGCATTATTAAACTGCTTTATTTACACAGCATGAAAGAAAGCAAGTTTGCAATTGACTTGCTTTTTTCTTTCTGATGCCATTCTTCTACCATGAGAGCTTTTATCTTGCATAGTATACAGCGGGTTTCCATGTAGTTTGACCACTTGAGCCTTGCTGACCATGGCCAAATGTGCACAATAAACTAACATTCAACCCATTGTCCTCCTTTGTCACACAGCTGCACCTGATTATTAATCAGGCAAGGGAAGTGGGCACTATAACTCAAGAGTTGGCCACTGCCCTGATTGTATCAGAGCCAACCATTTCTACTTTTTACCTACTCCCTAAGATTCATAAGGATGCGCAGACTCCCCCTGGACGCCCGATTATATCGGGGAGAGATAATTACCTTGAAAATGTAAATCGTTGGATTGACTCTAAGCTACAGCCGCTGGTGGAGGGGTTGCCATCATTTCTAAAAGATACCGGTGAACTACTACGACGGGTAGATGGGTTGCAATTAGACGATGACATGGTGTTTGTGACGGGGGACGTAGAATCCCTATACACCAGTATTAGGCATGAGGATGGGATTCATGCAACTGAGGTGTTTCTCAGTATGTCCAACTTGCCGGTAGACATTCAGAGGTTGGTTGTGGAGTTGTTAAGATTTACATTAACACACAATTTTTTTGTCTTCAAGGGGTCCTTCTTCCTGCAGCTCCAGGGAACAGCTATGGGGGCTTCCTTTGCCCCGGCTTATGCCAACCTGTTCCTGGGGCTGTGGGAGAGGGACCTCCCCCTGCCTGATTGGGCGTCGCCGATGTGCCGCGTCCTCTCCTGGACGCGGTACATCGACGACATTTTACTGATCTGGCAGGGACCTGTGGAAGACTTAGAGGTGTTCATGTCATCTCTTAATGAGAATCGGTTGAATATATTTATTACATATAAGTACGATTCACATACCGTCGAATTTCTGGATGTCCTGTTACATAAGGATGAGAAAGGAGAGGTACAGACTAACATCTTTTGAAAACCTACCTCTACGAACATGTTGTTGCACGCTACCTCCTCCCATCCGGGTCACATGATCCAATCAGTCCCTACTGGGCAGTTCCTCCGATTGCGTAGGTTATGTTCAAGTGATGTGGAGTTTATCAAACAATCTGATGATCTCAAGCTAAGGTTAAAAGAACGTGGCTTTAGTAATCGCATGATTAAGAAAGCTTTTAACAGAGCAAGGTATGCGTCTAGGAACAACTTACTTTATGGCCCTTAACAGACCTCAATAAATGGTCAGGATTTGGTGAGATTTGTTACGGACTACCACTCTCAATTTGCATACATGAGAAGGATTCTCAATAAATCGTGGCACATTTTGAGGGCTGACCCAGTGATCTCCAGATTCGTGCCTGAGAAAGCTGCTATTGCAGCGAGGAGATCAAGGAATCTGAGGGATCACTTAGTCCGCAGCCATTACACCGGTATGCCTAGTAACACGTTTCTTGATCAGGCGACCGTACGCAATGGATGTTTTCCTTGCGGCCGGTGTGTAGCATGTACTAATGTTGACCGGATCGATACATTCGATAATCAGGATGGGTCACGTACATTTTCAGTTAAGAAACGGATCACATGCAATAGTAGGTATGTGATCTATTATGCGGTGTGTCCATGCCGGAAAATCTATGTTGGCATGACTACCAGACCATTGAAAATACGTATCAGGGAACACATTCTGGGCATTACTGCTGCAGCAATAGTGGAGGATGTTACAACATTAAAGACCATTCCTCGCCATTTTAGGCGGCACCATGGGTGTAATGGGGATCTCCTGAGATTTCGGGGTATAGATATGCTCGATATGGATATTCGGGGTGGCAATATGACCAAGAGATTGGCCCAGTTAGAGTCCAGGTGGATATGGACGCTGGGTACTGTCCAACCATCTGGACTCAACGAGAACATCAGTTATGCCCCATTTCTGTAGCTCTGGTCCACTATCATGTCACTTCATAGTCCATTTGTCACCTTCCCCATATAAGTTTTAAATTGGTTTTAATATCGAATTGTGCCTAACTGTTGTTTTTATTTGCTTTTTTAGTAACTATGTTATATATGTATACACATTTCACCATGGGGGTGCGAGAAACGGCTAATGGACTGTGCGAGCAGCGGATTGGATTACTGAATCTTCTTTCCGGCCATAACATTTGGACTATTCTGGACAAACTGCGGGACTGATCCAGCTGGGCACACTTTTGTGTGCGCAGCAGTTATGTGATACAAATGTTATTATAGCGCCGTATATAAATTGGTATTCTGTATCAGCAGTGTAAATATATGCCGAATGCACTATTTATTGTTTTTTCACGGTTTGGTGTGCTTGGTTTGTATAGGGTTAAGAGTCGCTCTGCTTCCTCTGACGCGTGCGGTGTGTACTCACCGCCACGCCTCTCGGTTCTCGGCGTCTTGTGACGTGGTGTAGGTCCGTGTGGTCCCGCCCCGTTGTGACGCCGACACTGATGGGCGTCGCTGGAGACTATGCAGCGGCACGCGTCATCCTTAGGGAAGCATGTGCGACTTCCGGGTGAGCGGCTAATTGTGCACCAGCCGGGAGGGACATATATATATATGAGTGACTGTGCGTATGTATGCTAGGCCCCTTGAAAAAGGAGACCGAAACGTGCGTCGGGGCGCACGCGCGGCTACGGGTGTTAGAGTCACATCCCCCACTACCATACCAAGGTAATTATGTGCATGGCTGTTTATAATATGTAGCCTCTTGGTCGGGTACCATTTTCTATTTGTGTGGTGGATGTATCTATGCCCGGGAGATGTGATAGAGCTTTACATATAGGTAGCACATACTTTGGGACTTATGTCCTGCCCATTATAGGTGTATGTGGAGTGTCCTATTATGAGGACGACTATATAGATTATTTATAATAACAGCTGTTTCCTAGGACATAGCAGATAGATTTGGACATTACTCTATTTTCCGTGGTTGTGCGTGTATATGGGTGAATGTGATTTTTGGAGTGGTTCGTCTCTCTCTGTGCACCTTTGCTGTATGTTTTTATAATGTTTTTCAATAAAAATTGTGATTTTATTAGTAATATTTGGCCTTTTGATCATCTTTTTTGTCGTTGTCTATGTAGTAACTGATGATAGGCTCTACAATTCCTTTGTTGTAGTTTACATGGTATATATATTTATTTTTATATATTGAGTATATCTATGAAATTCTAAAGAATGTTCTGATTACCATGTTGATGTGTCATATTTATCTGTATACAATAAACACATTGCAAGAGAGGGTTTAACTCCTGATATCCCAGCCATCTCTCTACAGTCTATTGCTTTCTATACAACATTTAGCTGCGCTTAACTCCCTCCCACTCTATTGCAGCTCCTGACAAGCTGCTGTTATAAATCCTGCAAAATTACCAGTCTCTAGCCTAATCACAGCTCTCACTGTCTGGAGCTGTTGGCTTTTTCAAATACCCCGCTATCACTATGTGAAAATACAGTGGTAATAGTTTAGACATAAGAACAAACTGCTGATAACTAAATGTGTTATAGCGGAACTTGTGCTGAGCTTTTTAGTTTTACTAATGCTATAGCTCTGCTTTTCACCAGCATTATCACTCAAGGTAGAGACAAAGCTCAATAAAAAAAAAAAAAAAAAAGAAAAAGGAAACTCCTAGCTGCTCAAGAGACAGCTTGAGAATAACCCTTAAAGGGGTTGTCCTGTCCTCTACAATTCACTTGTATTAAACAATGCTAAGCATGCCTAGTCAGATGGCCGTATGCAAATCACAAACTTGTGGTCATGTGATCGCCAGCTCTCACCAGCAATATCAGAGAATTCTTATACTGTGTCCTGTACATGATGTAAGCACCCAGAAGTCTGTAAACATAGAGTTAATGCAGAATTTTATCAGAAGACCAGACAACCTCCTTAAGGGTATAACTTGTCTCTTATTTCCAGTGACAGCTCCAGTTGTTTCTCATAAATCTCCAACTATTCCTAATCGCATAGAGAGCTGTGCTACTATACTATACTATATATAAAAGTACTGGGAAAAATAGGTACTTGATACTCTGACAATTTTTATCGTATGTACACACTTCACCTGTGAGAGACAGAATCTAAAAAAAAATCACATTGTGGGATTGTTAAATAATTAAATTGCATTTTATTAAATTAAGTATTTGATCCCTGATATAGAAGGGTTAATAGTTTGCCTTTAAGTGCCTTTTGCCTTTAATTGTTAGAATTACTAGAATCTGTTGTTGTCATAGTCTGCTAGTCTCCTTTCCACTCCTTATCATGTATGTTCCCAATATTCAGCCATAACAGGCTCTGGGTACGTTAGAGAATAAAGGTCAGTATGACCCTGGGTGATGGTGGGGGCTACATGAATTGCATTAATGTTGTAAATGGTATAAAATATTGCCTCTTGCTCTGCTACTTCAGATAAAAGTGACTTGCTCACAGGATATGTGTGAGGTGTCTTTTTGTCTCCAAGCGCGCTTGTAAAATGACGGGCGTAATTCCACAATTTGGTCTCACTGGTGATCTGTAAGCTGACATTGGGTCAGAACGAAAACAGCTATGACAGTTTTGGCGCTCGAATGAAGCCGTGCAACCAGCCTATTCGGAATCCGTATGTGGGAGCAACCTGAGAGATTGGACATGCAAAACACCAACTGCAGCAAGGTGAGAAATTTTATTCTTACAAACCTGTTTTGCACTTACAATCTCTCATCTGGATCTCACCATACCTCTGGGTAAAAGGCTGCGAACATGGTTCAAAGAATCCACATCACCAGTGAGTTTTGTGTCTTGTCTGTTTATGTCCGTATGAGAGTTGAATAATAGAGTTATAAGATGATAATTGTTATCTGTATTATTTGTCAGTATCCTAATTGGTTGTGTATTTGTTTAGTGTGTGTAATACAGAGCTGGGATAGAAGACTCTGTGCAGTGTTGTTATTTTTGTCATTTTGGATTGGCAGTACATTATATGAAGCTGTATTTTGTATTAGGGCTGTGGTTTTTGTTGTTTGGCCTTAAAGTGCTTTCAGAGTGTCAGTGGACACTGCTGCAGTTTGTGTTATATAGAGTTGTGTTAATTCCAAAGTGCAAAATAGGCAGGCTGTGTGAACCTTGTATGTATGTCTATGAGAACTCTGAATGAGATGACAGGTGAGTAAATGAGTATAAGGAATAAACATAAATCCCTGATTGACGAGGGGTTCCGTTAGGTGTGGTCCTCAGTATGTGACAGAAGACATTATTCAACTCAGTGCTTGATGAGGGGTTCCGTTAGGTGTGGTCCTCTGTATGTGACAGAAGACATTATTCAGCGCAGTTTGAGCTGAATTAGGTGGAGTGATTGAGGTAAGGGATTTTCTTCTTGTAAAAGTGAAAGTAAAAGAAACAACAATCCCTGAATGAGCACGTATGAATGAATGATCACATAAGTATCATTACTTATCTAACTATTGTTGATTGTCCAGGATGAATGAGTTGTGGATATTTTTAATGTACATTTAATTTACATCTGAGATTCAGTGAAACCCTTGTTATATATGGTTTGACATTGGATAGGTTTCTATATGTGTTTTGGCCGGACGCGGTCAGAATCAGCTTATTCAAGTTGTGCAGTGATCTGCCTGTATAGAGAAACTGTTTTTAATTCCGAGAGAATGAATGTTTTGTAGAGATTAAGTCTCAAAACTGCTGCATTCTGTTTCTGTGTGTGTAAGACAACAAGCTCTTATCTGCGTTTATACCTGATGGGAGGGGCGAACCCCTGCGCAAATTGTTTTTGATTTCTCCTCTCTGTGCTGCGGGCCAGAGGAAGGGGGGCCATGCAGCTGCGCTGAAGAATATGGAGCTGTGCATATTCTGTCCTTGGTTCAGTACGCGCTGAGAGATTTGTGTTTAAAGCAATAGTACTGTATGTATTGAAGTAGAAAGAAATATCATAAGTTCAAGTTGGAATTTGAAAGTGAAAGAATTGTGCCTATTTTTAGAGGAAAATCTCATAATGGGGCAGTCCTAATCTTCGTATTTTATTTACGTTGTGCCATTATGGCTTCCTGAATGTATAAAAAAAAAAAAAAAAAAAAAAAGGACCACATTAAATGCGAACTGTACCTGGAGCATTTTCAGAATCACTCCCTTGGTGCCAGGAAAGGCAAGCGCAGGTAAAGGCCGATCAGGTCCAGTGCGGACATTTCAGATCTGGCTTCCACACTGCCAAACCCGCACCAAAGATGAAGGGTGAGACAGGCTGAGACACAGGTGCACAACTAACTTGAGCCTGAGGCGGGGCAGGGCTGCTGTGTGTGTGCACAGCAGCCCTGCCCCGCCTCAGGCTCAAGTTAGTTGTGCACCTGTGTCTCAGCCTGTTTCACCCTTCATCTTTGGTGCGGGTTTGGCAGTGTGGAAGCCAGATCTGAAATGTCCGCACTGGACCTGATCGGCCTTTACCTGCGCTTGCCTTTCCTGGCACCAAGGGAGTGATTCTGAAAATGCTCCAGGTACAGTTCGCATTTAATGTGGTCCTTTTTTTTTTTTTTTTTTTTTATACATTCAGGAAGCCATAATGGCACAACGTAAATAAAATACGAAGATTAGGACTGCCCCATTATGAGATTGCCGTGAAGTGGCGGGGTAGCTCAAAGAATTGATCAATTGTTTGCTAAATGTCTCATATTTGAAATACAGTTAGAATTTATGTGCAATTGCACTTCAGTTATTGCGTTCTGACCATAAGCAGTGCTGGCTTCTTCCCTTATTTTTAGAGGAGACTTGTAAGTGATTGAAAGATTGGCAAAAGATTCACCTGCTTTAAGTTGAGTGATTGATATAGCAAATTGAGGATCAACGGAGGAGGTAGCCAACTGCACGGCTGATGTAGTAGGTGGTGTAACCTGCTACAGTCAGTCTACGGCACATAGGTGGTGTAACCTTGCCGTTCCATGGAGCTGTGCTAGCCAGCTGATCTACCGGGTGGTAGGTGGTTTAACCTGCCCGCTAGAATTCTTCAGGTCTACCGGGAGATAGGTGGTGTAACCTGCCTGCTAAACCTTGACACTCGCTCTGACTTGTCACGTGTTGCAACCCTGGTTTAAGGCAAGGCACACTAAAAAAGGGCATTTTTAGAGGTGAGTGTCTGAGCGCATAAGTTGAAGCCATGGACAACTTATTCTGTGCGCAGTCAGGGCCCCCAATGGGATCCAAAAACTGCTGTACAGATTGGAAAAAGGAAGCAGTGAAAGATGTGAGACCAATATTGAAACAGGCAAAAATGCCAGTGTGTGGATGGATGTTTGGATGTTCAAAAAGGCACAGACAAAGGAGGAAAATAGCATGTGAATAAATGGCGTCTGAGAGAGTGCAGCAGGACGGAAGTAAGGTGTATTATGTGTTATGACCCCAATGGCGAGGGTCTCAGAGGAACGTGGAAGTCTGCAAGATACAAAAATCCAGCTCATAGGGCAGTGGTAACTGGGTTGACCATATATCTACTCCTAACGCCAACACTAGAAGTAGCCGGGGGTCATACCTACGTTGATCCTAGATGACTCGCGCCAGCCGGAGAATCTAAATACCCCTAGTAGAGGAAAACAAAGACCTCTCTTGCCTCCAGAGAAAGGGACCCCAAAGCAGGATAGAAGCCCCCCACAAATAATAACGGTGAGGTAAGAGGAAATGACAAACACAGAAATGAACCAGGTTTAGCACAGAGAGGCCCGCTAACTAATAGCAGAATATAGAAAGGTAACTTATATGGTCAACAAAAAACCCTATCAAAAATCCACACTGGAAATTCAAGAACCCCCGAACCGTCTAACGGTCCGGGGGGAGAACACCAGCGCCCTAGAGCTTCCAGCAAAAGTCAGGATACAGATTAGGAACAAGCTGGACAAAAATACAAAACCAAAAACAAATAGCAAAAAGCAAAGTAAATGACTTAGCTGAATAACCGGACCAGGATCAGTAGACAAGAGCACAGCAGATTAGCTCTGATAACTACGTTGCCAGGCATAGAACTGAGTGTCCAGGGAGCTTATAAAGCAACGCCCCTAACTAACGACCCAGGTGCGGATAAAAGGAAAGACAGAAAAACCAGAGTCAAAAAACTAGTAACCACTAGAGGGAGCCAAAAAGCAAATTCACAACAGTACCCCCCCCTTAGTGAGGGGTCACCGAACCCTCACCACGACCACCAGGGCGATCAGGATGAGCGGCATGAAAGGCACGAACTAAATCGGCCGCATGAACATCAGAGGCGACCACCCAGGAATTATCCTCCTGACCATAGCCCTTCCACTTGACCAGGTACTGAAGTCTTCGCCTGGAGAGGCGAGAATCCAAGATCTTCTCCACCACGTACTCCAACTCGCCCTCAACCAACACCGGAGCAGGAGGCTCAGCAGAAGGAACTACAGGCACAACGTACCGCCGCAACAAGGACCTATGAAATACATTGTGAATAGCAAACGACACAGGAAGATCCAGACGAAAAGATACAGGATTAAGGATTTCCAATATCTTGTAAGGACCAATAAAACGAGGTTTAAATTTGGGAGAGGAGACCTTCATAGGAACAAAGCGGGAAGAAAGCCATACCAAATCCCCAACGCGTAGTCGGGGACCCACACCGCGGCGGCGGTTGGCAAAGCGCTGAGCCCTCTCCTGTGACAACTTCAAGTTGTCCACCACATGATTCCAGATCCGCTGCAACCTATCCACCACAGAATCCACCCCAGGACAGTCAGAAGACTCCACATGACCTGAAGAAAAGCGAGGATGGAAACCAGTGTTGCAGAAAAAAGGCGAAACCAAGGTGGCGGAACTAGCCCGATTATTAAGGGCAAACTCAGCCAACGGCAAGAATGTCACCCAATCGTCCTGATCAGCAGAGACAAAACACCTCAAATAAGCCTCCAAAGTCTGATTGGTTCGCTCCGTCTGTCCATTAGTCTGAGGATGGAAAGCAGAGGAAAACGACAAATCAATGCCCATCCTACTACAAAAGGATCGCCAGAACCTGGAAACGAACTGGGATCCTCTATCTGACACAATATTCTCAGGGATGCCGTGCAAACGAACCACGTTCTGGAAAAACACAGGAACCAGATCGGAAGAGGAAGGCAGCTTAGGCAAAGGAACCAAATGGACCATCTTGGAGAAGCGATCACATATCACCCAGATAACAGACATGCCCTGAGATAGCGGAAGATCAGAAATGAAATCCATGGAGATATGTGTCCAAGGTCTCTTCGGGACAGGCAAGGGCAAGAGCAACCCGCTGGCACGAGAACAGCAAGGCTTAGCTCTAGCACAAGTCCCACAGGACTGCACAAATGACCGCACATCCCTTGACAAAGAAGGCCACCAAAAGGACCTGGCCACCAGATCTCTGGTGCCAAAAATTCCCGGGTGACCTGCCAACACCGAGGAATGAACCTCGGAAATGACTCTGCTGGTCCACTTATCCGGAACAAACAGTCTGTCAGGTGGACAAGACTCAGGCCTATCAGCTTGAAATCTCTGCAACACACGTCGCAGATCCGGAGAAATAGCTGATAAGATAACTCCATCCTTAAGAATACCAACAGGATCAGCGACTCCAGGAGCATCAGGCACAAAGCTCCTAGAAAGAGCATCGGCCTTCACATTCTTTGAACCTGGTAAATACGAGACAACAAAATCAAAGCGGGAGAAAAACAATGACCAGCGGGCCTGTCTCGGATTAAGGCGTTTAGCAGACTCGAGATACATCAGATTTTTGTGATCAGTCAAGACCACCACACGATGCTTAGCACCCTCGAGCCAATGACGCCACTCCTCAAATGCCCACTTCATGGCCAACAACTCCCGATTGCCCACATCATAATTTCGCTCGGCAGGCGAAAACTTCCTAGAGAAAAAGGCACAAGGTTTCATAACAGAGCAACCAGGGCCTCTCTGCGACAAAACGGCCCCTGCTCCAATCTCCGAAGCATCCACCTCAACCTGAAAGGGAAGTGAGACATCGGGCTGGCACAAAACAGGCGCCGAAGTAAACCGGCGTTTCAACTCCTGGAAAGCCTCCACGGCAGCAGGAGCCCAGTTAGCTACATCGGAGCCCTTCTTGGTCATATCCGTCAAAGGTTTCACAACGCTAGAAAAATTAGCGATAAAACGACGGTAGAAGTTAGCGAAACCCAAGAACTTCTGAAGACTCTTAACTGACGAGGGCTGAGTCCAATCAAGAATAGCTCGGACCTTGACCGGGTCCATCTCCACAGCAGAAGGGGAAAAAATAAACCCCAAAAAGGGAACCTTCTGTACACCAAAGAGACACTTTGAGCCTTTGACAAACAAAGAATTTTCACGCAAAATTTTAAAGACCAACCTGACCTGCTCCACATGCGAGTCCCAATCATCAGAAAAAACCAAAATATCATCCAGATAAACGATCAAAAATTTATCCAGATACTTCCGGAAAATGTCATGCATAAAGGACTGAAAAACTGAAGGCGCATTGGAGAGCCCAAAAGGCATCACCAAGTACTCAAAATGACCTTCGGGCGTATTGAATGCGGTTTTCCATTCATCACCTTGCTTAATGCGCACAAGGTTGTACGCACCACGAAGGTCTATCTTGGTGAACCACTTGGCACCTTTAATTCGGGCAAACAAGTCAGACAACAGCGGCAGAGGATACTGAAATTTGACAGTGATCTTATTTAAAAGCCGATAATCAATACAAGGCCTCAAAGATCCGTCCTTTTTAGCCACAAAAAAGAATCCTGCACCAAGAGGGGAAGAAGACGGACGAATATGTCCTTTCTCCAAAGACTCCTTGATATACGAACGCATAGCGGTATGTTCAGGTACCGACAGATTAAAGAGTCTTCCCTTAGGAAATTTACTGCCTGGAATCAAATCTATAGCACAGTCACAGTCCCTATGAGGAGGCAATGCACTGGACCTGGACTCGCTAAAGACATCCTGATAATCAGACAAATACTCCGGAACTTCCGAAGGCGTAGAAGAAGCAATAGACACAGGCAGGATATCCCCATGAATACCACGACAGCCCCAACTAGAAACTGACATAGCCTTCCAGTCCAGGACGGGATTATGGGTCTGTAACCATGGCAGCCCTAAAACAACCAAATCATGCATTTTATGTAAAACAAGAAAACGTATCACCTCGCGGTGTTCAGGAGTCATGCACATGGTAACCTGTGTCCAATACTGCGGTTTATTTGCTGCCAATGGCGTAGCATCAATACCCCTAAGAGGAATAGGATTTTCTAATGGTTCAAGAGTAAAACCACAGCGCTTAGCAAATGACAGATCCATAAGACTCAGGGCAGCACCTGAATCTACAAACGCCATGACAGGATAAGACGACAGTGAGCAAATCAAAGTTACAGACAGAATAAATTTAGGTTGCAAATTTCCAGCGGTGACCGGACCAACAACCTTAGCTATACGTTTAGAGCATGCTGAGATAACATGTGTAGAATCACCACAGTAGTAGCACAAGCCATTCCGGCGTCTATGAATTTTCCGCTCATTTCTGGTCAGGATTCTATCACATTGCATTAAATCAGGTGTCTGTTCAGACAACACCATGAGGGAATTTGCGGTTTTTCTATCACATTGCACCGAATTAGGTGTCTGTTCAGACAACACCATGAGGGAATTTGCGGTCTTGCGCTCCCGCAATCGCCGGTCAATTTGAATAGCCAGTGCCATAGCATCATTCAGACCTGTGGGAATGGGAAAACCCACCATAACATCTTTAATGGCATCAGAAAGACCATTTCTAAAATTAGCGGCCAGTGCACAGTCGTTCCAATGTGTCAGCACGGACCATTTCCGAAATTTTTGGCAATACACTTCAGCCTCGTCCTGCCCCTGAGACATAGCCAGCAGGGCCTTTTCTGCCTGAATCTCAAGATTGGGTTCCTCATAAAGTAAACCGAGCGCCAGAAAAAACGCATCAATATCAGCCAATGCCGGATCTCCTGGCGCCAGCGAAAAAGCCCAATCTTGAGGGTCACCCCGTAAGAACGAAATAACAATTTTTACTTGCTGAGCGGAGTCTCCAGATGAACAGGGTCTCAGGGACAAAAACAATTTACAATTATTCTTGAAATTCCTAAACTTAAACCTGTCTCCGGAAAACAGTTCAGGAATCGGTATCTTAGGTTCTGACCCAGGACTTCTGATAACATAATCTTGTAAGCCCTGCACACGAGTAGCCAGCTGGTCCACACTTGTAATCAAGGTCTGGACATTCATGTCTGCAGCAAGCATAAGCCACTCTGAGGTAAAGGGGATGAAGAAAAAAAAAAAAAAAATGAGAGAGGAGAAAAAAAAAAACTCAGAATCTTCTTTCTTATAATCCCTCTTTTGCAATGCATTAAACATTTAATATAGGCCTGGCAAACTGTTATGACCCCAATGGCGAGGGTCTCAGAGGAACGTGGAAGTCTGCAAGATACAAAAATCCAGCTCATAGGGCAGTGGTAACTGGGTTGACCATATATCTACTCCTAACGCCAACACTAGAAGTAGCCGGGGGTCATACCTACGTTGATCCTAGATGACTCGCGCCAGCCGGAGAATCTAAATACCCCTAGTAGAGGAAAACAAAGACCTCTCTTGCCTCCAGAGAAAGGGACCCCAAAGCAGGATAGAAGCCCCCCACAAATAATAACGGTGAGGTAAGAGGAAATGACAAACACAGAAATGAACCAGGTTTAGCACAGAGAGGCCCGCTAACTAATAGCAGAATATAGAAAGGTAACTTATATGGTCAACAAAAAACCCTATCAAAAATCCACACTGGAAATTCAAGAACCCCCGAACCGTCTAACGGTCCGGGGGGAGAACACCAGCGCCCTAGAGCTTCCAGCAAAAGTCAGGATACAGATTAGGAACAAGCTGGACAAAAATACAAAACCAAAAACAAATAGCAAAAAGCAAAGTAAATGACTTAGCTGAATAACCGGACCAGGATCAGTAGACAAGAGCACAGCAGATTAGCTCTGATAACTACGTTGCCAGGCATAGAACTGAGTGTCCAGGGAGCTTATAAAGCAACGCCCCTAACTAACGACCCAGGTGCGGATAAAAGGAAAGACAGAAAAACCAGAGTCAAAAAACTAGTAACCACTAGAGGGAGCCAAAAAGCAAATTCACAACAATTATGAATGTTTTGATGCTCAAAAGTCCGACTATGACTGACACATTACTGCTACGGTCATACCTTTGTATAACCAGAGACCAAGACAAGACAGATGGACTTGTAAACATTGCGGTCAAACAATCCCAGACTGGAGAAATAAATGTATGATCTGTGCTGTAACCCAACCTAAGTGAATTACACTGAATCCTGTCCAGACAAGATCACATGTAGTGACATAAGAAGCTGGCACAGGATTGTGATTAGCGGGTAGTGGGGACATTAACTTTTGGGAGTAAGCTGACAGTAATCCTTTTGGGAAGGAGCTGTAGACCAGCATGTCATGTCACCCCCACCACCAGAGAACCAACCACATCAGGTAGTGTAAGACAGATACAGGAGTATTATCCCTGGAAGCCCTCTGACTAGCTAGCTACGCTAAAATAATTGGCTGACCCTGAGAACCAACCTTTCCCATTTTACAGACAAAGACAATATGATGGACGTATAAGTGCACCTGAGCAGACCTAGAGAGTTGGTGAGCACAAAAGCAGGTGACGTACTAGGATGCAAATTAAGACTTTTACAGATGTGGCAAAAGGAGAGAGTGTAGAGATGTGCTCTGGACGGTTACAGCTGAAATGGGCAGACACGGGGTACAGTCCAGTAAACCCACTTGATGTTAAAATATTGGTAAATACATTCATTGACGGTATGACAAAAGGCTTACGAGACGCAGTACAGACAGCCAGACCTAAATGGAGAAATGTAGATCCAAAGACCTCCTGAAGGTTGCTCAGGAGTTGAACAAACTAGGACAATAAGACGATGTGTCATGTATGCTGGAGCACAAGGAAAACAGTAGAGACGTAGTAAGGGACCTAAGGACTTAGAAACAGTGAAGTGCTGGAATTGTGGAGAAAATGGACACTCAGACCAATCTTCCACCTCCTTCACCTTCAGACTAGGAAACTGACAACCCAGTGACAAATGTGTGCCCTGTTCTTGTCCCCTCCGGACCTGGTCCTGCCTTGATGACCACCATACCAATGCTGGGAGGGAAATAGACAGAATTCTTGACCAACACTGGGGCAGCTGGGACTAGTACATAAAGACTTGATACTGCCAGACACGATTACTGACGAGACTGTGGAATACGTGAGGGTAGGGGGACAAGCGACTGAAGCCCCTATGACTAGGGTTGAGCGAAACGGGTCGGCAATTTTCAGAAGTCGCCGACTTTTGGCAAAGTCGGGTTTCATGAAACCCGACCCGACCCCTGTGTGGGGTCGGCCATGAAGTCGGCGATCTTCTGAATCTGGAATCGGAATTCCGATACCGATTCCCGATATGTTTAAGATATCGGGAATTGGTATCGGAATTCAGATTTAAGTGTAAAATAAAGAATTAAAATAAAAAATATCGCTATACTTACCCTCTGACGCACCCTGGTACTAACCGGGAAACTTCCTTCCTTCGAATCAGCGCTTCCAAGACCTGGGGTGACGTCGCGGTGACGTCGCGGCTTGTGATTGGTCGCGCGACCGCCCATGTGATATTTTTTATTTTAATTCTTTATTTTACACTTAAATATGGATCGAAGGGCCTGAAGGAGAGTTTCCTCTCCTTCAGACCCTGGGAACCATTGGAAACCCAATGCACTGCATTGGGTTTCGAGTTTCGGCCGACCCCGACCCCGACTTTTTTACAGGATCAGCTGATTTCACTCGACCCGACTTTTGAAAAAGTCGGGTTTCGTGAAACCCGACCTGATCCTGTAAAAGTAAAAGTCGCTCAACACTACCTATGACTAAACAAGAAAAGACTAGAGTCATGAGACAGCCAAGAGGTGCTTACAAACTTATTGTTAGTGACAATACCCCTATGAATTTGCTGGGAGCAGAGTTGAGTGCTGTCTTGGCCACTATACAGTACTCTCCTGAGGGTATTACAGTCACAAGTCCCCTTTTCATATAAACACTTGTGGCAGATGGACGCCAGGGTCTTCCACGTGCACATTATACCACAGGTAAATCATGCCCTATTATAGTTACACTTAATTCCATTAATTTACCAGTTTAGTAGTCTCCTTACACAAAGATGGTATAGTTACCGTGTATTTCTAGGTTGTCTTCATATGATATATAGTTTTTTAGCCATTCATTATATTGGCTCAAACCATAGTCACTGTTTATTGCCTTTTCCACTTCTTATACCTTATCGCAAGCAACTGGTATTGATATTTGGCATTTTTCAAATCCCTTCTTTTTGTATTTAGAACTGTTAGTTATGGATTTATATAGGGCTGTTACTTTCTTAGAATTGTGCTTTGCTGTGGCCTATGGCATTGTGCTCCCCCGTTTTATGACTCAGTATCTTTCGTAATCATATATATAATTTTCTTTTGGTAACATATTTTGTGAATCAAATTTAGTTTTTTTTAAGGGGTACTCTACCCAATCAAATACGGGTATAAATATTCGGACATTAATGTGTGACTTATATAAACACTTGTGTAATATTGCAGAAATGGTGTATATGGCAAGAGTAGTGAAAGTAACACCTGACACCAGAATGTCTGAGGACAGGGAAAAGAGTCAGGTACCAGACACCGTTTGAGCAAGGGGAAAATCTGATATGGGTCGGCTGCCCATTCCCCCTGTCATGATAAATCAAGAGAAGTAATCACTCCTCTTTGGTTAAGGCAATACCCCTTAAGTCTAGTCAAATCAATGGCCCTGAGCAGGAATATTAAAGAGTATGTTAAGGCAGGGGTTCTAGTGCAGAGATATTCCCCCTGCAACACCCCTTTGTATCCCATTAAGAAAAAAAGGACCCAAGGGTTCCCCTGACACTTACAGAATATTTCATGACTAACGAGCTATTAATGATGTTACAGTGAGTGTGACCTCAACTGTCCCTAACACACACACCGTACGGTCACAGATTCCCGCCACGTCAAAATGTTTCACAATTATTGATTTGGCAAATGCATTCTTCTCTGTACCACTGCACTCTGACTGTCAGTATCTTTTGTCTTTCACTCACGAAGGTAAACAATACTGTAGGACGGTCCTCCCACAAAGGGGGAAAGAACTCCCCAACCATCTATTCAACAGTGATGGCAGGGATTCTTGAGCAGTGGCAACCTCCTCATCCAAAGATTGTACTACTACAGTACGTGGATGACCTCTTGCTCTGCTGCCCGGACAGTTTCCTTGCTGTGTTTTTTTTTTGGCAGAAAAGGGTTGCAGAGTCTCACGTGATTGCAAACAAAAGGTGACATTTTTAGGACATTGTATTGCTGAAGGTACAAGACACCTGACTGAAGACAGAAAACAGGCAATACAAATCTCCCTTTACCCAGGTCACACCAGCATCTACGCACTTTTCTAGGTTTGGTGACCTACTGTAGGCCTTGGATAAGGTCTGCTTCACAAATGATGCACCCACTCTATGACTGTTTGCCATCAGACCCTACAATCTCACTCAAGAAGCAATTGACTCTTTCCACTCTCTCAAGCTGCTCATTGTGTCAAGACATTCCAAACTGATCACATCTCACCACCTGTGCACTTGACCCACTCCCATCCCACCTCATCCCAAACCTCACCACAATCTTCATCCCAACCCTAACCCATCTCTTCAACTTATCTCTAACAACTGGTGTTTTCCCCTCAAGCTTTAAACATGCCTCCATCACACCTATCCTCAAAAAGCCCTCTCTTGACCCATCCTCTGTATCTAGCTATCGCCCTATATCACTTCTCCCCTATGCCTCCAAACTACTGGAACAACACGTTTACCTTGAACTGTCCTCCCATCTCTCTTCCTGCTCCCTCTTTGACCGCCTACAATCTGGCTTCCGGTCACACCATTCCACCGAAACTGCCCTAACTAAAGTCACCAATGACCTCTTAACCGCCAAGAGCAAGCGACACTACTCTGTCCTCCTCCTCCTCGACCTGTCGGCTGCCTTTGACACAGTGGACCATTCCCTATTATTACAAACCCTCTCATCCCTTGGCATCGCAGACTTGGCCCTATCCTGGATCTCATCATACCTAACAGACCGGACATTCAGCGTCTCCCACTCACACACCACCTCCTCACCTCGCCCTCTATCTGTCGGAGTCCCACAAGGTTCAGTCCTTGGGCCCTTGCTCTTCTCCATTTACACCTTTGGCCTGGGACAGCTCATAGAATCTCATGGCTTTCAGTATCACCTCTATGCTGACGACACACAGATCTACATCTCTGGACCAGATATCACCTCCCTTCTAACCAGAATCCCTCAATGTCTGTCCACTATTTCATCCTTCTTCTCCGCTAGATTTTTGAAACTTAACATGGACAAAACAGAATTCATCATCTTTCCCCCATCTCACGCGACCCCCCCAACGAACCTATCAATTACAGTAAATGGCTGCCCACTCTCCCCAGTCCCACAAGCTCGCTGCCTCGGGGTAATCCTTGACGCTGATCTCTCCTTCAAACCACATATCCAAGCCCTTTCCACTTCCTGCCGACTGCAACTCAAAAATATTTCACGAATCCGTTCATTCCTCAACCATGAATCTGCAAAAACCCTAGTCCATGCCCTCATCATCTCTCGCCTTGACTACTGCAACCTCCTGCTCTGTGGCCTCCCCGCTAACACTCTCGCACCCCTCCAATCTATTCTAAACTCTGCTGCCCGACTAATCCACCTGTCCCCCCGCTATTCCCCGGCCTCTCCCCTCTGTCAATCCCTTCACTGGCTCCCCATTGCCCAGAGACTCCACTACAAAACCCTAACCATGACGTACAAAGCCATCCACAACCTGTCTCCTCCATACATCTGTGACCTCGTCTCCCGGTACTTACCTACCCGCAACCTCCGATCCTCACAAGATCTCCTACTCTACTCCCCTCTTATCTCCTCTTCCCACAATCGTATACAAGATTTCTCTCGCGTATCACCCCTACTCTGGAACCCTCTACCACAACACATCAGACTCTCGCCTACCATCGAAACCTTCAAAAAGAACCTGAAGACCCACCTCTTCAGACAAGCCTACAACCTGCAGTAATCACTGATTGACCAAACCGCTGCATGACCATCTCTACCCTCACCTACTGTATTCTCACCCATCCCTTGTAGATTGTGAGCCCTCGCGGGCAGGGTCCTCATTCCTCCTGTACCAGTTATGACTTGTATTGTTTAAGATTATTGTACTTGTTTTCATTATGTATACCCCTCCTCACATGTAAAGCGCCATGGAATAAATGGCGCTATAACAATAAATAATAATAATAAATAATAATAATAATAATAAACTATGATCAGCCATTTTTCTTATTTTTCACAGAGCAGGGTGGACATGCTAACGCAGTACTGAAACAACAACAACATGGAAAGAAACAGAGACCGATAGCTTACTACTTAGCACAATTAGACCCCGTGATTAGAGGGTCTTCTATATGTGTACGTGCTGTAAGAGCTGCTGTATTACTGAAAGGCATGTGAGATCACACTGACTTTTTCTTTTTGACAATTTGTTCCCCACGTGACATTAATGCCATACTCGTACAAGTTCAACCAAAACACCTGTACCCGGGCCTCCCATGGATAGACAGATCAGACAGATCAGACTTGAATGTGCTCTAATACTAATTCCTGAATATGTCACTCTCAAAAGACATAATGTTCTGAATCCAGCCACTCATCTGCCTGTGGATTCAGAAAAGGGGGAATTGGTGACAGCATTGGCAGGTGGGAAAGAGAACATGACATGACGTTGACATGACGCACGAACATGACTGCATAGGAACTGATGAGTCAGGAGACAGTGGGTTTTACATATGTTCATGGGAAGAAAAAAAAACCTGTTCCTAATGCATATTTTGAGGTTTTTTATTTTTGTAGATGGCTCCAGATACCACCAGAATGGGCGACTCTACATTGGATATGCAGTAGTATCCTCACATGAGGTAATCCGAACTGAACCACTCGCTCCTCACATGAGGTAATCCGAGCTGAACCGCTCCCTCCTCACATGAGGTAATCCGAGCTGCACCGCTCCCTCCTCACATGAGGTAATCCGAGCTGAACCACTCCCTCCTCACATGAGGTAATCCGAGCTGCACCGCTCCCTCCTCACATGAGGTAATCCGAGCTGAACCACTCCCTCCTCACATCAGGTAATCCGAGCTGAACCACTCCCTCCTCACATGAGGTAATCCGAGCTGAACCACTCCCTCCTCACATGAGGTAATCCGAGCTGAACCACTCCCTCCTCACATCAGGTAATCCGAGCTGAACCACTCCCTCCTCACATCAGGTAATCCGAGCTAAACCACTCCCTCCTCACATGAGGTAATCCGAGCTGAACCACTCCCTCCTCACATGAGGTAATCCGAGCTGAACCACTCCCTCCTCACATGAGGTAATCCGAGCTGAACCACTCCCTCCTCACATCAGGTAATCCGAGCTGAACCACTCCCTCCTCACATCAGGTAATCCGAGCTGAACCACTCGCTCCTCACATGTCGGTGCAGGAGGCAGAGTTGAAGGCACTCACTGAGGCGTGTAGAGCTGCTGCAGTCGCTAACAGTTACACAGATTCAAATTGTGCATGGGGAATATCCCATGATTATTGCCCTATCTGGAGAAGCAGAACGTTTCTTACATCAGCCGGTAAGCCCATTAAAAAAAAACGTAGAGCTGGTGAAACAATTAGTGGAGGCATTGACGTTATCAGTCCAGGTTGGCATCGTCAAGGTAAAAGCACCCACGGACGGTGACTCTGTGGAGGAAAAGGGCAACAGAAGGACGGACGAGGCTGCTAAAGTAGCAGCAAGGCGGCCTAGGGAGCTGTGGACGGTGGCGGGGAGTCAGCGTATTCCAGCCACACTGAGCCTAGATGTCCTGAAATCCCTCCAGCTGCCCAAACAGAGAAGGAACACTGGGAGAATGGGAGCTGAGCTGAACTCAGAAAGAGTATGGGAGAATCAGGATAAATCGTATATACCAAGATCCCTGCTCCCAATCATGGCGCAAGCAACACAAGATGCCTTCTGGATCGCTCCTGGTTTCAGTTACGCAGCCGCAAAGCTCGTACGGTCATGCCTCATCTGTGCACAGCACAACCCAGGTAAAACAGTAAAAATCCCTAAGAAAGCGACACCCAGGCCTCTCTACCCGTTTCAGAGACTGCAGACTGGCTACATACAGCTATCCAAGGTAGGAGTGTGTGAAAATGTCCTAGAATGTGTAGATCTCTTCTCTGGTTGGCTGGAAGCCTATCCGGTAAAATCTGCAAATACTAAAGAGACTGCAGACAAACTGATAAAAAAACTGATCTGCAGGTATGGTGTCCTAGAAACCATAGACAGCGATAGGGACACACTTCACGGGAGAAATAATGAGGGAAGTCATGCAGGTCCTGGGAGTACAGCAAGCATATCATGCACCATATAGACCACAAAGTAGTGGGAAAGTGATGAGACTAAATGGGACACTTAAACTGGAAAATCAAAGGCCACGGCAGACACAGGAAAGAGCGGGGTAGAGTGCTTGTCTCTTGTACTCTTGTCAGTCACACACACTCCACATAGAAGGACAGGCTTGTGTCCTTTTGAAGTCCTGTTTAGTAGTTTGCCAGAGACTGGTCTGTACTTCCCACAGGTGCTACAAAAGCAACATGGTGCTATGACAGCCCATGTCCAGGCCTTACAGAAAAGACTTAATGTGGTGCATAAACATGTGTTCTCATCCATTCCAGATCCTAATGCCAGTGCAGACGTATATCAGCTGAATCCAGGTGATCGGTGGTCATACACAGACGTGCATCAGCTGAATCCAGGTGATCGGTGGTCATACACAGACGTACATCAGCTGAATCCAGGTGATTGGTGGTTATACACAGACGTACATCTGCTGAATCCAGGTGACTGGTGGTCATACACAGACGTACATCAGCTGAATCCAGGTGATTGGTGGTCATACACAGACGTACATCAGCTGAATCCAGGTGATTGGTGGTTATACACAGACGTACATCTGCTGAATCCAGGTGACTGGTGGTCATACACAGACGTACATCAGCTGAATCCAGGTGATTGGTGGTCATACACAGACGTACATCAGCTGAATCCAGGTGATTGGTGGTCATACACAGACGTACATCAGCTGAATCCGGGTGATCGGTGGTCATACACAGACGTACATCAGCTGAATCCAGGTGATCGGTGATCATACACAGACGTACATCAGCTGAATCCAGGTGATCGGTGGTCATACACAGACGTACATCTGCTGAGTCCAGGTGATCGGTGGTCATACACAGATGTACATCAGCTGAATCCAGGTGATTGGTGGTCATACACAGACGTATATCTGCTGAATCCAGGTGATTGGTGGTCATACACAGATGTACATCAGCTGAATCCAGGTGATTGGTGGTCATACACAGACGTACATCAGCTGAATCCAGGTGATCGGTGGTCATACACAGACGTACATCAGCTGAATCCAGGTGATCGGTGGTCATACACAGACGTACATCAGCTGAATCCGGGTGATCGGTGGTCATACACAGACGTACATCAGCTGAATCCAGGTGATCGGTGGTCATACACAGACGTACATCAGCTGAATCCGGGTGATCGGTGGTCATACACAGACGTACATCAGCTGAATCCAGGTGATCGGTGATCATATACAGACCTACATCAGCTGAATCCAGGTGATTGGTGGTCATACACAGACGTACATCAGCTGAATCCAGGTGATTGGTGGTCATACACAGACGTACATCTGCTGAATCCAGGTGACTGGTGGTCATACACAGACGTACATCAGCTGTATCCAGGTGATTGGTGGTCATACACAGACGTACATCTGCTGTATCCAGGTGATTGGTGGTCATACACAGACGTACATCTGCTGAATCCAGGTGATTGGTGGTCATACACAGACGTACATCAGCTGAATCCAGGTGATTGGTGGTCATACACAGATGTACATCAGCTGAGTCCAGGTGATTGGTGGTCATACACAGACGTACATCAGCTGTATCCAGGTGATTGGTGGTCATACACAGACGTACATCAGCTGAATCCAGGTGATTGGTGGTCATACACAGACGTACATCAGCTGAATCCAGGAGATTGGTGGTCATACACAGACGTATATCAGCTGAATCCAGGTGATTGGTGGTCATACACAGACGTACATCAGCTGAATCCAGGTGATTGGTGGTCATACACAGACGTACATCAGCTGAATCCAGGTGATTGGTGGTCATACACAGACGTACATCAGCTGAATCCAGGTGACTGGGTGGTCATACACAGACGTACATCAGCTGAATCCAGGTGATTGGTGGTCATACACAGACGTACATCAGCTGTATCCAGGTGATTGGTGGTCATACACAGACGTACATCAGCTGAATCCAGGTGATTGGGTGGTCATACACAGACGTACATCAGCTGAATCCAGGTGATTGGTGGTCATACACAGACGTACATCAGCTGAATCCAGGTGATTGGTGGTCATACACAGACGTACATCAGCTGAATCCCGGTGATTGGTGGTCATACACAGACGTACATCAGCTGAATCCAGGTGACTGGGTGGTCATACACAGACGTACATCAGCTGAATCCAGGTGATTGGTGGTCATACACAGACGTACATCAGCTGTATCCAGGTGATTGGTGGTCATACACAGACGTACATCAGCTGAATCCGGGTGATTGGTGGTCATACACAGACGTACATCTGCTGAATCCAGGTGATTGGGTGGTCATACACAGACGTACATCAGCTGAATCCGGGTGATTGGTGGTCATACACAGACGTACATCAGCTGAATCCAGGTGATTGGTGGTCATACACAGACGTACATCAGCTGAATCCAGGTGATTGGTGGTCATACACAGACGTACATCAGCTGAATCCAGGTGATTGGTGGACATACACAGACGTACATCAGCTGAATCCGGGTGACTGGTGGTCATACACAGACGTACATCAGCTGAGTCCAGGTGATTGGTGGTCATACACAGACGTACATCAGCTGAGTCCAGGTGATTGGTGGTCATACACAGACGTACATCAGCTGAATCCGGGTGATCGGTGGTCATACACAGACGTACATCAGCTGAATCCAGGTGATTGGTGGTCATACACAGACGTACATCAGCTGAGTCCAGGTGATTGGTGGTCATACACAGACGTACATCAGCTGAGTCCAGGTGATTGGTGGTCATACACAGATGTATATCAGCTGAATCCAGGTGATTGGTGGTCATACACAGACGTACATCAGCTGAATCCAGGTGATTGGTGGTCATACACAGACGTACATCTGCTGAATCCAGGTGACTGGTGGTCATACACAGACGTACATCAGCTGTATCCAGGTGATTGGTGGTCATACACAGACGTACATCTGCTGTATCCAGGTGATTGGTGGTCATACACAGACGTACATCTGCTGAATCCAGGTGATTGGTGGTCATACACAGACGTACATCAGCTGAATCCAGGTGATTGGTGGTCATACACAGATGTACATCAGCTGAGTCCAGGTGATTGGTGGTCATACACAGACGTACATCAGCTGTATCCAGGTGATTGGTGGTCATACACAGACGTACATCAGCTGAATCCAGGTGATTGGTGGTCATACACAGACGTACATCAGCTGAATCCAGGAGATTGGTGGTCATACACAGACGTATATCAGCTGAATCCAGGTGATTGGTGGTCATACACAGACGTACATCAGCTGAATCCAGGTGATTGGTGGTCATACACAGACGTACATCAGCTGAATCCAGGTGATTGGTGGTCATACACAGACGTACATCAGCTGAATCCAGGTGACTGGGTGGTCATACACAGACGTACATCAGCTGAATCCAGGTGATTGGTGGTCATACACAGACGTACATCAGCTGTATCCAGGTGATTGGTGGTCATACACAGACGTACATCAGCTGAATCCAGGTGATTGGGTGGTCATACACAGACGTACATCAGCTGAATCCAGGTGATTGGTGGTCATACACAGACGTACATCAGCTGAATCCAGGTGATTGGTGGTCATACACAGACGTACATCAGCTGAATCCCGGTGATTGGTGGTCATACACAGACGTACATCAGCTGAATCCAGGTGACTGGGTGGTCATACACAGACGTACATCAGCTGAATCCAGGTGATTGGTGGTCATACACAGACGTACATCAGCTGTATCCAGGTGATTGGTGGTCATACACAGACGTACATCAGCTGAATCCGGGTGATTGGTGGTCATACACAGACGTACATCTGCTGAATCCAGGTGATTGGGTGGTCATACACAGACGTACATCAGCTGAATCCGGGTGATTGGTGGTCATACACAGACGTACATCAGCTGAATCCAGGTGATTGGTGGTCATACACAGACGTACATCAGCTGAATCCAGGTGATTGGTGGTCATACACAGACGTACATCAGCTGAATCCAGGTGATTGGTGGACATACACAGACGTACATCAGCTGAATCCGGGTGACTGGTGGTCATACACAGACGTACATCAGCTGAGTCCAGGTGATTGGTGGTCATACACAGACGTACATCAGCTGAGTCCAGGTGATTGGTGGTCATACACAGACGTACATCAGCTGAATCCGGGTGATCGGTGGTCATACACAGACGTACATCAGCTGAATCCAGGTGATTGGTGGTCATACACAGACGTACATCAGCTGAGTCCAGGTGATTGGTGGTCATACACAGACGTACATCAGCTGAGTCCAGGTGATTGGTGGTCATACACAGATGTATATCAGCTGAATCCAGGTGATTGGTGGTCATACACAGACGTACATCAGCTGAATCCAGGTGATTGGTGGTCATACACAGACGTACATCAGCTGAGTCCAGGTGATTGGTGGTCATACACAGACGTACATCAGCTGAGTCCAGGTGATTGGTGGTCATACACAGATGTATATCAGCTGAATCCAGGTGATTGGTGGTCATACACAGACGTACATCAGCTGAATCCGGGTGATTGGTGGTCATACACAGACGTACATCAGCTGAATCCGGGTGATTGGTGGTCATACACAGACGTACATCAGCTGTATCCAGGTGATTGGTGGTCATACACAGACGTACATCAGCTGAATCCGGGTGATCGGTGGTCATACACAGACGTACATCAGCTGAATCCGGGTGATCGGTGGTCATACACAGACGTACATCAGCTGAGTCCAGGTGATTGGTGGTCATACACAGACGTACATCAGCTGAGTCCAGGTGATTGGTGGTCATACACAGATGTATATCAGCTGAATCCAGGTGATTGGTGGTCATACACAGACGTACATCAGCTGAATCCGGGTGATTGGTGGTTATACACAGACGTACATCAGCTGAATCCAGGTGATTGGTGGTCATACACAGACGTACATCAGCTGAATCCAGGTGATTGGTGGTCATACACAGACGTACATCAGCTGAATCCAGGTGATTGGTGGTCATACACAGACGTACATCAGCTGAATCCAGGTGATTGGTGGTTATACACAGACGTACATCAGCTGAATCCAGGTGATTGGTGGTTATACACAGACGTACATCAGCTGAATCCAGGTGATTGGTGGTCATACACAGACGTACATCTGCTGAATCCAGGTGATTGGTGGTCATACACAGACGTATATCAGCTGAATCCGGGTGATTGGTGATCATACACAGACGTACATCAGCTGAATCCGGGTGATTGGTGGTCATACACAGACGTACAACAGCTGAATCCAGGTGATTGGTGGTCATACACAGACGTACATCAGCTGAATCCAGGTGATTGGTGGTCATACACAGACGTACATCAGCTGAATCCAGGTGATTGGTGGTCATACACAGACGTACATCAGCTGAATCCAGGTGATTGGTGGTCATACACAGACGTATATCAGCTGAATCCGGGTGATTGGTGATCATACACAGACGTACATCAGCTGAATCCGGGTGATTGGTGGTCATACACAGACGTACAACAGCTGAATCCAGGTGATTGGTGGTCATACACAGACGTACATCAGCTGAATCCAGGTGATTGGTGGTCATACACAGACGTACATCAGCTGAATCCAGGTGATTGGTGGTCATACACAGACGTACATCAGCTGAGTCCAGGTGATTGGTGGTCATACACAGACGTACATCAGCTGAGTCCAGGTGATTGGTGGTCATACACAGACGTACATCAGCTGAATCCGGGTGATCGGTGGTCATACACAGACGTACATCAGCTGAGTCCAGGTGATCGGTGGTCATACACAGACGTACATCAGCTGAATCCAGGTGACTGGTGGTCATACACAGACGTATATCTGCTGAATCCGGGTGATTGGTGGTCATACACAGACGTACATCAGCTGAATCCAGGTGATTGGTGGTCATACACAGACGTACATCAGCTGAATCCAGGTGATTGGTGGTCATACACAGACGTATATCTGCTGAATCCGGGTGATTGGTGGTCATACACAGACGTACATCAGCTGAATCCAGGTGATTGGTGGTCATACACAGACGTACATCTGCTGAATCCAGGTGATTGGTGGTCATACACAGACGTACATCAGCTGAATCCGGGTGATTGGTGGTCATACACAGACGTACATCAGCTGAATCCAGGTGATTGGTGGTTATACACAGACGTACATCAGCTGTATCCAGGTGATTGGTGGTTATACACAGACGTACATCAGCTGAATCCAGGTGATTGGTGGTCATACACAGACGTACATCAGCTGAGTCCAGGTGATTGGTGGTCATACACAGACGTACATCTGCTGAATCCGGGTGATTGGTGGTCATACACAGACGTACATCAGCTGAATCCAGGTGATTGGTGGTCACACACAGACGTACATCAGCTGAGTCTAGGTGATTGGTGGTCATACACAGACGTACATCAGCTGAATCCAGGTGATTGGTGGACATACACAGACGTACATCTGCTGAATCCAGGTGATTGGTGGTCATACACAGACGTACATCTGCTGAATCCAGGTGATTGGTGGTCATACACAGACGTACATCTGCTGAATCCAGGTCATTGGGTGGTCATACACAGACGTACATCTGCTGAATCCAGGTGATCGGTGGTCATACACAGACGTGCATCAGCTGAATCCAGGTGATTGGTGGTCATACACAGACGTACATCAGCTGAATCCAGGTGATTGGTGGTCATACACAGACGTACATCAGCTGAATCCGGGTGATTGGTGGTCATACACAGACGTACATCAGCTGTATCCAGGTGATTGGTGGTCATACACAGACGTACATCAGCTGAATCCAGGTGATTGGTGGTCATACACAGACGTACATCAGCTGAATCCAGGTGATTGGTGGTTATACACAGACGTACATCAGCTGAATCCAGGTGATTGGTGGTCATACACAGACGTACATCTGCTGAATCCAGGTGATTGGTGGTCATACACAGACGTACATCTGCTGAATCCAGGTGATTGGTGGTCATACACAGACGTACATCTGCTGAATCCAGGTGATTGGTGGTCATACACAGACGTACATCTGCTGAATCCAGGTGATTGGTGGTCATACACAGACGTACATCAGCTGAATCCAGGTGATTGGTGGTCATACACAGACGTACATCTGCTGAATCCAGGTGATTGGTGGTCATACAAAGACGTACATCAGCTGAATCCAGGTGATTGGTGGTTATACACAGACGTACATCTGCTGAATCCAGGTGATTGGTGGTCATACACAGACGTACATCTGCTGAATCCAGGTGATTGGTGGTCATACACAGACGTACATCTGCTGAATCCAGGTGATTGGTGGTCATACACAGACGTACATCTGCTGAATCCAGGTCATTGGGTGGTCATACACAGACGTACATCTGCTGAATCCAGGTGATCGGTGGTCATACACAGACGTGCATCAGCTGAATCCAGGTGATTGGTGGTCATACACAGACGTACATCAGCTGAATCCAGGTGATTGGTGGTCATACACAGACGTACATCAGCTGAATCCAGGTGATTGGTGGTCATACACAGACGTACATCTGCTGAATCCAGGTGATTGGTGGTCATACACAGACGTACATCTGCTGAATCCAGGTGATTGGGTGGTCATACACAGACGTACATCTGCTGAATCCAGGTGATCGGTGGTCATACACAGACGTGCATCAGCTGAATCCAGGTGATTGGTGGTTATACACAGACGTACATCTGCTGAATCCAGGTGATTGGTGGTCATACACAGACGTACATCTGCTGAATCCAGGTGATTGGTGGTCATACACAGACGTACATCTGCTGAATCCAGGTGATTGGTGGTCATACACAGACGTACATCAGCTGAATCCAGGTGATTGGTGGTCATACACAGACGTACATCAGCTGAATCCAGGTGATTGGTGGTCATACACAGACGTACATCAGCTGAATCCAGGTGATTGGTGGTCATACACAGACATACATCTGCTGAATCCAGGTGATTGGTGGTCATACACAGACGTACATCTGCTGAATCCAGGTGATTGGTGGTCATACACAGACGTACATCAGCTGAATCCAGGTGATTGGGTGGTCATACACAGACGTACATCTGCTGAATCCAGGTGATTGGTGGTCACACACAGACGTACATCTGCTGAATCCAGGTGATTGGGTGGTCTCACACAGACGTACATCAGCTGAATCCAGGTGATTGGGTGGTCATACACAGACGTGCATCAGCTGAATCCAGGTGATTGGTGGTCACACACAGACGTGCATCAGCTGAATCCAGGTGATTGGGTGGTCACACACAGACGTACATCTGCTGAATCCAGGTGATTGGGTGGTCATACACAGACGTACATCAGCTGAATCCAGGTGATTGGTGGTCACACACAGACGTACATCTGCTGAATCCAGGTGATTGGGTGGTCACACACAGATGTACATCTGCTGAATCCAGGTGATTGGGTGGTCACACACAGACGTACATCTGCTGAATCCAGGTGATTGGGTGGTCACACACAGACGTACATCTGCTGAATCCAGGTGATTGGTGGTCATACACAGACACGTGAGAAGTGTCCTAGATCCACGGTTTGACAGCCCATTCTAAAGTCCAGCTGACCACATTCACCTCAGGGAAACTTGAGGGAAAGCCCACCTGGATCCTTGCCAGTCACTGCAAAAAGATCTTTTCACCAGCAGAATGACTGTTGTCCTAATCACCGTGCTGGCTGTGGTAGGATGTTTGCACCTTACAGAGACACTGGATAAACAAACTTATTCAATATCTTGCTTTTCTTATAAAAGACGCGGAAGGACAAACAAACTGCTGGACTGTTGGATCTGTGCACACAGCCCAGTATCTGCAAGGACTATGCTGTACTCAGCCTTACCCCAGGAGCCAAGGAAGGTATTAACACCCCACTGCATGCACAGTGAGACTTGGACTCAGATTTTCTTGGTTCCTTAAGGCTCTTAATGAGACTAATACAATATAGAGACTCCTTTTTTAATCCAGCCAATTGGCTTAGCGGCCTAGCGGGATGGATTATTTTTGGTATTTTACAGACTTGTATGCAAATTTTGTTGCTTTGCTTATTGTTTTATGTAGCCGTAAAAGCGCTAATATATATATTACCTAAGCTATGGAATAATGTATGTGTAGAAAAAAATGTAAAGTTACCGTCACACTTAGCGACGCTGCAGCGATACCGACAACGATCCGGATCGCTGCAGCGTCGCTGTTTGGTCGCTGGAGAGCTGTCACACAGACAGCTCTCCAGCGACCAACGATGCCGGTAACCAGGGTAAACATCGGGTAACTAAGCGCAGGGCAGCGCTTAGTAACCCGATGTTTACCCTGGTTACCATCCTAATAGTAAAAAAAAAAAAAAACACTACATACTTACCTACCGCTGTCTGTCCTCGGCGCTGTGCTCTGCACTCCTCCTGTACTGGCTGTGAGCACAGTGGTGACGTCACCGCTCTGCTTTCCGGCTGACCGACGCTCACAGCCAGTACAGGAGGAGTGCAGAGCAGAGCGCCGGGGACAGACAGCGTTAGGTAAGTATGTAGTGTTTGTTTTTTTTTACTTTTAGGATGGTAACCAGGGTAAACATCGAGTTACTAAGCGCGGCCCTGCGCTTAGTAACCCGATGTTTACCCTGGTTACCAGCGAAGACATCGCTGAATCGGTGTCACACACGCCGATTCAGCGATGTCTACGGGGAGTCCAGCGACCAAATAAAGTTCTGGACTTTCTTCCCCGGCCAGCGACAGCACAGCAGGGGCCTGATCGCTGCTGCCTGTCACACTGGACGATATCGCTAGCGAGGACGCTGCAACGTCACGGATCGCTAGCGATATTGTCTAGTGTGATGGTACCTTAAGGCTGAACCTTCTGTAGTGTATCATAGGCCCCGTTTAGCCACTGCTGACGGGGGAGGTGAGTGTCCACACTGAGGGTGGATGGGCGAAGCAGGTAGGAAGTCCCCTTGTGGGTACTAGACCCATGAGACAGTAGCTCCTTTGTGGACATCAGCTGACCCCGTAGCAGAGGTTATACCATTTACAAAAGGAGGAAATTGATATAGAAGGCTTAATAGTTTGCCTTTAAGTGCCTTTTGCCTTTAATTGTTAGAATTACTAGAATCTGTTGTTGTCATAGTCTGCTAGTCTCCTTTCCACTCCTTATCATGTATGTTCTCAATAGTCAGTCACAACATGCTCTGGGTACGTTAGAGATTAAAGGTCAGTATGACCCTGGGTGATGGTGGGGGCTACATGAATTGCATTAAGAGTTACATTTGTTGTAAATGGTATATAATATTGCCTCTTGCTCTATTACTTCAGATAAAAGTGACTTGCTCACAGGATATGTGTGAGGTGTCTTTTTGTCTCCAAGCGCGCTTGTAAAATGACGGGCGTAACTCCACAATTTGGTCTCACTGATGATCTGTGAGCTGACATTTGGGTCAGAATGAAAAACAGCTATAACAATCCCCGACCGACCAGCAGGAATTCTGCCTCTCACAGACCTGTTAGTTTGTCTTTAAGAAGCCTCCTACTCTACACTCATAATCTGTATTAATTGTTCCTGTTTGACCTCATTACCTGTATAAAAGACACCTGTCCACACACTCAATGACACTTGAACCTCTCCACCATGGCCAAAACCAAGGAGCTGACTAAGGACTCCAGGGACAAAATTGTAGACGTGCACAGGGCCGGGATGGGCTACAGGACAATAGGCAAGCAGCTTGATGAGAAGGCAACAACTGTGGCACAATTATTAGAAAATGGAAGAAACGCAAGATGACTGTGAATCTTCCTCAGTCTGGGGCTCATTACAGGATCTCACCTTGTGGGGGAAAGGTCAGGACTCAGCTCAGAACTACATAGGAGGACCTGGTCAATGACCTGAAGAGAGCTGGGACCACAGTCTTAAACATTACCATTAGAATTACAATCCTGCAGGACACACAAGGTCACCCTGCTCACACCAGCACATGTCCGGACCCATTTGAAGTTCAGCAATGACCATCTGGATGATTAAGAGGAGGTATGGGAGAAGGTCATGTGGTCAGATGAGACTAAAATAGAACTTTTTGATATCAACTCCACTCACTGTGTTTGGAGGAATAAGAAGGATGAATAAAAACCCCGCAAGACACCATCCCAACTGTGAAGCAAGGTGGGGAAAACATCGTACTTTGGATGTGCTTTTCTGCAAAGGGGACAGGACGACTGCACCGTATTGAAGGGAGGATGGATGGGGTCATGTACCCCAAGACATTGACCTACAACCTCCTTCCCTCTGTAAGAGCAGTGAAGATGGGTCGTGTGTTATGATCCGGTGACCTTGGAACCGCATGAATAACTTTCACTGGAGTAGGTGGTAACTGTACTGACTGCAAATCCTGATCTAACACCGCAACTAGAAGTAGCCGTGGGGTGTGCCTAACAAACCCTAGACACCTCGTCACAGCCGGAGGACTAAATACCCATAAAGATGGAAATAGGAAATCTACCTTGCCTCAGAGAAAACCCCAAAGGATAGGCAGCCCCCCACAAATATTGGCTGTGAGTAGGAGAGGAAAGACAAACACAGGCAGAAAACAGGATTTAGCAAAAGAGGCCACTCTAGCTAAAATAGGAAAGGATAGGACAGAGTACTGTGTGGTCAGTATTAAAACCCTTCCAAAAATATCCACAGCAGATTATACAAAAAATTCCTCCATCTAACTAAAGACGTGGAACGTATATCTGCAACTCCAGAGAATCCTACACACAGAGCAGAAATACAATCAAAAATCCAGCACACAGCATGTGTGCCAAAGAAAAAAAAACAGACACTTATCTTTGCTGAATTGGCAGCTAAGCAGGAGAAACCAGACAGAGGTCCAACACCTCCCAATAACCATTGACAACTGGCAAGGACTAATGTTATGATCTGGTGGCCTAGGAGCAGCATGAGACGGACTCTGGAGAAGGTGGTCCCTGTACTGACCGCAAACCCTGAACCTAGCAGCGCAACTAGAAATAGCTGTGGGGGGTACCTGACACTCCCTAGACCCCTCGGCACAGCCTAAGATCTAACTTCCCCTAAAGACAGAAACAGGAAACCTATCTTGCCTCAGAGAAAATCCCCAAAGGATAGATAGCCCCCTACAAATATTGAAGGTGAGAGGAGAGGGAAATAACATACGCAGAAATGAAATCAGATTTTAGCATAGGAGGCCATACTAGCTAAAAAGAAAGAATAGAACAGAGTACTATGCGGTCAGTATAAAAACACTAGAAAATATCCACCACAGAAAATACTAAACACCACATCTGACTAAAGACATGGGGGGTATATCTGCATCTCCAGAGACATAGCTTAGCTGCAAAAAATCCTTCACAGACAAAGCTGAACAAGACAAAAACATGAATATGCACAAAACTGTAAGGTGCACAGCAGGTGGACAGCAAAAACAAAGCCAGGACTTATCTTTGTAGAAAAGCACAGCAAACTGGAGAGACCAGCAGGGAAGTGAATCCTTCAAAAACAATGGACAACTGGCAGGGACTAAAGAGTCCAGCAAGGCTATATACCCCAGTCAGTTTTGCAATTAGCAGATACACCTGTCCAATCCTGCAGTCCAGTCACAACTGCATTACCCTCTACAACCACCGGAGGGAGCCCAAAAGCTGAATTCACAACAGACTAATGAGTCCTGCAAACCTAAATACCCCAGTCAGAATTGCAATCAGCAGATACACCTGACCAGGACTGCAGCCCAGGGACAACTGCATTACCACCTACAACCACCGGAGGGAGCTCAAAAGCAGAATTCACAACAGTCGTGGCTGGGTCTTCCAGCATGACAATGACCTCAAACACACAGCCAGGGTAACTAAGGAGCGGCTCCGTAAGAAGCATTTCACGGTCCTGGAGGGGCCTAGCTAGTCTCCAGACCTGAACCCAATAGAGAATCTTTGGAGGAAGCTGAAACTCAATGTTGCCCAGTGACAGACCCGAAACCTGAAAGATCTGGAGAAGATCTGTATGGAGGAGGGGGCTAAAATCCCTGCTGCAGTGCGTGCAAACCTGGTAAAGAACTACAGGAAACATCTGACTTCTGTAACTGCGAACAAAGGTCTCTGCACCAAATATTAGGAAAATAGAACTTATTGTGTCAACTATTTATTTCATGCAATAAAATGCAAATTAATTATGTAACAATCCTACAATGTGATTTTCTGGAACTTATTTTTAGATTCTGTCTCTCACAGGTGAAGTGTACCTAGGATAACAATTACAGATCTCTCCATTCTCTGTAGGGGGGAAACTTACAAAATCGGCAGAGTAGCAAATACTTATTTTGCTCACTAATATACGTTATATGACTATACACTTCCCTATATATACAGTGGCATGTAAAAGTTTGGGCACCTCTGGTCAAAATCACTGTTGTTGGAAGCTGTTAAGCAAGATGAAGATGAAATAATCTCTAAAAGGCCTAAAGTTAAAGATGACATTTATTTTTTCAGAGTGCTCGGCAGCTGCTTAGAAGATCCCATGGTTGATAAGGGTGCCCAAACTTTTACATCAGCCACTTTTCCTTTAATGTGACCAATCATTCCTATCCTCCAATCTATCAGGTGCAGGTGGGTTAAAAAGGTAGCTTGAGCTGCTCATAACTATAATTAGTGTTTTAGGTGTGATCACTGAATAACAAGAAGAACAGGTGATTGTGGGACAAAGTCTGTATGTTCTGGGTGAAGGCACTGTGAGCATTGCAAACAAAGTTAGAAAGTATGGAGGACCTTATGAATTAGCCGAGGTGCTGCAGGAGAGGCAGCAGTATCAGCAGCACATGCAGCAGCAAATGGCTCTTTTGGTAGAAACTGCTTTTTCCTCCATCCAAAGGGACGGTATCCATGTGAATTGAACAGAACGGGAGTCGTTGCTGAAATGACTCTGGAGGACGCTGCAGATACTTTCCTGACTGTATTTGAGAGGGTGGCAAATAGGGAGAAACAGCTTCGGGGCAATGCACAGGTTCTGTGCCATAACTTACTCAATGGAAACCACAGAAGGCATATTATGACCTTGCCCTGCAGGGTACTGAGGTGTACGATAAGCTGAAGGTGAGTATTCTAGCACACTTACATATGACCCTGGCAGTCCGGGTGCAACGGGTGCACCTCTGACACTACCAAAACGAAAAGACTCCCCGGTCCTAGATGTTTGACCTTCTGCACATGGTCCAAAAATAACTGCAGCCAGAGGCTTGTTTCCCAGCACATCATGGAGAAGGTGGTGATGAACCGGTTTATCGATTCACTCCCAAAGCTAATGGGAAGCTGGGTTGCCCAGAAAGATACCCAGAATGTAGTTGTCCTGGTGAACCTGGTAGAGAGATACTCGGCTGTGGAGAACTCTTCGAGTCATCAAGAGAGTCTGAGTTCACCTGTCAGGTATACCCAAAAGAAGGGGCCCAAGATCATCTCTGAGATCCCAGAAAGGGTCAGAGTCGGGTTCACGGTGTACATCTTATTAGATTATCTGTTGGAGTTGTTGTGCCTCGGGTATATATCAGCCAACTGTCCCCTGACCTCGGAGCCATTAGACTGTGGTGTAGGCTGTTGCTGCTCATACTTTGCCTACTCTGCCTGTAGGGCTGTTCCTCATCCTGGCAAGGAGTCCCAAGTGTGCTGGGTAATGGTGAATGGGGTGAAAGTATCCATGGAGACGTCAAAAACTTTCCTGTGGCCCAGGTCAACATAAGCACAAATTGTGGATTCATGTCCAAGAAAGTGGGAGTTTCAATAAATTTATTGCATTCAACAATTGTGGGACATGATTTTCCTTTGTTTTGGGATATATGGTGGAAAGTGGTGTCGCTTGGTAGCTCAGCTAACAACCAAGTCATGTATGAAAAACCTTGTCGCATGCCGTGGGCAACAAGTTTTCATTGTTTGAGCTCATTGGCAATAAGGAGGAGGTAGCACCTCTGGAAACCAAGGTGCCCAAACTGGCGGTCTATAGTGGAATCTCTGAAACCACCCAACTCAGGGATTTGGGTCAAAAGAAAACTCGGGTAAGAGTAATGTTTCCCCAGACCTAAAACCAGGTGCCAATAATGGTGCCAAGCATAAGGGTCAAGGTACCAAAGTGACAGGCAAAATAAAAAAATTCCTCCTCACGGCACAGGTTGCTTAAAATGGGCAGTATTGTCAGTTGACTCAGGCAAAACAGTTTAAACGTGGAGAATGGGTACCGGTGTTGCTGCCCACACTAGTATGTAAATACTTCGCAAAGTAGCAAGTACCCTATAAAGTCATGGAGAGGGTGGGTGAGGGCCACTATAACGTTGGTGGAAGATGCCAAGACCTTGACTTTGGGCAGAGAAGGAGAGTATGTAGACAAGAAGCAAGATGGAGTCTACTGTCAGCAAGTCAGAGATGGACCGATAGAGTGCTGAGAGGTTTTACTTAGTGGAGCAACAAAGGTTAAGGTGTAAGAAATGACTGGTGAGTGATGGACGGGACAGGTAATTCCCTTCCTCCAATCCATCAGGTGCAACTGGGTTAACGGGCAGCTGATCTGCTCATAACTGTCTGTATGTAGAAGTGGAGGAGACTTCTCTGAGATCTGGCATTTGTAGGAGCTGGAGAGTCCTCCTATATCTGGACAGAATGTGCAGGGAGAATCTGGACGACATTGTGAAGGGGTGATCCCTGTACAAGTGTATGGACTATTTTGTTTTGCCTTATGCTGAACGGTCATTTACCGTATCTGTTTTGCTGGAAAAAATGTATGACTTTTAGTAAAGTTGCCGTCTTGTACAAAGAAACTGTATACCTGCCTAATGCCTACCTGAGAGAATACCTACACACCCTAAGTAACTCTACAGCTGCATTACTTCCTTATATACATCACACCGAGTGACTGTAAAGCTAAAGCACTTCACTACATAAAACACTAAGTGATTATGCAACTAGAGCTCTTCACTATATCATACTGAGTGACTATACAGCTACAGCACTTCACTTTATGCAGTGTCTGACAAAAGTATTCGGCTCAGTGGAACTTTCCAACCTGTTCCCACATATCATGCTTCAAACATAAAGATACCAAATGTAAAGTTTTGGTGAAGAATCAACAACAAGTGGAACACAATTGTAAAGTTGAACGAAATTTATTGGTTATTTTACATTTTTGTGGAAATTCGAAAACTGAAAAGTGGGGCGTGCAATATTATTCGGCCCCTGTAACTTTCACTCCAGAAGTTCATTTTGGATCTCTGAAGGATCCAATGTTGTCCTAAATGCCTAATGATGATAAATATAATCCACCTGTGTGTGATCAAGTCTCCGTAAAAATGCTCCTGCTCTGTGATAGTCTCAGGGTTCTGTGTGAAGCACAGAGAGCATCATGAAGACCAAGGAACACAACAGGCAGGTCCGTGATACTGTTGTGGAGAAGTTTAAAGCCGGATTTGGATACAAAATAATTTCCAAAACTTTAATCATCCCAAGGAGTACTGTGCAAGCGATCATATTGAAATGGAAGGAGTATCATACCACTGCAAATCTACCAAGACCCGGCCGTCCCTCTAAACTTTCATCTCAAACAAGGAGAAGACTGATCAGAGATGCAGCCAAGAGGACCATGATCACTCTGGATGAACTGCAGAGATCTACAGCTGAGGTGGGACCGTCTGTCCATAGGACAACAATCAGTCGTACACTGCACAAATCTGGCCTTTATGGAAGAGTGGCAAGAAGAAAGCCATTTCTCAAAGATATCCATAAAAAGTGTCGTTTAAAGTTTGCAACAAGCCGCCTGGGAGACACCAAACATGTGGAAGAAGGTGCTCTGCTCAGATGAAACCAAAATCGAACTTCTTGGCAACAATGGTAAACGATATGTATAAAGGCAACACAGCTCATCACCCTGAACACACCATCCCCACTGTCAAACATGGTGGTGGCAGCATCATGGTTTGGGCCTGCTTTTCTTCGGCAGGGACAGGGAAGATGGTTAAAATTGATGGGAAGATGGATGGAGCCAAATACAGGACCATTTTTGAAGAAAACCTGTTGGAGTCTGCAAAAGACCTGAGACTGGGACGGAGATTTGTCTTCCAACAAGACAATGATCCCAAACATAAAGCAAAATCTACAATGGAATGGTTCACAAATAAACGTATCCAGGTGTTAGAATGGACAAGTCACAGTCCAGACCTCAATCCAATGGAGAATCTGTGGAAGAGCTGAAAACTGCTGTTCACAAACGATCTCCATGAAACCTGCAAGCTGTAATAAAGCCAGAGGTGGTGCAACAAAATACTAGTGATGTGTTAGAGGGTTTTTTTGTTTGTTTCTCATGAGTCCATAATTTTTCCCCTACGCTTAGTTAAAAACGTAACTATTACTGACGACCACATTTTTTGTTCTTGATTTCTTTTAGTGTTTCTTAAAGCCAGAAAGTTGCCATCTGAAATTACTTTAGTTCTGTTCCATGTCTGTGATCGGCTTTTTTTCTACAAAATTAAACAACTGAATGAACATCCTCCAAGGCCGGTGATTCCATTATTTTTGTCAGGGGTTGTACTATTAAACTTAGAAACTTTGAACATTTTGCAATTGATAAATATTCCACAACATCTGGAAATCAGAAACCAATTCATTATTGGATTTGTGCATTTTTTATCTAGTTTTTGGTGTTTTTTGCCTTTTTAATTTATACAAAATTCTTCTTTTTATTTCTACCTTGTTATGTCTATTAAATAACTTTTTGGTTCTTTTATTCACCAATGTGGGTACGGTTTCTGTTTTGATCGTGTTGCCGACATTTTATCAATTCCACAGTTTTTTCACAAACAAATGTTCTCCATTCCCCCATGGAGTGATTTTATGTATGCCTGAAGTTTTCGGCACAAATTTAGTGACATTTTCATGGAACATGAGACATTTTGCTTTGAAAAGACACAAAAAAGGTAAAGTTAAAACTTGAGTATTTTTTTTATTTCGCGCAAGAATTTGGCACAAGAAATGTCAACAACTTGCACAAGGACAAAAGGTATTGTTTCCTCCATCTAGTTGGTACATTTCGAAATGTAAAAGTGAAACTAAGGGGTAAAGGTGTGAACGATTAGACGGCAAAAACACTGAGGATAAAGATACAGAAGAGAAAAGTTCTTATAGGAGATGGACGTCGAACAGCTTCAAGAAAGTATCCGTAACTTCACCCTGGATGACGGGCCCCGGGGTCATCAGGGATACTCGCGGGTTCTCCTGCAGATCTTTGGTTACTTAGGTCATGGGAAATCCTCCTTCATCAACTCCTGTAAGTACGTGCTGGATGATGGAGAAGATTTCAGAGCATACGCTAAAGCAGCAGATACTGATGAACCCATGACAATGGAGAGACAAGCCTGCGACCTCACCAAGAACATCACCATGGTGGACAACAGAGGGAGTTTAACCATGAACATCTTCCAGAGAGCAGAAATCTACGCCCAACTGGGTGAGTAAATGCTAAAAACATGAATAGGGATAGAGAATGATAGTACTATCCTTATTACATCCTCCCACACATCGTACGACACAGAGGACATCCATAGTCGGGCCTAATAATGGTACATGGAGGATTGGCCATGACAAGGAAACAGCGGGTCCTTGGTTATTATAACATTTGTCTGGGATGAAATAATTGGTTCTAAAGGCTGTCAGCAGGTTTTTGTGATATAATCTGAGAGCAGTGTAATATAGTGCAAGAATGCCCTATTCCAGAGATGAATCACTTACTGGGCTGCTTGCTGCAGTTTTCATAGAATACCTGTTTTAGATGCAGCAGAGCTGAGAATGCAGAGCACTGTATAATCCCCGACTGGCAGCTTCCTGTGTACGCTAAGTGTTGCGAGCGAGCTGCCAATCAGTAGGGGGAGTTACACAGATTAGCTGGACTGCTCTGCATGTGAGATGTAGTCCGGCAGTGTTAAAAGAGATTATCCAGTACTCGACAACCCCTTCTCAATCCCAATGTTTGCTCCCAGTAATATAATAATATTAACATTCACCTCTGGCTTCACTGCCCCCTTTCAGATGAATCAGAGATAAAGAAGAAGTGAGAGCTGCGGTTTTATTTACAGCAGCTTTCAGTAAAGGCAAGATTTTTTATATATATAACTTCTTTACATTTCAATACACTGTGTCCATTTGTCAACAAGATTTAGCTTCCAATTGAAAAAATATTTTATTCTGAGCTGTGAGCCCGAGCTCTCCACTGTGTCCACCTCTTCATGACACGTGAATCTTTGTCCTCGGTGGGCTCCTTTCAGAAGACCAAACAGGTAATGCCCGATGGGGCAAGGTCAGGACTATAGGGAGGAGGAAGCTTTATCTCCTCAAAACAAATCAGGGTTAGGGATGAGCTAGTATAATCGTCGGTATTCGGTACTCGGAAAATAGCGAGTATTTCACTACTCGCCTCGTACTATTCGAATCTCCCCCGCCCAGCATATAGGTGTATGTCATTGACACGCATATGAATATATATATATATATTTCATAGAGCGTTAGGTAGCAGAAAGCCGATAATTCAATTGTTGGCTTCTGCATAATGTAAGATTGCTCTCACAATGTGTATTGGGGGACACTCGCTTGGCACGGGATTAACGTAGTCAGGCACGATTTTTGAACACAAAACAGTTCATGTGGTTTATTAAAGGGTCATAAACCGGGTTATGCACAGTTCATATTATGCATTCCATAGAACACAATAGGCACCAACTGGTGATGTTAACTTGCAGCTTTATATTGTACATTTCATATACGGCTTTGACTCAGGGACACTAAACATGCTGGACCTCTCACTTCGCCCAGTTACCATGGGTGTCCGTACGCCGTACAGTTCACCAATGTCCCAAGTCACATAAAGCACATATGACACTGGGTCGCGGTCTCTAAACACGCTGAACCTCACTCCGTTCAGTCACCATGGGAGACCACACAGTTCATTGAACATCACAAGCACCAACAGTCTGTATAGGTACCTGACGGGAGCTCCTGCTCCACCTCTGACTCCTCGTCAGTCCACTCCTCTGGGAAAGCTGCCTCACAGGGATCACCAACTTGCCTGGCGGCATATCTTAGTCAGTCCAGACCCACCGAAGGACGGTAGCTTCCCCCACATAGACCATCCAGAATCAGAGTCTTACTGTGCGCTATTCAAGGATCCGGTCCTACTCCCATAACCTCCCAACACTCCAGCATGTGTTCTTCAGGAAGCCTCCTCCCCACATGAACCGCACATGTGACCTGTCCAGGTGCTATTCAGGACCTCGTCCAACACCCCAGGCATATGACCTGTCCAGGTACTATTCAGGACCTCATCCAACACCCCAGGCATATAACCCGTCCAGGTGCTATTCAGGACGTCAGTCCAATACCCCAGGCATATGACCTGTCCGAGTGCTATTCAGGACGTCAGACCAACACCCCAGGCCACTAGCAAGTCCAAAGTCCCACCATGTGCTATTCAGGACTCCTACTCCCAGGAAATCCAACACACCAGCATGTGCTATTCAGGGCTCCTACTCCCAGGAAATCCAACACATACTTCCAGCATATGACCTGTCCAGGTGCTATTCAGGACCTCTGTCCAACACCCCAGGCTACCAGGTCCAAAGCCCCACCATGTGCTATTCAGGACTCCTACTCCCAGGAAATCCAACACAAGGGGTTCAGTGTGCTATTCAGGGATCCGTTCCTACTCCCAGAACCTCCCAACACATAGGCTCTCCAGGACCTTCCACTGGAACCACACGGGACATGTGACCCACACCCTGGTCACATTATATACCCTTAACCACTCCCCTGGCTAGGTGTGTGGATGTGTGGCTAGTTTGTCCCACCCATCTCACACAACTAGCCTAGTAAGTCTCCCTTACAACTACACCATACATATACACATTCTTGAGGGACTACAGGTCCCAGAACAACAACATTACATCAGACTTACTACGCAGACTCCCTCTGCGACACATATCGGCCATTCACAACACAGCCAGTCACTGTTTCACCAGCATTATAACAAATATTCCTCCATGCACATCCCAAAGAGCACTCACAGCGCCCCCTAGCTGTCACAGGGGTCACTGCATCACAACAATCATTGCAGAACCCGACAGGATATGACACATGGTTACATAAAATAAACCGTCGCATATCCGTTATATTTTTACATATTCCTCACTAATAATGTTAGTTGTGTATGTAAAATTTGAGAGCTGTAGGAGTTAAAGGGTTAATTCACGTAAAAAACTGGTGTGGGCTCCCGGGCAATTTTTTCCACCAGAGTGGGAAAGCCAGTGACTGAGGGCAGATATTAATAGCCTAGAGAAGGACCATGGTTATTGCCCCCCCCGGCGAAAAACATCTGCCCCCAGCCAAGGCACATCTGTAAGATGCACCTATTCTGGCACTTAGCCTCTCTTTTCCCACTGCCCTGTAGTGGTGGCATATGGGGTAATAGGGGGTTAATGTCACTTTGCTATTGTAAGGTGACATTAAGCCTGGTTAATAATGGAGAGGCGTCAATAAGACACCTGTTAGGAGTCGAGTTCCCGCCTCTGCACAGGGGGAATTTCGAACCATGTCTGCTGCGGTCTCCCATTCTGCATCGGCCGCAGTGGAGCCTGCTCAGCGGAGACATCGGTCCCAGCGTCTCACTAAGTCGGATACTGTGCAAAAGGTTACTACTGCCTCTCCAGGCTCTGCTATTGTACCCTGCACTGATCTGCGGTGAGCAGGCTTTTCTGGGACTAAGTTCTGCTTTGCACACACTGAGCATGCCCAGGGTAAGATCTCTCAGTGGAGATCAAGGGTCACAAGCTCAGGTACTGCAGCAACTTCCATTGGTCCTCCAGGAAGGTCCTGTACCTGATCAAGTTCTGTGGCAGCCTTCCATTGGTCCTTTTTGGAAGGTCCTGAAGGTGCTACAGCTATAGAAGGTTCTCATGACCCCACGGCCATGTGCTAGTGTCAAATATGTATGAGCTCAGTGCCAGTGTGGTCGTGTGTGTGGTCAGGGACCCGGCTGAAATAAGCCCCTAGAATGCTGGCACCTCCGGTGAGGAGTTTATGTCTGAATTCAGGGCTGGCTAATAGCCGATAGAATTCTGGCTCCACCGGAGAAGAGCTGCGCATTGGTTGGACTGCATGACCACTGTCGGCTCTACACAGTAGCTGTGTCCCCTGTGAGTTAAACAGGGCACAGCATTCTCTTTACTACGGGCTCTGTGAAGTAACAGAGTTTGTTTGTTCTAATTTGCTTCGCAGCCTTACTTAGCAGTAGATTCCTTCCAGCACGGTGGATCCCGGGTTGCGAACGCACCTATCCCATCTAATAAATATATTCGATGTGTTCCGCCAACCCTAACAACACCAATGCATTATTAATCCAATAGTAGTAAAGGGTTAAAGAAGGACACACACATTATGAATAAAGTATTTTAATGAAAGAAACACACAGGTTTTAAGTACATCTTTATTGTACGTTCAATCCAACCGAAGCCCTCGTTCTTCTGTAAAAAAAAATCCAACATAAAAAAAGCAACAATATCCCATACCTGTCCGCCGCACGGTCAAATTCCACGCTATAAATCCATGTGAAAGGGTTAAATACATTTACAACCGGGAGCCTGCTAATGTGGCCGCTCCCAGCTGTAAACAACTAGGGAGTGAATGAGATGCAGGGAACGGAGCGTTGGTGACTAGCGGTGCTATCACCGAAGCTGCGCCCCCTGGTCGCATGAACTCAAATGAACTCTGTAGCGTGAGAAAATTTTATGTGTATTTTTAACCCTTTCCTACTATTGGATTAATAATGGATAGGTGTCTTATTGACATCTCACCATTATTAGTCAGGCTGTGCCGGAATAGGTGCATCTTACAAATGTGCCTTTTCTGGGGTGGCTGGGGGCAGATGTTTTTAGCCGGGGGGGGGGGGGGGAGGGCAATAACCATGGACCCTCTCTAGGCTATTACTGCAATGGTCCAGGAAGCACGTGTGGAGGTGATTGCTGTGGCTCGGTGGGGTCACGAAGCTGACAAGTGTCTGGTGGTAACTCCGTGGGGTTATGAAGAGTTGCTGTGGATCGGCGAGTCTACAAAGTCTGCGATGCGGAGCCGTGCAGAGCGGAGATGCAGTTGCTGCAAGATTTGGAATGTGGGAGGAAACCGGAGTACCCGGAGGAAACCCACGCAAACACGCGGAGAACATACAAACTCCTTGCAGATGTTGTCCAATGTGGGAGTAGAACCCAGGACTCCAGCGCTGAAAGGCTGCAGTGCTGTCCACTGAGCCATCGTGCTGCCCAGGAGCATCTGGATATTCTCAAGACTCTCCATGGATCTGACAACAAGTCCAATGACATACTGATAGGGAATTTAGATTGTGAGCCCCATCAGGGACAGCAATGATAATGTGTGCAAAACTATAAAGCTGTCACGATCCATGTTTGGATCTGTCACAGATCTGGTTTCTCTCAGATTTAAACCTTTTTTCCTTTTCTGGTCATTGGGGGTTAATGCAGTTTTCTCCCCCCGGTGGTCACTGGTGTATTTGCATTGCATTGCTGCTGGGTCAGCTGATGTTTGTGACCACTCCCACCATCCTTTATAAGGTCACCTGGTGCATCAGCTGACTGTTGGTTATACAGTTCCTTTCAGGAGACCAACCTCGCAGTAGCTGCTCCCTGGTGTCAGCCAAGTCTGGTGTTTGGAGCTCAGTTGCTGTACTATCTGTGTTGTGGAGTCTGCAGCGGCGTGCACAAGCTAAGTTCTGAGTTTGTTACTTTGTAGTTTGTGCATTCACCTTTTGGTATTGTGTTCCCCTCACTCTCATATTGTTTGTTCCTGTTTATTTGCTTTGTGGTGCTGTTTACACTGTTCACCCCCTGGGGTGGGGGTTGGGGGTTTAGTTCAGGGTTTAACAGGAGACAGGGACAGGTCAGTGGCTTGGGCCTCCCTACCTTCAAGGGTACCCCCAAATTAAGGAAAGACAGGGCTTCCCCTAGCCTGAGGGGCAGTTCAGGGGCCCAGATTCCTCATCTCCTGTTTTCCTATTTCTGCCTCATGACAAAAGTGCTGCGGAATATGTTAGCGCTATATAAAAATAAAGATTATTATTAGGCAAAGAGGTTCAGTAAAGATTGGCGGACATAGAGACAAATGGAAGAACTGCTCTTCGGGCAATAAAGACCAAGGGAGAAATGACCAGCAGAAAGATAACAGAAGGTGGCCTGATGGAAGAGGTAGAAGCAGTGATGCCTCAGTTAGCTCAGGGCTGAGTGACCTAGGCGGGAGACCCTGTAACAGACGTGATGAAAAAGTGTCAGACCAGACAGATAATATGAGTGCAAGGGAACTGCGACACCGGAATGACTGCCAGGGGTGCGGGTGGTCTGACAGGGGGTCATCTTTATCAAAGGACATGACAGAGATGGATGACGAATGCTTGCGAAAAGGTTCAGTAGCAGGGCCTGACTTTGACAGACGGTTTAACTGGCAGAGAAGACCGAGAAAGATCTCTGGTCGGGTAATAGAAAGTACCAAGCCCCATGGCTTTAGGCAGAGGGGGAAATATGTGGCATAGCGACTGGTCATGTGGTTAATGGGCGGTATGTATCGCAGAGGTGGGTGGCCTGTGATGGTGATGGAAGCCTGGTTGTGTTTTGCTCAAGCAGATCTACTGCTGAGGGATTTGTTTTACATTGGGAGGGCTTCCATGTGATTGGAGAGATGGGTGGGTCCAGTCACCTATAAACCCACCCAAAGAGGTGTGTCTGAATACCTAAGATGGTTGTGTGTTTAAGGATGGGATAAGCGGATTCCTATATATAGTTAAAATATAACTTTTATTTCTATCTTATTAAAAAAGTGCAGACATGTAGTGCTACCAAAAGTGCAAGGTGCATATGTACAACATGAAGACACATATAAAAACGCATCTGCGTATCACCGCCAATGAAGGATAATATCTAGTAACAGTAACTAGTATTTGATACAGGTCTATGATGACTGTGAATTCGTAACCCTCTAGATCTCACAGTTATAGACCTGCATACACACAGTGCGGTAGGATAGCGCACCAAAAAACTATGTTGCTACTAGTCTTAGAGCTTATTGGGAAAGCCTAATATTTTTCTGCTGGACCCAGCAAAGAGGTCTGGGGGCTGGAGAAATGAGCTGAAATGGATGGGAAAGAGCTAAAACTAATGGGACCAGCATGGAGAAAATGGCGCATGCCTTTCTGACCCACATATGGGATCTGGGAATAATGTTGTCAGACTATTGTGTCGGTTTTACGGATTTATAACCAAACCAAACCTAACACATAATCCAAAAAATAAGACACACTTTTTTGCTCCAAAAATGTGGAGGAAAATTACGGGGTGCGTCTTATAGTCCGGATGTACTGAATATATTTCTCTTAAATAGCGGCACAAGTGACCGCCGGCAGCAGCAGGAAGGCAGCAGCTGACACTGCGCGGTACTGAAGAGCAATGAATACTCACCTCTCTCTGGTTGCACAGTCCCGGTGAGTACTCCGGCAGCTGTGCTCTGCTTGTGACGTCCCCGCCATGTGCTGCTTACAAGCATAAAGCAGTTGCTAGCATCGGAGCAGGACGCTGCGAGGGAGCACCGTGTAGGTCAGTGTAATGTTTTTTTTTTTTTTTTAAGGTTTTCTGATGGGGCCATGCATACAAGGATGGGGGTGGGGGCCAATTATAAGAATGGGGCCATGCATACCAGGACCAGGGTTTGGGGTCAATCATACTAGGACAAGATAGGAGCCCTGCATACCAGGATAAGGATGTGGGCCATGCATATATAACACCCCAGGTAACCTTACTATTATTACTCCCTTAAAAAGACCTAACCCCCTTTAATTGGGCGCCGAGGGCCACGGACCAGGTCGCAGGCACCGTGACATCACCTTTAAGTACCGGACACGGTACCAAGTTCTCCACGGCCCTGGCGGGTGACTCACATACTAGGAGTATGTATTCAAAACAGGTGCAGAATCCAACCAGAGGAGCAGCACTTTTAGACCTAATACTATCTAATAGACCTGACAGAATAACAAATCTGCAGGTGGTCGGGCATTTAGGAAATAGCGACCACAATATTGTGCAGTTTCACCTGTCTTTCACTAGGGGGACTTGTCAGGGAGTCACAAAAACACTGAACTTTAGGAAGGCAAAGTTTGACCAGCTTAGAGATGCCCTTAATCTGGTAGACTGGGACAATATCCTCAGAAATGAGAATACAGATAATAAATGGGAAATGTGTAAAGGGGGAGTCACACATAAAGATATCGTTGCAACGTCACGCTTTTTATGACGTAGCAACGATCCCGCTAACGATCTCGTTATGTGTGACAGCGACCAACGATCAGGCCCCTGCTGGGAGATCGTTGGTCGTGGGGAATGATCAGGACCATTTTTTGGTCGCTGATCACCCGCTGTCATCGCTGGATCGGCGTGTGTGACGCTGATCTAGCGATGTGTTCACTTGTAACCAGGGTAAACATCGGGTTACTAAGTGCAGGGCCGCACTTAGTAACCCAATATTTACCCTGGTTATCATTGTAAAAGTTAAAACAAACACTACATACTTGCATTCCGATGTCTGTCACATCCCCCGGCGTCCACAGGGTTAAAACTGCTTTCGGCAGTACAATAAACCTGATTTCATGGCAGAAACATTACTGCGTCCAACAGTTATTAGATATATGAAACTGAAAGAGCTGTTGCAAAAAAAACAATTTTTATAAAACATTAAGCTTAAGATTAATAGGGGTGCCCAAACTTTTTCATATAACTGTAGTTCTCTTCTCGCGCCAACATCGTGGCTCCGCCTCCTTCCTCGAAGGTAGTTGAACAAACTCTCATCTGATCTAATCCGAGGGAGCGATCATATAGCTGAGTAGGTAGCACCTAGAAGCTTCTGTTGGGATCGGAGAAGGCTGCCGCATGCCATAAGCTGAGCATTAGGTACAGGGACAGCACTAAGGAAGTCTGGCTAGCCAGGTCAGTGGATGCTGACGCAGGTCAGGTGCCATGACTCTGCTGCTCTGCGCCAGCCACTGAGATGTAGGACCGTAGCCAGGTCCCTACACTTTCAATAGTTTATCTTTTGTTACATGTTCCTTATCATTAGAAACGGTTTGCAGCAAAGATGTGTATTTTGCATGTTTTGAGATATTTATCCCTTTATTGGTGGGAGGCCCCCGCTTGGTGGGTGGCCCAGGGCCCGGGCCCCTTGGGGCCCCCCTAATTCTGGGCCTGTCCCAATCCCAGCTTCATGCCTGTCCAGCATGGATGGCCTGAAGAGGAGGAGAAGGAGGTGATGAGTCATGAGGAGGAGAGGATGGTTAGTGTTCTTCCTGGAGAAGACACTGAACGTTAGTGACACACCCGCTAGGGCCATGGGTACTCGGAACTGGGTTGGGCGATTCTTAAAGGGGTGGTCACTGCATCAGTGACCTAGTCCATGGCCCTGGGCGTGCAATTAAAGGGATGAGGGAAAGTTTGTAAGGGACTTCACGTGATGCAACCTGTGGTGTTCGGCGATAGCTGGCGGACGCTGCTTAAGGGGACCGCTGGGACCGGTGGTGTTGCAGCTGAGATGGTTTGGCTCCCCACAGGGGGAGCAGGGCCCCAGGGCTACCAGAACAGTTTGAGGGATGGTGGATGTTGGGGTGCAGGAATGTGGGTGCAGGACTGAGGGTGCAGGAATAACTAAAGGACACAAGGGTTGCAGTTTTCTTTACCTTTAATCCCAGGTTGAAGGTGCAGTCTGGCGCACAAGCAGGGCCAGACTGGCCATTTGGCAATTCTGGCAAATGCCAGAAGGGCCTGTCTGGTCATGGCCTGGCTTGTCTGCTACGTTGTTAACAAAATCGGTGTTCTCAAGACACCATTACTGTTAAGAGTTGTGATGGAGCACAAAGTTGCTGACTCCATCACTTACTCCAGCAGGCCAGGGGTGTCCTTAGAAATATTGGTCTTGTGGAAAATCTTCCTTTCCTCCATCCAGGGTAATATTAGTAACATTTCCCATCTGGTTCATGGGGACGGGGACAACATGGTCCTGTGTGATTTCAAATGCCAGGACTGAATTTCAGCCACAGTCCGTTCCTGGGCACAAGTAACAGCTGGTCATGGAGATTTGGGCAGCCTGGAAGCAATTCAGAGTCCACTTAGCCAGGTGGGCTTGGAGGCCTTCCTGCTGCGCTGTTCTCTGAGTGCTTGGTGGTTTTAGTTCTACTCAAGTCCCTCTCTCAGTCTGTCTACTAAGTGAAACACTACCCACATGGCAGGCAGCTTGAGCCTGTTACAGGTGCCACTCCCTCGTGGTGACTCTGGGCTCAGATATGATGCTGTGCCTTTGGGTGTCAGATTGGGCCAGGAGACCTGCACTCTCTTGCCCTCCAGATTTAGTCGCTGTGCCTCCGGTCCCCACACAACCACGGACTCCGGTGTCCGGTATTCCGCCCTCTGTCCTGAGGTGAGCTCAGTCACAGCTCCTATCCTTCAGATTCTCCTCACTTGCCTCTTCCTCCTTCACTGTCTGCTCTGTTATGAAAGGTAATTCAGTACCACAATGGACATAGAGGTCAGCACACATACAGTGACCTGACAATAACCCAAAAAACAAGAACGAGCTCTGAGACGTGGGAACTCTGTTGACCGCAATCCCTAATCCTCTCCAACCACACTAAAGGCAGCCGTGGATTGCGCCTAACGCTCCCTATGCAACTCGGCACGGCCTGAGAAACTAGCTAGCCTGAAGATAGAAAATAAGCCTACCTTGCCTCAGAGAAATACCCCAAAGGAAAAGGCAGCCCCCACATATAATGACTGTGAGTTAAGATGAAAAGACAAACGTAGAGATGAAATAGATTTAGCAAAGTGAGGCCCAACTTTCTGAACAGAGCGAGGATAGGAAAGGTAACTTTGCGGTCAACACAAAACCCTACAAAAACCACGCAAAGGGGGCAAAAAAAGACCCTCCGTACCGAACTAACGGCACGGAGGTACACCCTCTGCGTCCCAGAGCTACCAGCAAGCAGAAAAAAACAAATTGACAAGCTGGACAGAAAAAAACAGCAAACAAATAGCAAAGAGGAACTTAGCTATGCAGAGCAGCAGGCCACAGGAACGATCCAGGAGGAAACAGGTCCAATACTAGAACATTGACTGGAGGCCAGGATCAAAGCACTAGGTGGAGTTAAATAGAGCAGCACCTAACGACTTCACCAAATCACCTGAGGAAGGAAACTCAGAAGCCGCAGTACCACTTTCCTCCACTAACGGAAGCTCACAGAGAGAACCAGCCGAAGTACCACTTGTGACCACAGGAGGGAGCTCTGACACAGAATTCACAACAGTACCCCCCCCCTTGAGGAGGGGTCACCGAACCCTCACCAGAGCTCCCAGGACGACCAGGATGAGCCATATGAAGGGCACGAACAAGATCGGAAGCATGGACATCAGAGGCAAAGACCCAGGAATTATCTTCCTGAGCATAACCCTTCCACTTAACCAGATACTGGAGTTTCCGCCTTGAAACCCGAGAATCCAAAATCTTCTCCATAATATACTCCAACTCCCCCTCCACCAAAACCGGGGCAGGAGGATCAACAGATGGAACCATAGGTGCCACGTATCTCCGCAACAATGACCTATGGAATACGTTATGTATGGAAAAAGAATCTGGAAGGGTCAGACGAAAAGACACAGGATTAAGAACCTCAGAAATCCTATACGGACCAATAAAACGAGGTTTAAATTTAGGAGAGGAAACCTTCATAGGAATATGACGAGAAGATAACCAAACCAAGTCCCCAACCCGAAGTCGGGGACCCACACAGCGTCTGCGATTAGCGAAACGTTGAGCCTTCTCCTGGGACAAAGTCAAATTATCCACTACATGAGTCCAAATCTGCTGCAACCTGTCCACCACAGTATCCACACCAGGACAGTCCGAAGACTCAACCTGCCCTGAAGAGAAACGAGGATGGAACCCAGAGTTGCAGAAAAACGGTGAAACTAAGGTAGCCGAGCTGGCCCGATTATTAAGGGCGAACTCAGCCAAAGGCAAAAAGGACACCCAGTCATCCTGATCAGCAGAAACAAAGCATCTCAGATATGTTTCCAAGGTCTGATTGGTTCGTTCGGTCTGGCCATTAGTCTGAGGATGGAAAGCCGAGGAAAAAGACAAGTCAATGCCCATCCTACCACAAAAGGCTCGCCAAAACCTCGAAACAAACTGGGAACCTCTGTCAGAAACAATATTCTCTGGAATGCCATGTAAACGAACCACATGCTGGAAAAACAATGGCACCAAATCAGAGGAGGAAGGCAATTTAGACAAGGGTACCAAATGGACCATCTTAGAGAAGCGATCACAGACCACCCAAATGACTGACATCTTTTGAGAGACGGGAAGATCTGAAATAAAATCCATAGAGATATGTGTCCAAGGCCTCTTCGGGACCGGCAAGGGCAAAAGCAACCCACTGGCACGAGAACAGCAGGGCTTAGCCCGAGCACAAATCCCACAGGACTGCACAAAAGTACGCACATCCCGCGACAGAGATGGCCACCAAAAGGATCTAGCCACTAACTCTCTGGTACCAAAGATTCCAGGATGACCAGCCAACACCGAACAATGAACCTCAGAGATAACTCTATTCGTCCACCTATCAGGGACAAACAGTTTCTCCGCTGGGCAACGATCAGGTTTATTAGCCTGAAATTTTTGCAGCACCCGCCGCAAATCAGGGGAGATGGCAGACACAATTACTCCCTCTTTGAGGATACCCGCCGGCTCAGATACACCCGGAGAGTCGGGCACAAAACTCCTAGACAGAGCATCCGCCTTCACATTTTTAGAGCCTGGAAGGTATGAAATCACAAAGTCAAAACGGGCGAAAAACAACGACCAACGAGCTTGTCTAGGATTCAACCGCTTGGCGGACTCGAGATAAGTCAAGTTCTTATGATCAGTCAAGACCACCACGCGATGCTTAGCTCCTTCAAGCCAATGACGCCACTCCTCGAATGCCCACTTCATGGCCAGCAACTCTCGATTGCCCACATCATAATTTCGCTCAGCAGGCGAAAACTTCCTGGAAAAGAAGGCGCATGGTTTCATCACCGAGCAATCAGAACTTCTCTGCGACAAAACAGCCCCTGCTCCAATCTCAGAAGCATCAACCTCAACCTGGAACGGAAACGAAACATCTGGTTGACACAACACAGGGGCAGAAGAAAAACGACGCTTCAACTCTTGAAAAGCTTCCACCGCAGCAGAAGACCAATTGACCAAATCAGCACCTTTCTTGGTCAAATCGGTCAATGGTTTAGCAATACTAGAAAAATTGCAGATGAAGCGACGATAAAAATTAGCAAAGACCAGGAACTTTTGCAGACTTTTCAGAGATGTCGGCTGAGTCCATTTATGGATGGCTTGGACCTTAACAGGGTCCATCTCGATAGTAGAAGGGGAAAAGATGAACCCCAAAAATGAAACCTTCTGTACACCAAAGAGACACTTTGATCCCTTCACAAACAAAGAATTAGCACGCAGGACCTGAAACACCGTTCTGACCTGCTTCACATGAGACTCCCAATCATCCAAGAAGATCAAAATGTCATCTAAGTACACAATCAGGAATTTATCCAGGTACTCTCGGAAGATGTCATGCATAAAGGACTGAAACACTGATGGAGCATTGGCAAGTCCGAACGGCATCACTAGATACTCAAAATGACCCTCGGGCGTATTGAATGCAGTTTTCCATTCATCTCCTTGCCTGATTCTCACCAGATTATACGCACCACGAAGATCTATCTTAGTGAACCAACTAGCCCCCTTAATCCGAGCAAACAAATCAGATAACAATGGCAAGGGGTACTGAAATTTAACCGTGATCTTATTTAGAAGGCGGTAATCTATACAAGGTCTCAGTGAACCATCCTTCTTGGCTACAAAAAAGAACCCTGCTCCTAATGGCGACGATGACGGGCGAATATGCCCCTTCTCCAAAGACTCCTTCACATAACTCCGCATAGCGGCGTGCTCAGGCACAGATAAATTAAACAGTCGACCTTTTGGGAATTTACTACCAGGAATCAAATCGATAGCACAATCACAATCCCTATGCGGAGGTAGGGTATCGGACTTGGGCTCATCAAATACATCCCGGTAATCAGACAAGAACTCAGGAACCTCAGAAGGGGTGGATGACAAAATAGTCAGAAATGGGACATCACCTTGTACCCCCTGACAACCCCAGCTGGACACAGACATGGATTTCCAATCTACTACTGGATTATGGACTTGTAGCCATGGCAACCCCAACACGACCACATCATGCAGATTATGCAACACCAGAAAGCGAACAACCTCCTGATGTGCAGGAGCCATGCACATGGTCAGCCCCCGGAAGAAGAATCTTATCGAAACGCGCATAGGGGTACTACACCGGTCCTGTGTGCATGTGCAGAGGTAATTATGTCTCTTCATTAGGTTACCGCTGGGAATCCCCTGTGTCACTATGTCACTTTACAGAGGGTATAGTATCTAGGTACCTTTCAATACATGGTGCTTGGGCCATAATTTAGAGTGAAGTACATTCATAGTTAAGATTTAGGCTATGGTATAGCCCCTGTTATATAGTTAAACCAGCACTATAGCACAGCGAGATTTTTGTCGCAGCAGCCTATTAGAGCATAAATACACTTTAGCTGTAGGATATAAGTCATATGACTAATGAAAATATTCTCTGTGTATATCCTTAGTATTATTACTGGTGAAATATCTGCAATGCATCTAGCACCGGTTCATTGGATTGGAGGCATTTTTGTCGTACTATTATGTTAAAATTACAGTTTTATGCTATTTATTGTTAATAAACTTTGAATTTTTGAACGTAAACATTCTGTGGCCTAATTAATATATCTGTTGGGCTATTAGTGTATTCACATGGTCAGCTGGGTCCAGTACTGAGGCTTATTCTTGGCCAAAGGCATAGCATCAATTCCTCTCAATGGAATAGGACACTGCAAGGGCTCCAAGAAAAACCCACAACGCCTAGCATACTCCAAGTCCATCAAATTCAGAGCAGCGCCTGAGTGCACAAATGCCATGACAGAATACGATGACAAAGAGCAGATCAAGGTAACAGACAGAAGAAATTTTGACTGTACCATACCAATGGTGGCAGACCTAGCGAACCGCTTAGTGCGCTTAGGACAATCAGAGATAGCATGAGTGGAATCACCACAGTAGAAACACAGCCCATTCAGACGTCTGTGTTCTTGCCGTTCAACTCTGGTCAAAGTCCTATCGCACTGCATAGGCTCAGGTTTAAGCTCAGGTAATACCGCCAAATGGTGCACAGATTTACGCTCGCGCAAGTGTCGACCGATCTGAATGGCCAAAGACATAGACTCATTCAGACCAGCAGGCATAGGAAATCCCACCATGACATCCTTAAGGGCTTCAGAGAGACCTTTTCTGAAAATAGCTGCGAGCGCACCTTCATTCCACTGAGTGAGTACGGACCACTTTCTAAATTTCTGACAATATACCTCTATTTCATCCTGACCCTGACACAGAGCCAGCAAATTCTTCTCTGCCTGATCCACAGAATTAGGCCCATCGTACAGCAATCCGAGCGCCAGGAAAAATGCATCGATATTACTTAATGCAGGATCTCCTGGCGCAAGGGAAAATGCCCAGTCTTGAGGGTCGCCACGCAAAAACAAAATAACGATCCTAACTTATTGAACTGGATCACCAGAGGAGCGAGGTTTCAAAGCCAGAAATAGTTTACAATTATTTTTGAAACTCAGAAATTTAGTTCTATCTCCAAAAAACAAATCAGGAATAGGAATTCTCGGTTCTAACATAGAATTCTGAACCACAAAGTCTTGAATACTTTGTACTCTTGCCGTGAGCTGATCCACACATGAAGACAGACCTTTAATGTCCATTGCTACACCTGTGTCCTGAACCACCCAAATGTCTAGGGGAAAAAAAAGGCAAAACACAGTGCAGAGAAAAAAAAATGGTCTCAGAACTTATTTTTTTCCCTCTATTGAGAATCATTAGTACTTTGGGCCTCCAGTACTGTTATGAAAGGTAATTCAGTACCACAATGGACATAGAGGTCAGCGCACATACAGTGACCTGGCAATAAACCAAAAAACAAGAACGAGCTCTGAGACGTGGGAACTCTGCAGACCGCAATCCCTAATCCTCTCCAACCACACTAAAGGCAGCCGTGGATTGCGCCTAACGCTCCCTATGCAACTCGGCACGGCCTGAGAAACTAGCTAGCCTGAAGATAGAAAATAAGCCTACCTTGCCTCAGAGAAATACCCCAAAGGAAAAGGCAGCCCCCACATATAATGACTGTGAGTTAAGATGAAAAGACAAACGTAGAGATGAAATAGATTTAGCAAAGTGAGGCCCAACTTTCTGAACAGAGTGAGGATAGGAAAGGTAACTTTGCGGTCAACACAAAACCCTACAAAAACCACGCAAAGGGGGCAAAAAGACCCTCCGTACCGAACTAACGGCACGGAGGTACACCCTCTGCTTCCCAGAGCTACCAGCAAGCAGAAAAAAACAAATTGACAAGCTGGACAGAAAAAAACAGCAAACAAATAGCAAAGAGGAACTTAGCTATGCAGAGCAGCAGGCCACAGGAACGATCCAGGAGGAAACAGGTCCAATACTAGAACATTGACTGGAGGCCAGGATCAAAGCACTAGGTGGAGTTAAATAGAGCAGCACCTAACGACTTCACCACATCACCTGAGGAAGGAAACTCAGAAGCCGCAGTACCACTTTCCTCCACCAACGGAAGCTCACAGAGAGAACCAGCCGAAGTACCACTTGTGACCACAGGAGGGAGCTCTGCCACAGAATTCACAACACTGCTCCCTCACACACACTGTCTGACTCACTAACCCCACCTCCATACCAGAACTTATAAGGAAGTTCCCCTGAAAGCTGGGTTAAAGCTCCCCCTTCCGGTCTTCACTTAGGAAAGGTGTTGGATGCGGACATCAGCAGGTAAGGGGACCCCTCTTTGCTTCCAGTCATGGTATCACCACCCTTGAGGAAGGCAATACCACTGTGGCAACTGGACTCCTGGGGTGCCACATTCTCCCCTAGTGCAATTCAGTTATCCTGGACTGAAGAAACATAAAAACATGTTAACAGGTGAGTAATTAGAACTATTGCAAGATTTCTAAAAGATAAAAATTACAAAAACCTTAAAAACGATAAAAATTTGCCAATTACAATGGTGTTCAAAAGTCCTGCATAGGCGTGAACAAAAATGTTTCATACTTCTGCATCTCTACAGTGAAACTGGTGGAACAGATATGTTTTTGTAATCCCTCATTGTATGCCATACTCATTTTTTAATGTCCCAAATTGTATAAATTGTTATGGTATGTGCATTTTTGATAATTTTTTTACAGCATTACCATACCTACACCCGTACAGTGTGTAGAATGGTGAACAGGTTTCTAAGTTCATTAAGTTCCAATGCAAGTTCACACAGACTTAAATTTTACTTTTTAAGATTTATTATTTTTTATTTAATGCAGAGTGTTGAGCAGAAGGCAGCATTTTCTTATTAAGGATGTCTATGTATTTTTTTGCATTAACCGTACCCTCCACAATATGAAGCCTTCCAACACCATTGGCTGGCATACAGCCCCAGACCATTACTTTCCTCGGATGTTTCACAGAGGAGCTCAAACACTCTGGCTTGTGCTCTTCATGTGGGAACCTTCTCACATAAGACTTGCCATCATTTCCTAAAATGCAAAAAGTGCTTTCATCACTAAATAGCACTTTTTCCCACTCCTCCTTCCTCCATTTTAACTATTTCAATGCCCACAGTTTCCGCCTTTGTCTTTGTATGGCTGTCATCAATGGCTTCTTTCGGGCCTTGCACCCTCTCAATCCTGCTTCCAAACATCTCTTCCTAACAGTTGATGTTGCTACCTCAATATTGCACTTTTCTTGCCATTCTCGCAGAAGCTGAGGAGAGGTGAGCTTTCCATTGGCAAGGGATGTTCTTATCAGTACTCTATCCTCCCTTTTAGTTGACTTTCTGGGCCGACCAGATCTGGGCCTGTCCTGGGTGATTCCAAGCTGCTTATGTTTCTGCAAAATTCTTACGACTGTACTCTGATTACAGCCGACCTTCCTTGCGATCTGGGGGCCGGTATAACCCTCTTCATGTAGCACCACAACTCGCACACGATTTTGGATCTGAAGCTGTACAATATTTAGTTCTGCTTTCAATTCCTATATTGTTGCAATAATTTCAGGCAAAACTGCTTCAAAAGCTAAAAATATTACAGGGAGAGAATACAAAATTGTATTCTGAACAAAACCATATATAATATGTGATATTAGCATTGAAGATATTCGACAGAAAACGTTTAAAATTTGAAAAATCAATTAATCGATTTATCCTACGCCTATGCAGGACTTTTGAACACCACTGTAAATTCCTGAGGGCAACACTGGTCCATTTGCGTTACCCTAAGGACTTTTGAGTTTTCTTGGTGGTGTAAGGATTCTGGACTTTCCTGGTGCCTGTTCGCCCTGATCCAAAATGGAGTCTTGTATCTCGCCCTGTCATGGAACTTCCTGTCTGTCCTGATTATTTAAGTCCGGGTCGTGTTCTAAGGTGCCTGAGTATTTTGTGCTGCTGGCTCCAGAGCTTCTGCCGGTTTGCTGGTGAATTCCCTGCTTCTGCTCATTACTCGGTGGTCTGCCTTTCTTCATTCAGCTACCTCTCTCCTCTGGAACTTCTGCGACGAGCTGCGCACCAGTGGAAGTGTCTTCCTTGTTTGCAAAACTTTTCCCAGTGTTGTGCACAACCACACCAGGACTGCATTAACACAACGCATCATCTGTGAATTATTGGACTTCCACTAACAAGTACTGGCACATGTGTGATCAAGTTTTGCTGGACTTCCTCATTTTAAGGACTGTGTGCATTCGCACTATAACCTTATTGGACTTCCTTGTTTAAATATCTGTTCGCCTCTAAGTCTGCTGTGATTTACTTTATTGTGCTGAGGACCTTGTTACTACTGCAGGAATATCTGCATTATGCTCTGTTTGCTATTTACTATATAGAGCTGAAGACCTCGTTGCAATTGCAGAAATATCTCTGTCAATTCTGTTTACATTTCTGTTCGAGTAAAAACATTCTTTGCTGCAACTTTGCTCTCAGACTGGCTTTATCCCATGCTATTAGATTCCGTAGTACCCATATAATTATTACAAGTGAGAACCGCCCCAACCCACCTTTGCCTCGCTCTCGGGCGTGGTTATGGGACTCTAGACCTGACTTTTTCTGGCTCTTCGGCCACGCCGACGGTTTATATTTGTCAGGTCGGGGAACTATATACAATGAAGGTCCTGACCACACATAGTTCTGTGGCCCAATTGTCCTTCAACAGGTTATAATGAATATTCTTAAAAGTTCTTAGAGTCTCTGTAGGCTCGTATGCTTGGTGGTTGCAATCATATACATTTAAACTTATTTACATTATTAATACAGTGACACTTTAGTCCCTATACCGGGCTGGGACCTGACCTTTAGTACTACGGGTGGATCTAAGCAGTACAGGTATTGGTAATTTTGATATACTCAAACTTCTCTACTGGATGTTCTGTGGCTCCATCTGCATATATGTATGTCACGATTCACAGGGAGGATATCTTTATTCTCCCCACCGCTCATACTAATGTCATGAACCGGGGTTGTTTGGTTGCCCCTGGTTCCATCTGAAGGGGATTTATCTATATCCCACTTCCCAGTTCTGGTTTGGAACTTGCAGCTCTCTGGCCCCTTACCCTCAGGTCAGACCGGGTACTGCACCTAGGATAATTAGTCGCCACAAAGGTTGCCTTACTTTGTACTGGCTAATGGGCACACTGCAGTAGGGGCGATATATCTACTCCCACTCAGGCGGGAACCATAATTATCAACGCCGCCAGTCGCTACAAAGCCTACCAAACGCACAGGACAAATTCCCCTGCCATAAGCTCTGATTTTTTAATTAATAACGGGTCCGGAGCCCACCCAAATTAGTAGCGTAATTCACTTCAGAGGACATGACTGTTCGATATAGAGCAAGGAGAGACAAAGCTAGTAATTTTATATATTTTACTCCAAAAAAAAAGGTAGGCAGTGTTTACAGAAGTATAAAAAGAATTTATGAAGAAGACAAGTATTGTATGTACAGTACAATTGCAAATAAAATGGGAATAAAGTTGAAAAAACACTTACGTTTCGTTGTCATCATGTCATCTTATGGCTGACCATGTGCTCAGGGGACACATCAAGATGCACCTGTATTGCAGCTAGACCCCGGACAAAAGACATTCAAGACTGATGTCACACTCCGTTATCTCCCAGCCCAAAACCAAGGATTCTCAGTGGTTTATTCTACACATTTCGGGGGTCTCATGCCCCCTTCATCAGGAAATACCACACAATATGTAGAAGCATCACAAGTATATATAGTTAAGAGAGGATAAGAATTCCTGAAGGATTGGGAAGGGGGTATAGGATTACACGAGCAGGCAGAGTGAGAAGGAGAAAAGCTGTTTTTTCCTCAGGCGAAGGGAGGCTGTGATCACCCACAGGCATGTACCTGCCATAGGGCTTTTCTTTTGCAGCAGCAAATGCAGAGGAAAGTTCTGGAAGTGCAATTGGGACAACAAAACGATCTTCCGATTTCCTGACATTTTCATTCATTTAATTATATTGCAGGCGGTGACTGAGGAATGCCCCGATCATCCGCTCCTTCTTTCACTGTTATTAGTGGCAACAGGTGTCGGATGATGGGAGTAATAGTCTCAAAAGCCCCCACCTGCTGTCATCGTTCTTACTTTAATATAACTCTTATCATTCTTCTCTGCTTGCGTCGATCGCTGGCAGAGGAGAGAAGAATGCTGAGAGCGTCTTCAGCACCTGCGTCCGGGGAACAGCGCTTACTGTAGCGCTTCTTCCCTGGAGGCCATCCATGTGGTACTGATGTGGAACAAGGACGGCATCCATGTGCGGTACGTGTTTACACAGACCCATTGACTTGTATGGGTCCATGTGATCCGTGCAGCTGCACAAAAACGGACATGTTGACATGTGGGTCACTTGGACACATGGTCCATTGAAACACTGGCATGTTCACAGACCCATTCATGTGAATGGGTCTACCTGTGTCAGTGTCTCCGGTACGTGTGAAAACTGTCACCACATGTACTGAAGACACTGATGTGTGAAAGAGGCCTAAGGCATTTTGTTGAAACATGTTTGTGTTTTTTTATCTGTGATTCCTTCTGTGTCTACCTTCTTTGTTTTTGGACCTCTATGGAGATTTTATACAATGGAAGAAATGTTAGGTTTTGTTTAAAAAAAAAAAAAAAAAAAATCACAATTTTTGGGATTGTTTTACTACGCTGGATTTTTTCCCTTCCTTCCTTGCAAGCCTCCTGGGGGTCCTTGCCCTGCCCATATCCCTGTGAAGTGTCAAAGATTCCACTTAGAGGATCTCCAGTGTGGTGAGCTGACTCCATCCACTTATAATTTACTCACATTACTCCCACAGACATGGTTGCAAATTTTAAAAAAATGTTTATTTTATGCACAGTACTATCAGACACGGTTGAAGATTAGAAAAATGTGTTTTTACTTATATTACTGTCAGTCACCTGTGTTCAAGACTCACATTACTCCCACAGACAAGGTTGCAGATTAAAAAAAATGGGTACTGGAGTACTGTCTTGAGATGGGTGCAGAGAACACATAAAGAGTGTTTTCGGAAAACTGCGCATACAAAACCTAATACAGTCCATCACTATGGCTATGTCCTGTTACTAGTGTTGAGCATTCCGATACTGCCAGTATCGGGTATCGGCCGATATTTGCTGTATCGGAATTCCGATACCGAGTTCCAATATTTTTGCGATATCGGAAATCGGAATCGGCGTGTGCGGTGCGTATCGAAGGTCCTTCACTCACTGCATTCTTAAGGACGGAGGCAGACGCTCGCAGCGGTGACAGCCAGGGTCCTTCGGAGGGGTGAGTATATCCATATGTTTTATTTTTATTCTTTATTTTTTACATGAAAATGGATCCCAGGGCCTGAAGGAGAGTTTCCTCTCCTTCAGACCCTGGGAACCATCCAGGATACCTTCCGATATTTGTGTCCCATTGACTTGCATTGGTATCGGTTATCGGTATCAGCGATATCCGATATTTTTTGGATATCGGCCGATACCATCCGATACCGATACTTTCAAATATCGGAAGGTATCGCTCAACACTACCTGTTACTACACTATGCAGAGCAGATATAAAAAAATTTAATCTTGAACCTGGAGGAGCAGGTCCACGTGAAGGAAAAGGTGGAGGTGGACGAGGATGTGGCTTTGGCCATGTAGGCAGAAGAGGCAGCGGAGGAGGAATCCAACACTGTTTTGGGGATTTTTTTTAGGGGGGGATGGACTTAAAAGAGCACAGACAAAAAAAAATCTAGAATCAGGAGACAGAGGAGGGGATGGAGAAAGTGGCCTAGGCGGTGTAGGTGAAAGAGGCAAAGGAGGAGTAATCCAACACTGTTAGAGAAATGACTTAAAAGAACATAGTTTTTTTTTAAAATTCTATGTTCTTTTATGTCAGTTCTCTAAAAAAAAGTTTTGGGCCACGACTCTGACCACACCCATTCATATCCATGTCCCAACCACACCCATTTAGCACTGCTGATCACACTATTTCATATACAATAATTATAAACAAAAAAATATGGCCACACAGTGTTCCATACTGTATAATGACCACACATGATGCTCCATACTGTATAATGACCGCATATGATGCTCCATACTGTATAATGGCCACACATGATGCTCCATACTGTATAATGACCACATATGATGCTCAGTAGGGTTGAGCGACCTTGACTTTTTTAGAGTCGAGTCGGATTTCGCGAAACCCGACTATCTCAAAAGTCGAGTCGAGTCGAGTGGAATTGGCCGATTACCGCGAAAAGTCGGGGATCGACCGAAACACGAAACCCAATGCAAGTCAATGGGGGAGCATAGTCAGCAGTGAGTGGAGGCCAGGAAAACATGTACAGTGTCCATTTTAATGGCAAAAAACATACATTCTTATTCCTGAAGCTTGTCAATCTAAATTTACCTTATAATAATAGTAAGGCATTGGAAATTGGGGGTCATTTGGCTAAAGTTGTGGGGGGTAGGGCTGGTTCAAGTTATTAGTGGGCCCAGTAAATCTGGACCACGTCACGGCAGTGGAGCAGAGAGAGGTAAGTATTTCAACTTTGCAAGTGCTGTGATCCTGAGCAAGCAGGGGGGGCCCACTCGTTGGCATTGGCACTGGCACAGGGCCCCTCAAAGTACAGCGGTGTGTTTGCACGGCGGAGGCGCCTCCCACCGGCAGCAACACTTTTGCGTACTATGAGGGACCCTATGCCAGTGACGTCGCCAACGAGTATTCCTCCCCCCACCTGATGAAGGAACCTGCACCTTCATCTGCACCTTCCTTTTTGTCCCCGTGTAAGGTGGTATGGTATGCGGGAAGGGGGACCTGACTTTCAGCAGGGTCACAATCTTGCAGTGTAGCGTGCACGGGGAATGTTGTGTTATGGGTCAATGTACCAGCAGACTCATCTATCACTTGCTGGGCAATGAGCAGGATGAGGGGGAAACAGATATGGGCCCAAAGAATAAAGTGGGCTAAATGCAGTTCAAAATTGGTAACACAGGACTAACCAGGGGGCATTGCAGTGGAGGACAACTGGAATGAGAGGCTGACACAGAGAGTAGGCCCAAATCAGTAAGTATTCTAAATGCAGTTCAAAATTGGCAACAGTAGTAAACCGGCGGCACAGCTTTGTTCACTGTAGGAGAACAGCAAGGAGCGGAAGACACAGATAGAAGGCCCCAACCCTACTAGTAGGCCCACTGCAGTTTTAAAATTCCGATAGGCTGAAAAACAGATAATTGTAGGTCATTTTTTGTAAAGAGGACAGCTGTATTGAGTGGCGCAGCCAGACACTACAAGTAGGCCTTAAACCACAAAGTTTGCTCGACGCTGGTTTAAAAAAGGTTACATGGGTACATGGTCTGCATTGTTGTGCTCAGTGGAGGACAATTGGAAGGAGGGACCGCAGAAAGACTTTGTAGGTGTAAAATTACAAAATAGGCTCTATGCAGCTTCGATTATGTGGCAACCTGGACAACACCTTGGAGCGGCAGACACCGTCTCTACACCCTATACCCAACTTGTAGGCCTAATGCAGTGTTGTTTTCAACAACTACTAAACGAGAGCCAGAAGATCGAAGCAATGGAGAGGCAACCTGGGAAACACCTTGGAGTGGAACACACTGTCTCTACACCCCATACTCAATTTGTAGGCCTAATGCAGTGTTGTTTTCAACAACTACTTAAGAAGAGCCAGAAGATCGAAGCAATGGAGAGGAAACCTGGGGAACACCTTGGAGTGGAAGACACCCTCTCTACACCCTATACCCAACTTGTAGGCCTAATGCAGTGTTGTTTTCAACAACTACTAAACGAGAGCCAGAAGATCGAAGCAATGGAGAGGAAACCTGGGGAACACCTTGGAGTGGAACACACCGTCTCTACACCTCATACCCAATTTGTAGGCCTAATGCAGTGTTGTTTTCAACAACTACTAAACGAGAGCCAGAAGATCGAAGCAATGGAGAGGAAACCTGGGGAACACCTTGGAGTGGAACACACCGTCTCTACACCCCAGACCCAACTTATAGGCCTAATGCAGTGTTGTTTTCAACAACTACTTAAGAAGAGCCAGAAGATCGAAGCAATGGAGAGGCAACCTGGGGAACACCTTGGAGTGGAACACACCGTCTCTACACCCCATACCCAACTAGTAGGCCTAAAATTTGTCTCAATGCAGTTTAAAAAAGGTTCTAGGGGTACACGGTCAGCAGTGGTCTGGTCAGTGGAGGACTAGGAGGGACCGCAGACAGGCGTAGTAGACCTAACATAACAAAATTTGGCTGTAGGCACTTTAAAATTGGTTCCAGGGGTACACGGACAGCAGTGGTCTGGTCAGTGGACGACTAGTGGAAGGAGGGACCGCAGACAGGCGTAGTAGGCCTAACATAACAAAATTTGGCTGTAGGCACTTTAAAATTGGTTCCAGGGGTACACGGGCAGCAGTGGTCTGGTCAGTGGAGGACTAGTGGAAGGCGGGACAACAGACAGGCGTAGTAGGCCTAACATAACAAAATTTGGCTGTAGGCACTTTTAAATTGGTTCCAGGGGTACACGGGCAGCAGTGGTCTGGTCAGTGGACGACTAGTGGAAGGAGGGACCGCAGACAGGCGTAGTAGGCCTAACATAACAAAATTTGGCTGTAGGCACTTTAAAATTGGTTCCAGGGGTACACGGGCAGCAGTGGTCTGGTCAGTGGACGACTAGTGGAAGGAGGGACCGCAGACAGGCGTAGTAGGCCTAACATAACAAAAGTGGGCTGTAGGCACTTTAAAATTGGTTCCAGGGGTACACGGGCAGCAGTGGTCTGGTCAGTGGATGACTAGTGGAAGGAGGGACCGCAGACAGGCGTAGTAGGCCTAACATAACAAAATTTGGCTGTAGGCACTTTAAAATTGGTTCCAGGGGTACACGGGCAGCAGTGGTCTGGTCAGTGGACGACTAGTGGAAGGAGGGACCGCAGACAGGCGTAGTAGGCCTAACATAACAAAAGTGGGCTGTAGACACTTGGAATTCTCTTGCAGGGGTACACAGGCAGCATTGGTGTTGTCAGCGGAGGACGATTGTAATGAGTGTCTGCCAGTTAATAGTCCCAAAAAATAAATCGATGTTAATGTCTCGCATTACAACAAAACCAAAACACAAAAGGGTGCAATACTTAGGTACAGGGGTGGGCTCCTCTACTGAGTTTTAGACCTAGTAATGTGGCGCTAATTATTTACTGGTGTAAATATAGGACACTGCCCCTTACTATGTTAAGTACCATCATACATGTCAACACAATGGTATTGTCAGTGCCAGGCATTGAAGGATGTCAGCGCATAGACTAAACATTGGTGGAGCTGTGAGAGATAATTTTGCTAGTGGTAGAGCAATGTTTGAGCTGGGGGGGGGAACTGTCTTGTGGCCGGCGGTACAGGTCCAGGGCCCCTCATGTTACAACAGTGTGTCTGACGTTGGGTGCGCACCACCACCGCCAGAGACACTTTATTGTACTATGAGGGACCCAGTGGCAGTGCCGTCGACCAAAAGCGGGCACACCCAACTCTTCAGACAAACAGCACTATCACGGGTGCTTGCGCAAAGTGGCGAGACCACGGCCCCGTGGGGGGAGTTTGCCCATTTAGGGAGGTGTAAACATGTCGTATGCTAGACAATCAGCTGCTGCAAATTACGAGATTGGAAAATTCAGTCAGAATAGTCCACAAGCAAGACCTTTTCATAGGAAAGCTATGTGTCAGCCGGGCAAGGTGGGGCAAAATAATTCGAAATCCAGTTGTGGTTCATTTTAATGAAGGTTAGATCATCAACATTTTGGGTAGCCAGACGAGTCCTTTTTTTCGGTTAATATTGAACCTGCAGCACTGAATACTCTTTCTGATAGCACACTAGCTGCCAGGCAAGCAAGCTCCTGCAATGCATATTCTGCCAATTCTGGCCAGGTGTCTAATTTGGATGCCCAGTAATCAAATGGGAATGATGGTTGAGGGAGAACATCGATAAGGGATGAAAAATAGTTAGTAACCATACTGGACAAATGTTGTCTCCTGTCACTTTGAATTGATGCTGCAGTACCTGTCCTGTCTGCGGTCATAGCAAAATCACTCCACAACCTGGTCAGAAAACCCCTCTGTCCAACGCCACTTCTGATTTGTGCACCTCTAACACCTCTGGTCTGCTGGCCCCTGCAGCTCGTGTTAGAACGATCACCGGCGCTGTGTGCTGGGAATGCCTGAAGCAAATGGTCAACAAGAGTTGATTGTTTGGTTGCTAATATTAGTTCCAAGTTCTCATGTGGCATAATATTTTGCAATTTGCCTTTATAGCGAGGATCAAGGAGGCAGGCCAACCAGTAATCGTCATCATTCATCATTTTAGTAATGCGTGTGTCCCTTTTGAGGATACGTAAGGCATAATCCGCCATGTGGGCCAAAGTTCCAGTTGTCAAATCTGCGGTTGTGCGGGGTTGAGGGGCAGTTTCAGGCAAATCTACGTCACTTGTGTCCCTCAAAAAACCAGAACCCGGCCTTGCCACGCCACCAATTTCCAGTGGCCCCGGCAAAGCTTCCTCATTAAAAAAATACTCATCCCCATCATCCTCCTCATCCTCCTCCTCCTCCTGTTCGCCCGCTACCTCGTCCTGTACACTGCCCTGACCAGACAATGGCTGACTGTCATCAAGGCTTTCCTCTTCCTCTGCTGCAGACGCCTGCTCCTTTTATGTGCGTCAAACTTTGCATCAGCAGACACATTAGGGGGATGCTCATGCTGATTATTGCGTTGTCTGCACTAACCAGCCATGTGCATTCCTCAAAACACTGAAGGACTTGACACATGTCTTGTATCTTCGACCACTGCACACCTGACAACTCCATGTCTGCCATCCTACTGCCTGCCCGTGTATGTGTATCCTCCCACAAATACATAACAGCACGCCTCTGTTCGCACAGTCTCTGAAGCATGTGCAGTGTTGAGTTCCACCTGGTTGCAACGTCTATGATTAGGCGATGCTGGGGAAGGTTCAAAGACCGCTGATAGGTCTGCATACGGCTGGAGTGTACGGGTGAACGGCGGATATGTGAGCAAAGTCCGCGCACTTTGAGGAGCAGGTCGGATAACCCCGGATAACTTTTCAGGAAGCACTGCACCACCAGGTTTAAGGTGTGAGCCAGGCAAGGAATGTGTTTCAGTTGGGAAAGGGAGATGGCAGCCATGAAATTCCTTCCGTTATCACTCACTACCTTGCCTGCCTCAAGATCTACAGTGCCCAGCCACGACTGCGTTTCTTTCTGCGGTGTGTCTGTTGTCGCCCAAACACTTCATAGCCAATACAGCCTGCTGACGCTTGCCAGTAGCTGCCCCATAATGGGACAACTGGTGTGCAACAGTGGCAGCTGCGGATGGAGTGGTTGGGCGACTGCGGTCTGTGGACGAGCTCTCGCTTCTGCAGGAGGATGAGGAGGAGGAGGAGGGGGTGCGAACGGCTACAGCCAACTGTTTCCTAGACCGTGGGCTAGGCAGAACTGTCCCAAAATTGCTGTCCCCTGTGGACCCTGCATCCACCACATTCACCCAGTGTGCCGTGATGGACACGTACCGTCCCTGGCCATGCCTACTGGTCCATGCATCTGTTGTCAGGTGCACCTTTGTACTCACAGATTGCCTGAGTGCATGGACGATGCTCTTTAACATGCTGGTGGAGGGCTTGGATGGTTTTTCTCGAAAAGAAGTGTCGACTGGGTAGCTCGTAGCGTGGTACAGCGTAGTCCATCAGGGCTTTGAAAGCTTCGCTTTAAACTAACTGGTAGGGCATCATCTCTAACGAGATTAGTCTAGCTATGTGGGCGTTCAAACCCTGTGTACGCGGATGCGAGGATAAGTACTTCCTTTTTCTAACCAGAGTCTCATGTAGGGTGAGCTGGACTGGAGAGCTGGAGATCGTGGAACTAGCGGGGGTGCCGGTGGACATGGCAGACTGAGAGACGGTTGGAGACGGTATTGTTGCCGCCGATGGCCTAGATGCAGTGTTTCCTACTACAAAACTGGTGATTCCCTGACCCTGACTGCTTTGGCCTGGCAAAGAAACCTGCACAGATACTGCAGGTGGTGCAGAACATTTTTGACAGATGACTTTGCGCTGATCAATTGGATGTTGTTTAAAAAAATGCCAGACTGCACTCTTTCTAGCATCGGATCCCTTTTCAGGCATTGCAGACTGAGCTTTAACCGGATGGCCACGCTGTCCTCCAACAGGTTTTGGCTTTGCCACACGTTTTGGGCCAGATACGGGCCCGGCAGATGGAACCTGTTGTGATGTTGATGCCTGCTGCGGCCCCTCCTCCTCCGCTTCAGAACTACTGCCGCCTGCACCCTGTTCCCCCAATGGCTGCCAATCGGGGTCAACAACTGGGTCATCTATAACCTCCTCTTCTATCTCGTGTGCAACTTCGTCTGTGTCACCGTGTAAGTCGGTGGTATAGCGTTCGTGACGGGGCACCATAGTCTCATCAGGGTCTGATTCTGGATCAGTACTCTGCGAGGGCAATGTTGTGGTCTGAGTCAAAGGAACAGCATAGTAGTCTGGCTGTGGCTGTGCACTCCATGTCAAATTCAACTTGTAATGGGCATGGCCTGTTAACTGTTTCACTTTCTAAGCCAGGAACGGTATGTGTAAAGAGCTCCATGGAGTAACCCGTTGTGTCGCCTGCTGCATCCTTCTCTGTTGTTGTTTTTGCTGAAGAGGACAAGGAAGCGACTTGTCCCTGACCGTGAACATCCACTAACGACGCGCTGCTTTTACATTTACCAGTTTCAGAAGAGGAGGCAAAAGAGCTAGAGGCTGAGTCAGCAAGGTAAGCCAAAACTTGCTCTTGCTCCTCCGGCTTTAAAAGCGGTTTTCCTACTCCCAAAAAAGGGAGCGTTCGAGGCCTTGTGTAGCCAGACGACGAACGTGGCTCCACAGCTCGAGACTTAGGTCCTACATTGTTTTTGCCACGACCACCTGATGCTCCACTAGTACTACCACTACCATCATTACCAGCTGGCAATGAACGCCCACGGCCACGACCTCTTCCACCAGACTTCCTCATTGTTTTAAAAACGTCACCAAAGTAACGGTATTTGTTACTGTCAAACAACTTACAAGGTGAACTCTAACTTCTGTATGATTTAGATATCCCTTTATAGGTGGGTGAGACCGCAAGGAAAATCAGGCACGATGTTACACACTCGGTTTTCTGTGGCACCAAATGAGAGAGATGCCACACACTCAGGACTGGCACTCAAGCACAAATGCCAATATTAATCTCCCACTGTTTCTTTTTTTTTCAGGGAGAATTTAATAACCCAAAGCAGGCACTAGGCTTTCTGTGGCCCACTATTTCTGAGAGATGGCACACACGACTTGCACAAAGGCCAATATTAATCTCCCACTGTTTATTTTTTGTCATGGAGAATTTATAAACCAAATAAAAAAAAAATAGGCTTTCTATGGCTCACTATTTGAGAGAGATGGCACACTCAGGACTTGCACACAAGCAGAAAGGCCAATATTAATCTCCCACTGTTTTTTGTTATTTTTTCAGGGAGAATTTAGAAACCAAATTTAAAAAAATAAATAGGATTTCTATGGCCCACTATTTGAGAGAGATGGCACACTCAGGAGTCAGGACTGGTACACAAGCAGAAAGGCCAATATTAATCTCCCACTGTTTTTTTTATTTTTTCAGGGAGAATTTAGAGACCAAATTTAAAAAAAATAAATAAATAAGCTTTCTATGGCCCACTATTTGAGAGAGATGGCACACTCAGGACTGGCATACAAGCAGAAAGGCCAATATTAATCTCCCACTGCTTTTTTTTATTTTTTCAGGGAGAGTTTAGAAACCAAATTTAAAAAAAAAAATAGGCTTTCTATGGCCCACTATTTGAGAGAGATGGCACACTCAGGAGTCAGGACTGGCACACAAGCAGAAAGGCCAATATTAATCTCCCACTGTTTTTTTTATTTTTTCAGGGAGAATTTAGAAACCAAATTAAAAAAAATAAAAATAAATAGGCTTTCTATGGCCCACTATTTGAGAGAGATGGCACACTCAGGACTGGCACACAAGCCCAAAGGCAAATATTAATCTCCTACTGTTTTTTTTTTATTTTTTCAGGGAGAATTTAGAAACCAAATTTAAAAAAATAAAAAATAAATAGGCTTTCTATGGCCCACTATTTGAGAGAGATGACACACTCAGGACTGGCACACAAGCAGAAAGGCCAATATTAATCTCCCACTGTTTTTTTTTATTTTTTCAGGGAGAATTTAGAAACCAAATTTAAAAAAAATAAAAATAAATAGGCTTTCTATGGCCCACTATTTGAGAGAGATGGCACACTCAGGAGTCAGGACTGGCACACAAGCAGAAAGGCCAATATTAATCTCCCACTGTTTTTTTTTATTTTTTCAGGGAGAATTTAGAAACCAAATTAAAAAAAATAAAAATAAATAGGCTTTCTATGGCCCACTATTTGAGAGAGATGGCACACTCAGGACTGGCACACAAGCCCAAAGGCAAATATTAATCTCCTACTGTTTTTTTTTTATTTTTTCAGGGAGAATTTAGAAACCAAATTTAAAAAAATAAAAAATAAATAGGCTTTCTATGGCCCACTATTTGAGAGAGATGACACACTCAGGACTGGCACACAAGCAGAAAGGCCAATATTAATCTCCCACTGTTTTTTTTTATTTTTTCAGGGAGAATTTAGAAACCAAATTTAAAAAAATAAAAAATAAATAGGCTTTCTATGGCCCACTATTTGAGAGAGATGGCACACTCAGGAGTCAGGACTGGCACACAAGCAGAAAGGCCAATATTAATCTCCCACTGTTTTTTTTATTTTTTCAGGGAGAATTTAGAAACCAAATTAAAAAAAAAAAAGGCTTTCTATGGCCCACTATTTGAGAGAGATGGCACACACAGGTATGGCACTCTAGCAGAAATGCCAATCTTAATCTCCCACAACTTATTTTTTTAGGGAGAATTAAAAAAAAAAAAAAAAAAAGGGACTGTCCTACAATTACTATCTCCCTGCAGTAATCTCAGCCAGGTATGGCAGGCAGCAATAAGGAGTGGACTGATGCACAAATTAAATAAAAAGTGTGGACAAAGAAAAAAGATAGCTGTGCAGAAAGGAAGGAACAACAGGATTTGTGCTTTGAAAAAAGCTGTTGGTTTGCACAGCGGCGTACACACAGCAATGCAGCTATCAGGGAGCCTTCTAGGGCAGCCCAATGAGCTACAGCGCTGAGGAAAAAAAAATGTAGCTTCCACTGTCCCTGCAAACAAAAGGTGGTGTTGGACAGTGGAAATCGCTACAGCACAAGCGGTTTGGGGGTTAATGGACCCTGCCTAACGCTATCCCTGATTCTGACGAAGCGGCAGCAACCACTCCCTATGCTCAGATCAGCAGCAGTAAGATGGCGGTCGGCGGGAACGCCTCTTTATAGCCCCTGTGACGCCGCAGACAGCAAGCCAATCACTGCAATGCCCTTCTGTAAGATGGTGGGGACCAGGACCTATGTCATCACGCTGCCCACACTCTGCGTCCACCTTCATTGGCTGAGAAATGGCGCTTTTAGCGTCATTGAAACGCGACTTTGGTGCGAAAGTCGCATACCGCATGGCCGACCCCACACAGGGGTCGGGTCGGGTTTCATGAAACCCAACTTTGCCAAAAGTCGGTGACTTTTGAAAATGAACGATCCGTTTCGCTCAACCCTAATGCTCAATACTATATAATGGCCACACATGATGCTCCATACTGTATAATGACTCCACATGATGCTCCATACTGTATAATGGCCACACAGTGCTCCATACTGGATAATGGCCACACATGATGCTCCATACTGTATAATGGCCCCACATGATGCTCCATACTGTATAATCGCCACACATGATGCTCCATACTGTATAATCGCCACACATGATGCTCCATACTGTATAATGGCCACACATGATGCTCCGTACTGTATAATGTCCACACATGATGCTCCATACTGTATAATGGCCCCTCAATGCTCCATACTGTATAATGACCGCACACGATGCTCCATACTGTATAATGACCGCACACAATGCTCCATACTGTATAATGGCCACACATGATGCTCCATACTGCATAATGGCCACACATGATGCTCCATACTGTATAATGTCCACACATGATGCTCCATACTGTATAATGGCCCCTCAATGCTCCATACTGTATAATGACCGCACACGATGCTCCATACTGTATAATGACCGCACACAATGCTCCATACTGTATAATGGCCCCACATGATGCTCCATACTGTATAATGACCACACATGATGCTCCATACTGTATAATGACTGCACATGATGCTCCATACTGTATAATGTCCACACATGATTCTCCATACTGTATAATAACTGCACATGATGCTCCATACTGTATATTGGCTGCAAATAGCTACTCCTACACACACGGCTGCGCTCCGTACACTTTGCACACACAGCTCCGCTCCGTACACATGCGCTCCACTCCATACACCTCGTACACACGCGGCTCCGCTCCATACACCTCATACACATTTAGCTCCGCTCCATACACCTCATACACACACGGATCCACTCCATACACCTCGTACACATTCAGCTCCGCTCCATACACCTCGTACACATTCAGCTCCCCTCCATACACCTCGCCCACACATGGCTCCGCTCTGTACACCTCATACACACACGGCTCCGCTCCATATACCTCGCACACACGGCTCCACTCCATACACCTCGCACACACGGCTCCGCTCCATACACCTCATACACAGACGGCTCCGCTCAATACACCTCGTACACACACGGCTCCGCTCCGTACACCTGGTACACACACGGCTCCGCTCCGTACACCTCGTACACACATGGCTCTGCTACATCCACACTGTGCACCTCCTGACCCCACACAAGGCATTACTTACATCATCCAGCAGCACCATGTGGCAAGTTGGCAACCAGCACACAGCCGAGTCCTGCAATCCACGGAGGTCCCGATCATGTGACCCCTGCTCCTCCCCTCCTGTGACCTCATCACAGGTCCTGTGTGCGCACAAAGCAGGCAGCCAATATGTGGTGTAAGGCAGGGGTGTCAAACTGCATTCCTCAAGGGCTGCAAACAGGTCATGTTTTCAGGATTTCCTTGTACTGCACAGGTGATAATTTAATCACCTACACACATCATGATTCCAGCACCTTGTGCAATGCTAAGGAAATCTTGAAAACACGCATGGGTTGAGGCCCTCGAGGAATGCTGTTTGACACCCCTGCTGTAAGGCTCTGTGGTGCAGGGATGACCGGCTGATACGTACTGCACTGAATAGGTACGAAAGGGTAAGGGGCGTGGCTTTACACCAGGGGGCGTGTCGGCTGGTTTTCCTGCTGTCTGCGTGATGCAGAGCGTCCCGTGCTGGACAGCAGGGCAAAGGCTCAAAACCGGGACAGTCCCGCACAATGAGGGACGGTTGGGAGCTATGGTGTTTGATTACTTCTCCCTTGTATCTTTCATCTACATTGCCTCATCCACCTCCTCCAGTTGAATCTCGGCTCCCTGGTCATTGACAGTTTTTTGGTTTTTTTTATTCTATCTGTGACCAGGGCGGAGGTCCAACTGGAGGAGGTGGACGTGGTAATGTAGATGAAGGATGTAAGGGAAGATAATCCAACACTGTTTTTGTGTTTGTTTGTTTTTTAGGGGGGGCTGGGCACCCAAATTAAATGAATAGCAAAAGGATTTGAACAATGACTGGGTGCGGCCGGTAAAGTTGCCTAGTCAGCCAAAGGTGCCGACAAGTCCAGTGGGGTCCACGCCTGGTTCATTTTAATGAATATTAGCTTCCCCGTGCTGGCTGTGGACAGGCATATGTGCCTGTCAGTGATCACATCCCCTTCAGTCCTAAACAAACGTTCCAACAGTATACTTACGCACGGCAGGCCAGCGCCTCTGAGGCATAAAGGGCAAGCTCAAACCATGTGTCCAATCTGGAGACCCAGAAGTCAAATGGGGCAGACCCTTCAGTTAGTATGTGGAAATGTGTGGACAGGTACTCTTCCACCATGTTGTTGTAACGCTGCTAATACGAACTGTACCAAATAGTGGTGCAGGATGTGGCATGTTGAGAAAGTTTTGCGTATTTTCGTCTATTCTAACCCTGGCTTCTGAGGTGTTGCTGATGCACAAGCTGTGTTAGCGACTTCTTATCTCTACTTCTTAGGCCGGGGTCAAACATGGGAGAAACTTGAACGAGTCTCTCGCATCAATACCGGCACTGTCGCCGGCACTCTGACTGGAGCGTTCAGCTGCTAAGAAATACATGTGGAGCGCCCCCAAGGGCAAGGGGATACTCGTACCAGGTCCTTCGGTTCACACGGGGATGTCACAGTGGCTAACCCGGTCCGTGGCCCTGGGATGTCCGTGTAAAAGGGAAAGTTCTTTAAAGGGGAATGTTCATGACGCCACCTGTGGTATTCGGTCAGGGTGACCGACGCTGCTTTAAGGGGTCCACTGGGGTGATGTTATGGCAGCTAGATGGTAAACCTTCCCACAGGTGAAGTATGTCCCCAGGGCTTCCCAGTGTGTAGATGGTGGATGGTGAGAGGCGCAGTGAAGAACGAGGACACAAGGGTTGCAGTCTCTTTACCTTTTACTGAAGACTTCAGCATCCACAGTCCAGAGCACCAGACCACAGGGCAGGCAGAGTCCGGCCGGTTTGGAGGCAAATCCAGAGTCCCCTTGTCCAGGTAGAAATCAGTAGCCTTCCTCTAGCACCGTGGTGTTGTAGTACCTTACGGCTAAGCGTCTCATAAGGTCCTGGCAGATGTTGTAGATGTTATGTCTCTCTCTCCTGTCCCCCGGATAGGACAAACCCGTATGACCGGTGGCTTGAGGCTTTATACAGGGATTCTATCATGCCCCAGCCTTTAAGGGGTGCCACCTTGCTTCCTGGGTATAGAGGCGGACAGGTAATGCGAAATTAGCTGTCCTGCTGGTCTCTGGAGCAAGGCATAAAGGACTGTTGCTCCCTCGGTGTTCTGGCTACCGGGATCTTGCGCCTCAGAAGGAGGCAGCCTGTGTAGGGCAGAACTCCTCTGATATCCACTCCTTTGCAACGACTTCTTCACCCTCTCTACAATACAGTTCTCCTTAAGTGTCCTTCTGTCTCTGTCTCTGACAGCATCTCACCCCTGTTGAGGACCAACCACCTGAGCAAAGCTCAGCCAGCAACTGTCTAACTTCCTATCCAGGCAACCAGTTTTACCTAAGTTTGAGAAGTGCCCTAATAAATAGGAGCATAGCTCCTCCTGGTGGCCTGGAGTGCGAAATGTGTTGCATGTTTGTGATACCTGGATTTGGTTGTTGTTCTTTGCCTCAAAACGTAATATCACTCCCCCCTAGAGGAGAATGATATTACTGCAACGACCAGGACCCTGGGGCGCTGCATATGCAGCCGCACACCCCGGTCCAAGTGTCTGCGTCAGTGCCGGGTGTTGATGTGAGAGACTCGTGCGAGTTTCTCACATGTCTGACCCCGGCCTTACAGTGAACCACTGCTGTCAGATTGGAACACCGTAAGTAGTGCGTCTACCAGCATGCGCTTGAATTCACGCATTTTGCAATCCCGCTCTAATGAGAGAAGTAAAGATGGTATGTTATCCTTGTAGCGGGGATCCTAGGTCTAGGTCCTCTATATCCCCCAGCCATGCTCCAGTGATGCACATGAGCTGCTTTGAGTACCACCCTGCTGTGAACACGGTTCCTCCTCATCCTCCCAAACTGTCCCCTGGCTGTACAGTTGTATACCTGGCCGCTGTTGGGACAGTAACCCACCCTCCAAGCCATGTGTGGATGGCACACCTGTTAACGGTGTAAACTGGCACTGCTCCTCTTCCTCCTGTGCCACCACCTCATCTATCATCGCGTAATCAGTTTTTTTTCCAGCAGGCATAGAAATGAATAGTAATGCAGGGTGAGTCATCGACGAGCGAGGGGCGCCATCGCCCACGTTATAGGGTGCCAACCTCCGCTGGTAGGTAGGGTCGTTCAGCTTTTTCATTAGTGATATGCACCTCCCTATGATATCTTTTACAAGTGTCTATATCAGTGGTCCCCAACTCCAGGCCTCGAGGGCCGCCAACAGTGCAGGTTTTCAGGATTTCCTTAGTATTGCACAGGGGTTGGAATCTTCACCTGTGCAGATGATCACATTACCACCGATGCAATACTAAGGAAATCCTGAAAACCTGCACTGTTGGCGGCCCTCGAGGCCTGGAGTTGGGGACCCCTGGTCTATATGATACTTGGGTGGTGGTTGTGTATTATTTTTACACTTTACTAATAATTGATTTTTAAATTAAGTAATTTAAAATAAAGTACGAGGTTCTACGGTGAATTTGTGCTAATATAAAAATACTATTACATTGAATCTTTTTTATACTGTGAGACCAGTACAGACAGGAGAGAAGCAGCATCATGGGGAGAACACCGAAAACGCGCACACAGCCCGTACTTTCAGCAGCAGCTCTGACATGTGTGGGTAGTTTTTCAGGAAACTTTGCATAACCAAGTTTACCACATGTACCAGGCACGGGATGTGCGTCACACAGGCTCAGAGCTGCTAAGAGATTTTTCCCGTTATCGCACAACACAATGCCTGGCACCAAGCACTCATCTGTCTGCTGTTTGATCCCCATCCACAGCTCCTGCGCGGTGTGGGGTTTGTCCTCCAAACAGAGGAGTTTCAGAACAGCGGCTGTATTTTCCACTGGCTGGGCTCAGTTTAGTGGTGCAGGTCTTGCTGTGATCGGACGAGGAGGTGGTAGGGAATGAGGAGGAGGAGGAGGAAGAGGCAACCTGGACAGAGGAACATCCAGCAAACCTCAGTGTATATGTGAGCAGAAATTACATAATCTGGAGCATTTATGTTTTCCTACAGGAAACTTCCTCCCCATTGGTGAGAAGGTGGAGTGGATGAAAGACTACAAAGATATGATGACCAGACTGGAAGATGCCGAAGGGAACCCAAACTTCTCCGACTTCATTGTTCCCATCCTCATATTCAGGTGAGGGGCCACAGACACCCAGATCAGAGTAATAGGGCCACAGACCACCCAGATCAGAGAAATAGGGCCCCAGACCCCCAGATCCGAGAAATAGGGCCCCAGACCCCCAGATCAGAGAAATAGGGCCACAGATAGCCAGATCAGAGTAATAGGGCCACAGACACCCAGATCAGAGAAATAGTGCTACATGTTGTGAATTCTGTGGCTGAGTTCACTTCTGTGGTCACAAGTGGTATTGCAGTCTCTGGGCTTCCTCCCTCAGGTGTTTTGGTGAGCTCGTTGGCTGCCTTGCTATTTAGCTCCACCTGAGTCTGTCTTCCTTGCTCCTTGTCAATGTTCCAGTGTTGGATCTGAGCTACTGCATCTTTCCTTGGGCCTGCTGCTCTGCTAGATAAGTGCTTCTAGTTTGTTTTCTGTTTTTTCTGTCCAGCTTGCTATTAACTTTTGCTGGAAGCTCTGAGAAGCAAAGGGGTGCACCGCCGTGCTGTTAGTTCGGCACGGTGGGTCTTTTTGCCCCTTTGCGTGGTTTTCGTTTTAGGGTTTTTTGTAGACTGCATAGTTCTCTTTGCTATCCTCGCTCTGTCTAGAATATCGGGCCTCACTTTGCTGAATCTATTTCATTCCTACGTTTGTCTTTTCATCTTGCTAACAGTCATTATATGTGGGGGGCTGCCTATTCCTTTGGGGTATTTCTCTGAGGTAAGTCAGGCTTGTATTTCTATCTTCAGGCTAGTCAGCTCCTCAGGCAGTGCCGAGTTGCATAGGTAGTTGATAGGCGCAATCCACTGCTGCTTCCAGTTGTGTGAGGATAGATCAGGTACTGCAGTCTACAGAGATTCCACGTCTCAGAGCTCGTCCTATTGTTTTGGGTTATTGCCAGATCTCTGTATGTGCGCTGATTACTGCACGCTGTGTTGCCTGATTGCCAGCCATAACAGTACAAGGAGCCCCACCAATGATTTCCAATAGAGGGAAAAAAGAAATCCTGACATCATTTTTTTTTCTTAGCTCTGTCTTCAGTCTTTTTTTTCCCCTAGACATTAGAGTGCTTCAGGACACAGCTGTGGACATGGATATTCAGGCTCTGTGCTCCTCAATGGATAATCTCGTTGTAAATGTACAAAAGATTCAAGATACTATTGATCAGAAATTGATGCTAGAACCAAGAATTCCGATTCCTGATTTGTTTTTTGGTGACAGAACTAAGTTCCTGAGCTTCAGAAATAATTGTAAGCTATTTTTGGCCTTGAAACCTCATTCTTCTGGTAATCCTATTCAACAGGTTTTGATTATTATTTCTTTTTTGCGCGGCGACCCACAGGACTGGGCGTTTTCTCTTGCACCAGGAGATTCTGCATTGAGTAATGTTGATGCATTTTTCCAGGCGCTGGGATTGCTTTACGATGAGCCTAATTCAGTGAATCAAGCTGAGAAAAATCTGCTGGCTTTATGCCAGGGTCAGGATGATGTAGAAGTATATTGTCAGAAATTTAGAAAATGGTCAGTACTCACTCTGTGGAATGAATCTGCACTAGCGGCTTTGTTCAGAAAGGGTCTCTCTGAAGCTCTTAAGGATGTAATGGTGGGATTTCCTATGCCTGCTGGTTTGAATGAGTCTATGTCCTTGGCCATTCAGATCGGTCGTCGCTTGCGCGAGCGTAAATCTGTGCACCATCTGGCGGTATTGTCTGAGAGTAAGCCTGAGCCTATGCAGTGCGACAGGACTATGACTAAAGTAGAACGGCACGAACACAGACGTCTGAACAGACTGTGTTTCTATTGTGGTGATTCTACTCATGCTATTTCTAATTGTCCTAAACGCACTAGGCGGTTCGATAGCTCTGCCGTTATTGGTACTGTACAGTCCAAATTCCTTTTGTCCATTACCTTAATGTGCTCTTTGTCATCATATTCTGTCATGGCGTTTGTGGATTCAGGCGCTGCCCTGAATCTGATGGATTTGGATTATGCTAAACGTTGTGGATTTTTCTTGGAGCCTTTGCGGTGTCCTATTCCGTTGAGAGGAATTGATGCTACACCTCTGGCCAAGAATAAGCCTCAGTACTGGGCCCAGCTGACCATGTGCATGGCTCCTGCACATCAGGAAGTTATTCGCTTTCTGGTACTGCATAATTTGCATGATGTGGTCGTGTTGGGGTTGCCATGGCTACAAACCCATAATCCAGTATTGGATTGGAACTCTATGTCGGTAACCAGCTGGGGTTGTCAGGGAGTACATGGTGATGTTCCATTTTTGTCTATTTCGTCATCCATTCCTTCTGACATCCCAGAGTTCTTGTCGGACTTTCAGGATGTATTTGAAGAGTCCAAGTCTGATGCCCTTCCTCCGCATAGGAATTGTGATTGTGCTATCGATTTGATTCCTGGTAGTAAATTCCCTAAGGGTCGTTTATTTAATTTGTCCGTACCTGAACACACCGCTATGCGCAGTTATGTGAAGGAGTCCCTGGAGAAGGGACATATTCGCCCATCGTCGTCACCATTGGGAGCAGGGTTCTTTTTTGTAGCCAAGAAGGATGGTTCGCTAAGACCGTGTATTGATTACCGCCTTCTTAATAAGATCACTGTTAAGTTTCAGTATCCCTTGCCATTGATTTCTGACTTGTTTGCTCGGATTAAGGGGGCTAGTTGGTTTACTAAGATTGATCTTCGTGGTGCGTATAATCTGGTGAGAATCAGGCAGGGAGATGAATGGAAAACGGCATTTAATACGCCCGAGGGTCATTTTGAGTATCTGGTGATGCCGTTTGGACTTGCCAATGCTCCATCTGTTTTTCAGTCTTTTATGCATGACATTTTCCGTGAGTATCTGGATAAATTCTTGATTGTTTACTTGGATGACATTTTGATCTTCTCAGATGATTGGGAGTCTCATGTGAAGCAAGTCAGAATGGTTTTCCAGGTACTGCGTGCTAATTCCTTGTTCGTGAAGGGATCAAAGTGTCTCTTCGGTGTGCAGAAAGTTTCATTTTTGGGGTTCATCTTTTCCCCTTCTACTATCGAGATGGATCTGGTTAAGGTTCAGGCCATCCAGGATTGGACTCAGCCGACATCTCTAAAAAGTTTGCAGAAATTCCTGGGCTTTGCTAATTTTTATCGTCGCTTCATCTGTAATTTTTCTAGCATTGCCAGACCATTGACCGATTTGACCAAGAAGGGTGCTGATTTGGTTAATTGGTCTTCTGCTGCCGTGGAAGCTTTTCAGGAGTTGAAGCGTCGTTTTTGCTGTGCCCCTGTGTTGTGTCAACCTGATGTTTCTCTTCCGTTCCAGGTCGAGGTTGATGCTTCTGAGATTGGTGCAGGGGCGGTTTTGTCACAGAGAGGTTCTGGTTGCTCAGTGTTCAAACCATGTGCTTTCTTTTCCAGGAAATTTTCTGCTGCTGAGCGTAATTATGATGTGGGCAACCGAGAGTTGCTGGCCATGAAGTGGGCATTCGAGGAGTGGCGTCATTGGCTTGAGGGTGCTAAGCATCGCGTGGTGGTTTTGACTGATCATAAGAACCTTACTTATCTTGAGTCTGCCAAGCGCTTGAATCCTAGACAGGCCCGTTGGTCGTTATTTTTTGCTCGTTTTGATTTTGTGATTTCATACCTTCCGGGCTCTAAAAATGTGAAGGCGGATGCTCTGTCTAGGAGTTTTGTGCCCGACTCTCCGGGGTTATCTGAGCCGGCGAGTATCCTCAAGGAAGGAGTCATTGTGTCTGCCATCTCCCCTGATTTGCGGAGAGTGTTGCAGAAATTTCAGGCTAATAAACCTGATCGTTGTCCGGCCGAGAAACTGTTCGTCCCTGATAGGTGGACTAATAAACTTATCTCTGAACTTCATTGTTCGGTGCTGGCCGGTCATCCAGGAATCTTTGGTACCAGGGAGTTGGTTGCTAGATCCTTCTGGTGGCCATCTCTGTCACGGGATGTGCGTGCTTTTGTGCAGTCCTGTGGAATTTGTGCTAGGGCTAAGCCCTGCTGTTCACGTGCCAGTGGGTTGCTTTTGCCCTTGCCGGTCCCGAAGAGGCCTTGGACACATATTTCGATGGATTTCATTTCTGACCTTCCCGTTTCTCAAAAGATGTCTGTCATTTGGGTGGTCTGTGATCGCTTTTCTAAAATGGTCCATCTGGTGCCCTTGGTTAAATTGCCTTCCTCCTCTGATTTGGTGCCTTTGTTCTTCCAGCATGTGGTTCGTTTACATGGCATTCCTGAGAATATTGTTTCTGACAGAGGTTCCCAGTTTGTCTCGAGGTTCTGGCGAGCCTTTTGTGGTAGGATGGGCATTGACCTATCTTTTTCCTCGGCCTTCCATCCTCAGACTAATGGCCAGACCGAACGAACCAATCAGACCTTGGAAACATATCTGAGATGTTTTGTTTCCGCTGACCAGGATGATTGGGTGTCATTTTTGCCGTTGGCTGAGTTCGCCCTTAATAATCGGGCCAGCTCGGCTACCTTGGTCTCTCCATTTTTCTGCAATTCTGGGTTCCATCCTCGTTTCTCTTCAGGACAGGTTGAGTCTTCGGACTGTCCTGGTGTGGATTATGTGGTGGACAGGTTGCAGCAGATCTGGACTCAGGTAGTGGACAATTTGACCTTGTCCCAGGAGAAGGCTCAGCTTTTCGCTAATCGCAGACGCCGTGTGGGACCCCGACTTCGTGTTGGGGATCTGGTTTGGTTATCTTCTCGTCATATACCTATGAAGGTTTCCTCTCCTAAATTTAAACCTCGTTTTATTGGTCCGTATAGGATTTCTGAGATTCTCAATCCGGTGTCTTTTCGTCTGACCCTCCCAGACTCCTTTTCCATACATAATGTATTCCATAGGTCGTTGTTGAGGAGATACGTGGCACCTATGGTTCCATCTGTGGAGCCTCCTGCCCCTGTTTTGGTGGAGGGGGAATTGGAGTATATTGTGGAGAAGATTTTGGATTCTCGTGTCTCTAGACGGAAACTCCAGTATCTGGTCAAATGGAAGGGTTATGCTCAGGAAGATAATTCCTGGGTTTTTGCCTCTGATGTCCATGCCCCAGATCTTGTTCGTGCCTTTCATGTGGCTCATCCTGGTCGGCCTGGGGGTTCTGGTGAGGGTTCGGTGACCCCTCCTCAAGGGGGGGGTACTGTTGTGAATTCTGTGGCTGAGTTCACTTCTGTGGTCACAAGTGGTATTGCAGTCTCTGGGCTTCCTCCCTCAGGTGTTTTGGTGAGCTCGTTGGCTGCCTTGCTATTTAGCTCCACCTGAGTCTGTCTTCCTTGCTCCTTGTCAATGTTCCAGTGTTGGATCTGAGCTACTGCATCTTTCCTTGGGCCTGCTGCTCTGCTAGATAAGTGCTTCTAGTTTGTTTTCTGTTTTTTCTGTCCAGCTTGTTATTATCTTTTGCTGGAAGCTCTGAGAAGCAAAGGGGTGCACCGCCGTGCTGTTAGTTCGGCACGGTGGGTCTTTTTGCCCCTTTGCGTGGTTTTCGTTTTAGGGTTTTTTGTAGACTGCATAGTTCTCTTTGCTATCCTCGCTCTGTCTAGAATATCGGGCCTCACTTTGCTGAATCTATTTCATTCCTACGTTTGTCTTTTCATCTTGCTAACAGTCATTATATGTGGGGGCTGCCTATTCCTTTGGGGTATTTCTCTGAGGTAAGTCAGGCTTGTATTTCTATCTTCAGGCTAGTCAGCTCCTCAGGCAGTGCCGAGTTGCATAGGTAGTTGATAGGCGCAATCCACTGCTGCTTCCAGTTGTGTGAGGATAGATCAGGTACTGCAGTCTACAGAGATTCCACGTCTCAGAGCTCGTCCTATTGTTTTGGGTTATTGCCAGATCTCTGTATGTGCGCTGATTACTGCACGCTGTGTTGCCTGATTGCCAGCCATAACAGCTACAGACCCCCAAATCAGTAATAGGGCCACAGACCCCCAGATCAGAGTAATAGAGTCACAGACCCCCATATCAGAGTAATTGTCACGCCATAAACGGCGATAAAGGGGCAGGACGGCGTACTGGGACCCGCACCTGTCCCTACCACTATAATGGGGCCCTGGCTTTCCCTTATCTCGAGGGTACCTATGATGGTTAGGAGGCCCGAGCCGCCAGCGCATCCCTGTCTCCTGTGCATGCCCTATCAGTGGCCCCCTTTCCCCCCAAAGGAGGTGGACTACACTAGTGTAATAATACAACAAATAACAGGGTATACAGACAAGGTAACTAAAAGTCTCAAACTCACCAAATGCTCACACAACCACAGAGGAAACACAGAGAAGGGAAGAGAAGGAATAAACTAGGAAGGAAAACAGGTTTAACATGCAACCAAAACAGAAGACACCAATCTCTGTAAATAAACCTCCAACACCAATACTACGCTCCTTCAACCTCCAAGCCAGGCAGTAGAACTGATCACTGACAATAGCTGAAGTCAGGACTGGGTCTATATAGAGGATCAGATTACAAAATCCAGTTCAGCTGAGAGAGACCCAGCTCTCAGCAATAAGGTTAACTCCTGCACTGCTGGCACAAAGCAGCCAGGTCAGAATATAGGTGAAGAGCTTCTGTTCACTGTGTGTGAACGAGGCCCACAGCGCTGCGGTTCTCTGGAACCTCTCTGTCGTAGTAGCCCCGTGACAGTAATAGGGCCACAGACACCCAGATCAGAGTAAAAGGGCCACAGACACCCAGATCAGAGTAATAGGGCCACACACACCCAGATCTGAGTAATAGGGCCACAGACACCCAGATCAGAGTAAAAGGGCCACAGACCCCCAGATCAGAGTAATAGGGCCACAGACACCCAGATCAGAGTAAAAGGGCCACAGACACCCAGATCAGAGTAATAGGGCCACAGACACCCAGATCAGAGTAAAAGGGCCACAGACACCCAGATCAAAGTAATAGGGCCACAGACCTCCAGATCAGAGTAATAGGGCCACAGACCCCCAGATCAGAGTAATAGGGCCACAGACCCCCAGATCAGAGTAATAGGGCCACAGACACCCAAATCAGAGTAATAGGGCCACAGACCACCCAGATCAGAGTAATAGGGCCACATCTCATCACAAATAAACAGCTGTTTTTCTGTTAAATGAGTCTTTGCTGCCATTCTGTGAATGTCAGTGGTCGATAAAGCCAGTAGAATTGACGTCCCGGACACTGCAATATTACTCTTCTATGGCTGAGATAGACGTTCCTGATGAGTTTTATATTTATCTGTCAAACCGGTGAGTCATTAATATGATTATCAATTTTATTAAGTAATTATTATTATATTTCTATTTTTAGTGCTGTAACTATCCCTAACGATGATGATCATAAAGCAGTGAAGGAGTTTATGACAAATTGTATGAAGATGACCGGTAGGTGATAAATGATCGCTTGGTGCAGAGAGAAGAGCAGAAACCTGCACAGATTATTATAAAGAAACAATAATATTTTTAAGATTTTGTTAATTACAGAACTGATCAGCTTCAAAACCAGCAGAACAATAATTGACTTTATGTAATGTATCAAAAAGTAAATCAGGGATAATGATGTCTGTACTGTAAATGATGAGAGATTGGTGATCCAGGTGATCAGATGTTGTATTAGTCTTTGCCTGATGAAGAGACCTGAGTAGTCTCGAAAGCTGCAATTTGTTACCATCTTTTCAGTTAGCCACTAAAAGGTATCAACCACTGAGGACTCTCAATTCTGAATATTTTTGATCCAGGTGACACATTCATATAACCCATACAGTCCACTCCTTATACAGTACCCAGTAACAGTGTACCCCTTATACAGTGCCAGCAACAGAAAACCATTGATACCAGTGTTCCCCAACTCCAGTCCTCAAGAGCCATCAACAGGTCATGTTTTCAGGATTTCCTTAGTATTGCACAGGTACTGCAATTATCCCCTGTGCAACTGTGCAATAGTAGGGAAATCCTGAAAACATGACCTGTTGGTGACTCTTCAGGACTGGAGTTCCCAGATCTATCATTAAATAATGTGATCATCTACTAAACCATGAATACATGTGCAATAAAAAATTGGATTGAAACAGAGGTTTAAATAAGAGTAGCTGTTAGGGCTAGCGGAACGCACCGAGTAAATATAGATGTTTTTATTGTTATTGCGGCGTTCGCAGCCCGGGGTCCACCGTGCAGGAGAACCTGCTGCTAGCAAACGGTGGCACTATATGGCGGTATGAACTAGCTCTGTTATTTCACAGAGTAGCCGTGAAAGCAAAGCACTGCGCCCTGTTAGACTTCACAGAGGCACAGGCTAACTGCCCAAACAGAGAGCAGTCAGTGGTCACGAATGCACACAAAACTCCTCGCCGGAGGTGCCAGCATCATAGGGTCTTTTTTCAGCCAGGTCCCTGAATACATACACACACAATCTCCTCGCCGGAGGTGCCAGCATTTTAGGGATTTATTTCAGCCAGGTCCCTGAACTCACTCTTACGTGACCACACTGGCGAAAAGCACATAACATAGAACAATACTAGCGCATGGCCGTGCGGCCATGCGAGCCTTAAATAGTTGCAGCACGTACAGGACCTTCCTAGAAGGACCAATGAGAGGCTGCCACAGAGCGTGAGCACCTACAGGACCTTCTTGAAGGACCAATGGCCTTAGCTGCAGTATCTGATCATGTGACCCTCGATCTCCACTGAGAGATCTTACTCTGGGCATGCTCAGAATGTGAAAAACAGGACTTAGTCCCAGAAGCGTCTGCTCGCCGCTGCCCAGCACTGACTCCAATGGCAGAAGCAGGAAAAGCAGCAGTAACTCTTTGTACAGAGTCAGACTGAGCGAGACGCTGGGACCGACGACTCCGCTGAGCAGGTTCCACTGCGGCAGGAGAAGAATGGGAGATCGCAGTGGAGATGGCCCGAGATTCCCCCTGTGCAGAGGCAGGAACTCGACCCCTAACATTACCCACCCCTTCTAGGGCCTCCTCTCCTTGGGCCTTGCTACGTTCGAAGGCAGCAATGAGATGCGGAGCCCGAATGTGCTCAGCAGGCTCCCAGGACCTATCCTCAGGACCGTAACTCTTCCAGATCACCAAATAAAATTTTTTGCCACGAACCACCTTGCACCCCAAAATAGCGTTCACCTCGTAATCGTCCGTAGACAAACCCGATGTCCAGGCAGATGACTCAGAAAACCGGGACATGTATACGGGCTTAAGGAGGGACACATGAAAGGTGTCAGTGATACCTAGGCGTGGAGGAAGGGCTAGACGGTAGACCACAGGATTAACCTGTTTGAGGACCTTGAAGGGACCCAAGTAGCGAGGAGCAAACTTAGTGGACTCAACATGCAGCCTGATGTTATGAGCGGAGAGCCACACTAAGTCGCCAGGAGCAAAGGTTCGGGGCAGGGCGCCGATGTGCATCAGCGGAGGACCTCATCCTCTCCTTGGAGGCCCGGATGGCATCCTGAGTGTGGTCCAAAATGTCTCGTGCCTCACTGCCCAGTCTGCCACCCTGGAGTCAGCTGAGGACACGGCATAAGCACAGGAACCCGTGGATGCTGGCCGTAATTAAGTAGGAAAGGAGTCTGACCGGTGGAGTCAGCTACAGCGTTGTTAAGGGCAAACTCTGCCCACGGTAACAAGGATGCCCAGTCATCCTGCCTGGCAGAAACAAAATATCGTAAATAAGTGACCAGAGTCTGATTGGCTCTCTCAACCAACCCATTCGTCTCGGGATGATAAGCCGAGGAGAGATTTAATTCAATACTGAGTAGACGACAAAGCTCCCTCCAGAACCGAGACGCAAACTGGGGACCTAGGTCACTGACAATCTTGTCTGGCATACCGTGTAAGCAAAAGATATGCTTGATGAACAAGGCTGCCAGAGCCCATGCAGAAGGTAGCCGTGGAAGAGGCACCAAATGAACCATTTTGGAAAAATGGTCGGTGATCACCCAGTTAATGGTGCAGCTACGAGACTTGGGTAAGCCCACCACAAAGTCCATCCCGACTGTAACGGGGTCTACCAAGCTGGGGTACCTCTTTCAGTACCACCCCGTGTTTCAGGAGGTCCACTCTGCTTTTGCTAGATTCTGAATGAAGGACGCTGGCAGGAATTTCTTGATTACATGAGAGCATATAAAAGCTGACTGCTTCTCCTCGTATTTCCAGTCTAAGAAAAACCTTTATTTACAGCACACAGAATATATAACACAGATACACAGGACAGGCCAATAGGAAAACAGCAGGCCAGACATACATTACAATAGCCGCAGGGGGCCGGAGCCTGCCAATATTTACTGTGGGAATTACAAAGGTGGGGGGAGGTCAGAAAGAGAATATCTTGTCCAGGGGCGCAGCCTGTGGACTGATGCATTTCACATGGAAACTATATTACATACATATACTGCATAACATTCTTGGTACTGGGGGGTTCTGTAACACAGCTCCCCTTTTCAGCGACGCGATCGGCATACACAGTCTGATCCTTAACGGATCGGTTTGGGGATGACCGAAATTTATGGGGTTGGTACGAGTTCCGTTTGTCGACTTAGTCCATCGGCATTACCATTTTGTTTGCCGGGTCTGTAGTGGATGGTGAAGTCCAGAGGTTGTAGGGCTAAACTCCACCACAGTAATCTGGCGTTGTCTCCGGAGACCCGATTAAGCCAGACTAGGGGATTATGGTCCGTTAGGAGGGAAAACTGTTGTCCAAACAAATATGGTTGTAACTTTTTGAGTGCCCATACTATTGCCAGGCACTCCTTCTCGATGGCCGCATAGCTCACTTCACGGGGCAGTAGTTTCCGACTCAGGTAAGCTACCGGGTGTTCTTGGCCGTCCGACCCGACTTGGCTTAGTACTGCCCCCAATCCAAACATAGAAGCGTCTCTGTGGACAAGGAAACGTTTAGTTGGATCGGGTGCAGCCAATACAGGGGTATTGGTGAGGGCGTCCTTTAGCTGGCGGAAGGCTTCCTCGCACTCTGGGGTCCAGGTTACCTGGCGGGGTTGGTTCTTACGGGTCAGATCAGTGAGGGGCTTGGCTACGCTGCTGTAATTGGGAACAAATGTCCTGTAATACCCCGCTGTCCCTAGAAATGCCATGACCTGGGTTTTAGTGCGTGGGGTGGGCCATTTGGCTATGGCCTCAATCTTGGCTGGTTCTGGTCTGTTTACCACTTCCCACCCAATGCCCTAAATACTGAACCTCTGCTTTGCCCACGTGACACTTGTTTGGGTTCAGGGTGATTCTGGCCTTGTGGATCCTGTTCAATACTGTCTCTAGGTGATTTAGATGCTCTTCCCATGTCGCGCTGTAGATGGTGATGTCACCCAGGTAGGCACACGCATAGTCCTGGAGACCATCCAGAAGCCGGTCAGCCAGCCTCTTGAAGGTTGCCGGGGCAGTCTTCATCCCGAATGGCATAACTCGAAACTGGAATAAGCCAAACGGGGTGACAAATGCCGAATTGGGAATAGCATCAGGACTAAGGGGAATCTGCCAGTAGCCTTTGCATAGATCGCTGGTGGTCAAATACTTTGCCCCTGCCAGCTGGTCTAACAAGTCATCCACACACAGCATGGGATACGCATCCGTCACTGTTTTCTCATTGAGCTTACGATAGTCTACACAAAACCGTGTAGTCACATCCTTCTTGGGCACTAACACTACGGGGGATGCCCAGGGACTATTTGACTCTTCAATGACCCCTAAACGCAACATCTCTTGTATCTCTTGTCGCATCCCTTCTCGTACAGACTCATGGACGCGGAAGGGGGGTTGTCGCAGGGGGGTCTGATCCTGGGTCTCAACCTTGTGTTGTACCAGGTGAGTGTACCCGGGTTTCCCCGAAAACATCCTCTGTCGCTGCCTCAACAACTCCTCCGCCTGCTGTCTCTCCCGGGGACCTAAGTCTTCACCCCAGTGTACCTGGTCCCATGTTTTAGACTGAGTCCTCTCCCCTAAGACATCAGGCAAGGGAAGTCCGGCTAAATCCTCTGCTTCAGGTGCAGAGATGGCCACTACCTCTTCAGGGCAACCCCGATAGGGCTTCAGCATATTCACGTGGAACATGCGGATAACCCTGGGGTCGTCACAATCGGCGACATTATAGGTGGTGTCAGCTATTTTCCCCACTACCTGGTAGGGCCCCTGCCATGCAGCTTGGAACTTGCCCTGCCTAGTGGGCTCTAACACCAGGACCTTCTGCCCTATTTCCAAGGTGTGCTCTCTCGCCCTCCGATCGTACCATACGCGCTGGCGCCGCTGGGCCACCTGCATGTTCCCACGTACAGCCTGGGTCAGCTCCTGTAGGCGGTCCCGGAATTCCAGCACATAGGGTACATTAGGTACCCCTTCTATGATGCCCTCCCCTTCCCAGTGTTCTAGCACTAAGTCTAGGGGTCCCCTTACCCGTCTCCCGTATAACAGTTCGAATGGGGAGAACCCCGTGGATTCTTGGGGCACCACTCGATAGGCAAACATGAGGTGAGGCAAGAATTTCTCCCAGTCCCTGTAGGCCCTGGTAAAAGTCCCAATGAGTTGTTTTAACGTCCCGTTAAAGCATTCACACAACCCATTGGTTTGCGGGTGGTACGGGGCGCTTCTAATGGACTTTACGCCGCACAGCTTCCACAGTTGGTTGGTCACCTCTGCTGTAAACTGGGTACCCTGGTCTGAGATAATCTCCCGGGGAAATCCAACCCGTGAGAAAACCTGGAGCAGGGCAGCCGCCACCATCTCTGCCAGTATGTTAGGTAACGCAACTGCCTCTGGATACCGTGTGGCATAATCTACCACTGTCAATATATACCTTTTCCCTGACGGACTGGGTTTGGCTAACGGCCCTATCAGATCAACCGCTACTCGGCTAAATGGTTCCTCCACAATGGGGAGGGGGCGTAATTTGGCCTTGCATCGATCTTCCCTCTTGCCAATGCGCTGGCAACTGTCACAGGTCTGGCAGTATTGACGAACATCATAGGTTACCCCCGGCCAAAAGAGTTTTTGTGTCAGACGATGCCTGGTGCGACTGACGCCGAAGTGCCCGGCCAAGGGTATGTCATGAGAGATTTGCAGTAACTACTGCCTATACTTCTTGGGAACTACCAGCTGTCATTTTATAGTGGGGCTCGTCCCTGTGTGGTGCTGCTCTGGGATCCGGTAGAGGAGTCCCTGCTTCCATACAAACTGTTCCCCTTCCAGTACCCCTCTCCCCTCCTGTGCCTTCCCACGATATCCCTCCAATGAAGGATCCTCAAGTAACTCCCTCTTAAATTCATCTGGGGTGGCCCAAGAAATGTGTCTGGCTATGGGAATACGTGTAGGGCTCGGATGTCTTACCTGGGCCTCCTCTGAGTGTGATTCCGCCTCCGCAGCTCGAGTTTGTCTCCGGGTGGTCACAGGATATGTCTCAGCCAGAGGGGCAACCGAGAAGGCAGACAACATGGGCCCCAAGTCATTTCCCAGCAAAATGTCTGCATGCAAATCCTCCATCAAGCCGACCTCAACAAGGCCATCCCCAACTCCCCAGTTCAGGTGAATCCTGGCAGTGGGCAGTTGATGTATGGCTCCCCCTGCTACACGGACTGCCACTGTCCGGTCCATTTTCTCTTGGTCCCAGACGAGATGAGGCTTCACAAGGTCAAAGTTGCTCCGGAATCTCTTGGTCCCTGCATGCGTTTCCCATTAACCCACACGACCTGTCGATGCTGTTGTCGATTATCTGCCCGGGCTGCCTGTACGGGGTCTACTTCATGCAGCACTTCCTCCATGTCTTCCACCCCTTGGTTAGTTGTAGCCCCCAATGCCGGATCAGCTTCGCCTTGGTAGCAGTGTACAGCGGCTTGGCGGAAGGCAGCTGTTCCCGCCTTTGGCCACTGGGTATGCTGAGTCCGGTTGGGACATTGTCTTTGCAGGTGGCCCAGCTGACGGCAGGTGTGGCATCGCGCCCCAGGGGAACTGTGGTAGGCTGGGTTTCTAGCTGGTTCCCCTACAATCTTCGGTGGTTTGGGGCCCTCCAGGTCCATGGGCGGACCCCTAGTGACCATCTTTGATCCAGACAACTGAGGCCTCCTGGCGTCATGATGTTCATCGACCAGACGAGCGGCTTCCTCAAGAGTCCTTGGCCGCCTGTCCCGAAGCCATTCCTGTGTCTCAGGGTTTAGTCCATTAAAGAATCGTTCTAACAAGAAGAGCTGGAGGACGTCCTCCTTAGTGGTTGCTTGGCTCCCTTGTACCCACTGTAGCAGTGACCGCTGTAATTTACAGGCCCATTCAGTGTGGGTATCGGTTACTCGTTTTTTAAGTCCGTGGAACTTTTGGCGGTATGCCTCTGGTGTCAGCGCATACCAGGCCAAGATCACTTCTTTGATCTGCTCATAGTCCATACAGTCCTCATCGGGTACCGTGTGATAGGCGTCCGCTGCCCGGCCTGTCAGCTTGCTGGCCAGAATCTGAATCCGTTCCTCCGGCTTCACTTGATGAAGGGCACACTGCCGCTCAAAGTCCTGCAGAAAGCTGTCAATGTCTTCCTCTGCCTCCCCCAACTGTCGCAAGGCATTATACAGGATCTTTTTGTGGCTTACTGTTGAAGGTACCTGGGCGGAGGCCAGAGCTCCCCTTGCTCGCTGACTCTCCTCTCTCTGCTCTGCCATCTCCATCTTGGCCAGCTCCACTTTGGTCCGCTCTGCCATCTCCATCTTGGTTAGCTCTATCCTGGTCCGCTCGGCCATCTCTTCCTTCAGATCAGTACGCACATCAGTAGTGTTGAGCGATACCGTCCGATACTTGAAAGTATCAGTATTGGATAGTATCGGCCGATACCCGAAAAGTATCGGATATCGCCGATACCGATACCCGATACCAATACAAGTCAATGGGACACCAAGTATTGGAAGGTATCCTGATGGTTCCCAGGGTCTGAAGGAGAGGAAACTCTCCTTCAGGCCCTGGGATCCATATTAATGTGTAAAATAAAGAATTAAAATAAAAAATATTGATATACTTACCTCTCCGGAGGCCCCTGGACATCACCGCTGGTAACCGGCAGGCTTCTTTGTTTAAAATGAGCGCGTTTAGGACCTGAGAATGACGTCGCAGCTTCTGATTGGTCGCGTGCCGCACATGTGACCGCCACGCGACCAATCAGAAGCCGCGACGTCATTCTCAGGTCCTAAATTCCTAGAATGAGGAGTTTAGGGCCTGAGAATGACGTTGCGGCTTGTGATTGGTCGCGTGGCGGTCACATGAGCGGCACGCGACCAATCAGAAGCCGTGACGTCATGGAAGTCCCTAAACGCGCTCATTTTAAACAAAGAAGGCTGCTGGTTACCAGCGTTGATGTCCAGGGGCGTCCGGAGAGGTAATTATATCAATATTTTTTATTTTAATTCTTTATTTTACATATTAATATGGATCCGATACCGATTCCCGATACCACAAAAGTATCGGAACTTGGTATCGGAATTCCGATACCGCAAGTATCGGCCGATACCCGATACTTGCGGTATCGGAATGCTCAACACTACACATCAGCCATCACCTCTCGTATGATCTCTACTGCAGGGTTTGGGCCACAGAACGCCAGTCTGTTCTTTACCTCCCTCTGGAATTCAGTGTCCTCCACGTTCATATTGGGGGGTGCTGCACTGTCGTGTTCAATGATGGCTGCTATCAAATCCGCTTTTGTTTTGTTGCTGGCGATTAACCCTTGGGCTTCCACCAGATCTTTTAATGTACTCCTCTTTAACTTCTGGTAGTTGTTTTCCATTCATTCCTTTCCTCCTGTAGAAGGGGTATCACATCCCGCTGTCTGCCACCAGTGTAACGGGGTCTACCAAGCTGGGGTACCTCTTTCAGTACCACCCCGTGTTTCAGGAGGTCCACTCTGCTTTTGCTAGATTCTGAATGAAGGACGCTGGCAGGAATTTCTTGTTTACATGAGAGCATATAAAAGCTGACTGCTTCTCCACGTATTTCCAGTATAAGAAAAACCTTTATTTACAGCACACAGAATATATAACTGTTATGATCAGGTGACCTTGGAGCAGCATGAGAACTTTCACTGGAGTAGGTGGTAACTATACTGACTGCAAACCCTGATCTTAACACCGCAACTAGAAGTAGCCGTGGGGTGTGCCTACCAAAACCTAGACACCTCGACACAGCCGGAGGACTAAATACCCCTATAGATGGAAATAGGAATTCTACCTTGCCTCAGAGCAGAACCCCAAAGGATAGGCAGCCCCCCACAAATATTGACTGTGAGTTGTAGAGGAAAAGACACACGCAGGCAGGAAACAGGATTCAGCAAAAGAGGCCACCTCTAGCTAAATAGGAAAGGATAGGACAGAATACTAAGCGGTCAGTATTAAAAATCCTTCCAAAAATATCCACAGCAGAAAATACAAAAACTCCACCATCTAACTAAAGATGTGGAGCGTATATCTGCAACTCCAGAGAATCCAACAAGACTGAGAAAACACTGACACAGTCTAAGCTGGACAAGAGAAAACAAATGAATAGCACAGAATATAAGCACACTGCATGTGTGCCACGCAAAAAGAAACAGACACTTATCTATGCTGAATTGGCAGCTAAGCAGGAGAAGCCAGACAAAGATCCAACACTTCCCAATAAACATTGACAACTGGCAAGGACTAATGAATCCTGCACACCTAAATATCCCAGTCAGAACTGCAATCAGCAGATACACCTGGCCAGGACTGCGACTCAGAGACAACTGCATTCCCACCTACAACCACTAGAGGGAACCCAAAAGCAGAATTCACAACAGTACCTCCCCCTTGAGGAGGTGTCACCGAACCCTCACCAGGGCCCCCAGGACGATCATGATGAGCCAAATGAAAGGCACAGACCAAATCAGCAGCATGGACATCAGAGGCAAAAACCCAAGAATTATCCTCCTGGCCATAACCCTTCCATTTGACAAGGTACTGAAGCCTCCGCCTCGAAAAACGAGAATCCAAAATCTTCTCAACCACATACTCCAACTCTCCATCAACCAACACAGGGGCCGGAGGATCAACAGAGGGAACAACGGGCACCACATATTTCCGCAATAAAGATCTATGGAAGACATTATGGATAGCAAAAGAGGCCGGAAGCGCCAAACGAAAAGACACCGGATTAATAATCTCAGAAATCTTATAAGGACCAATAAACCGAGGCTTAAACTTAGGGGAAGAAACCTTCATAGGAACATGATGGGAAGACAACCAGACCAGATCCCCAACCCGAAGCCGGGAACCAACACACCGACGACGGTTAGCAAAACGTTGAGCCTCCTCCTGAGACAACACCAAATTGTCCACTACATGAGCCCAAATCTGCTGCAACCTGTCAACCACAGAATCCACACCAGGACAGTCAGAAGGCTCAACCTGCCCAGAAGAAAAACGAGGATGAAAACCAAAATTTACAAAAGAAAGGCGAAACCAAAGTAGCCGAACTAGCCCGATTATTAAGGGCAAACTCGGCCAATGGCAAGAAGGCCACCCAATCATCCTGATCAGCAGACACAAAGCATCTCAACTAAGTCTCCAAAGTCTGATTAGTTCGCTCGGTCTGGCCATTTGTCTGAGGATGAAATGCAGAAGAAAAAGACAAATCAATGCCCAGCCTAGCCCAAAAGGCCCGCCAAAACCTAGAAACAAACTGGGAACCTCTGTCGGACACAATATTCTCCGGAATACCATGCAAACGAACCACATGCTGAAAAAACAACGGAACCAAATCTGAAGAGGAAGGCAATTTAGGCAAAGGCACCAAATGAACCATCTTAGAGAACCGGTAACAAACAACCCAGATAACCGACATCCTCTGGGAGAAGATCAGAAATAAAATCCATCGAAATATGCGTCCAGGGCCTCTCAGGGACTGGCAATGGCAAAAGCAACCCACTAGCACGAGAACAATAAGGCTTGGCCCGCGCACAAGTCTCACAGGACTGCACAAAAGAACGCACATCACGCGACAAAGAAGGCCACCAAAAGGACCTACCAACCAAGTCTCTGGTAACAAAAATGCCAGGATGACCAGCCAACACGGAACAGTGAACCTCAGAAATCACTCTACTAGTCCATCTGTCAGGAACAAACAGTTTCCCCACAGGACAGCGGTCAGGTTTGTCAGCCTGAAATTCCTGAAGAACCCGTCGTAAATCAGGGGAAATGGCAGAAAGGACCACCCCTTCTTTCAGAATACCGACCGGTTCTAAGACCTCAGGAGAATCAGGCAAAAAACTCCTAGAGAGGGCATCAGCCTTAATATTCTTAGAACCCGGAAGGTACGAGACCACGAAATCAAAACGTGAAAAAAACAAGGACCATCGAGCCTGTCTAGGATTCAGCCGTCTAGCAGACTCGAGGTAAATCAGATTCTTATGATCGGTCAAGACCACAATACGGTGCTTAGCTCCCTCAAGCCAATGTCGCCACTCCTCAAACGCCCACTTCATAGCCAACAACTCCCGATTGCCGACATCATAATTGCGTTCTGCAGGCGAAAACTTACGGGAAAAGAAGGCACACGGTTTCATTAAGGAACCAACAGGATCCCTCTGAGACAAAACGGCCCCTGCCCCAATCTCAGAAGCGTCAACCTCAACCTGAAACGGAAGAGAAACATCCGGTTGGCGCAACACCGGAGCAGAAGTAAATCGACGTTTAAGCTCCTGAAAGGCAGAGACAGCCGCAGAGGACCAATTCGCCACATCAGCGCCTTTCTTCGTCAAATCAGTCAAGGGTTTAACCACGCTGGAAAAATTAGCAATGAAACGGCGATAAAAATTTTCAAAACCCAAAAATTTCTGAAGGCTCTTCACGGATGTTGGCTGAATCCAATCATGAATGGCCGAGCCTTAACCGGATCCATCTCTACAGACGAGGGAGAAAAAATAAAGCCCAAAAAAGAAACCTTCTGCACCCGAAAGAGACACTTAGACCCTTTCACAAACAAAGCATTGTCACGAAGGATCTGAAATACCATCCTGACCTGTTGCACATGAGACTCCCAATCATCGGAAAAAATCAAAATATCGTTCAAATATACAATCAAGAATTTATCAAGATAAGTCTGGAAGATATCATGCATGAAGGACTGAAAAACAGATGGAGCATTAGAGCGTCCGAATGGCATCACAAGGTATTCAAAATGGCCTTCGGGCGTGTTAAACGCAGTTTTCCATTCATCACCCTGCTTAATACGAACAAGATTATATGCCCCCCGAAGGTCAGTCTTCGTAAACCAACTAGCTCCCTTAATCCTAGCAAACAAATCGGAAAACAAGGGTAAAGGGTATTGAAACTTGACCGTGATCTTATTCAAGAGGCGATAATCAATACAGGGTCTCAAGGAACCATCTTTTTTAGCAACAAAACAGAACCCCAATCCCAATGGTGAAGAAGATCGTCGAATATGCCCTTTCTCCAAAGACTCCTTAATATAGCTCCGCATGGCGGTATGTTCAGGCACAGACAGGTTGAAAAGTCGACCCTTAGGAAACTTACAGCCTGGAATCAAGTCAATAGCACAATCGCAGACCCTGTGCGGTGGAAGGAAACTGGACTTAGGCTCATCGAATATATCCTGAAAATCAGACAAAAACTCTGGAATTTCAGAAGAGGAAGAAGAGGAGATTGACATCAGAGGAACATCATTATGAACCCCTTGACAACCCCAACTAGTCACAGACATGGACTTCCAATCCAACACAGGATTATGTACCTGCAACCACGGAAAACCCAGCACGATAGCATCATGCAAATTATGCAACACCAGAAATCGACAATCTTCCTGATGGGCTGGCGCCATGCGCATGGTCACCTGTGTCCAAAACTGGGGCTTATTTTTAGCCAAGGGTGTAGCATCAATGCCCCTTAAAGGAATAGGGTTCTGCAAAAGCTGCAAGGAAAAACCACAACGCCTAGCAAACTCAAAGTCCATTAAGTTCAAGGCGGCGCCTGAATCCACAAACGCCATGACAGAAAATGATGACAATGAGCAGATCAAGGACACAGATAACAAAAATTTAGGTTGTACAGTACTGATGGTAATTGAACTGGCGATCCTCTTTGTCCACTTAGGGCAGACAGAAATGACATGAGAAGCGTCGCCACAATAATAACACAACCTATTCTGACGTCTGAAACCTTGTCGTTCCATTCTAGACAGAATCCTATCACACTGCATTGGCTCAGGAATTTGCTCTGAGGATAACACCACAGCGCGCACAGTTCTGCGTTCCCGCAAGCGCCGGTCAATCTGAATGGCCAGAGACATAGAATCACTCAGACCGGAAGGCGTGGGAAACCCCACCATAACATCTTTAACGGATTCAGAAAGACTCTTTCTGAAAATTGCCGCCAAAGCAACATTATTCCATTTAGTCAACACAGACCATTTTCTGAATTTCTGACAATACAATTCTCCTGTCTTTGACCCTGAGACAGGGCCAACAAGGTCTTCTCAGCTTGATCCACAAAATTAGGTTCATCATATAATAATCCTAAGGCCTGAAAAAAGGAGTCTACATTAAGCAAAGCCGGATTCCCAGATTCCAGGGAAAATGCCCAATCCTGCGGGTCGCCACGCAGCAGGGAGATGACGATTTTAACCTGCCGAATGGAATCACCGGAGGATCGAGGTCTCAAAGCAAAAAACAGTTTACAGTTGTTTTTAAAACTCCAAAATTTGGACCTGTCACCAAAAAACAAATCAGGAGTAGGAATCTTCGGTTCTAAAACAGGAGTCTGAACCTTATAATCAGAAATACCCTGTACCCTAGCAGCAAGCTGGTCTACACAAGAAGCTAATTCCTGAACATTCATGCTAGCACAAGGTTCCTCAGCCACCCAGAGATAAAGAGGGAGGAGAAGACAAAGTAGACTGAAGAAAAAAAATGGCTCAAGACCTTTTTTCCCTTCTTCTGAGATGCATTTAACTCATTATGGGCCAGTTGTACTGTTATGATCAGGTGACCTTGGAGCAGCATGAGAACTTTCACTGGAGTAGGTGGTAACTATACTGACCGCAAACCCTGATCTTAACACCGCAACTAGAAGTAGCCGTGGGGTGTGCCTACCAAAACCTAGACACCTCGACACAGCAAGAGGACTAAATACCCCTATAGATGGAAATAGGAATACTACCTTGCCTCAGAGCAGAACCCCAAAGGATAGGCAGCCCCCCACAAATATTGACTGTGAGTTGTAGAGGAAAAGACACACGCAGGCAGGAAACAGGATTCAGCAAAAGAGGCCACTTCTAGCTAAATAGGAAAGGATAGGACAGAATACTAAGCGGTCAGTATTAAAAATCCTTCCAAAAATATCCACAGCAGAAAATACAAAAACTTCACCATCTAACTAAAGATGTGGAGCGTATATCTGCAACTCCAGAGAATCCAACAAGACTGAGAAAACACTGACACAGTCTAAGCTGGACAAGAGAAAACAAATGAATAGCACAGAATATAAGCACACTGCAAAAAGAAACAGACACTTATCTTTGCTGAATTGGCAGCTAAGCAGAAGCCAGACAAAGATCCAACACTTCCCAAGAAACATTGACAACTGGCAAGGACTAATGAATCCTGCACACCTAAATATCCCAGTCAGAACTGCAATCAGCAGATACACCTGGCCAGGACTGCGACTCAGAGACAACTGCATTCCCACCTACAACCACTAGAGGGAACCCAAAATCAGAATTCACAACATATAACACAGATACACAGGACAGGCCAATAGGCAAACAGCAGGCCAGACATACATTACAATAGCCGCAGGGGGCCGGAGCCTGCCAATATTTACTGTGGGAATTACAAGGGTGGGGGGAGGTCAGAAAGAGAATATCTTGTCCAGGGGCGCAGCCTGTGGACTGATGCATTTCACATGGAAACTATATTACATACATATACTGCATAACATTCTTGGTGCTGGGGGGTTCTGTAACACCGACCATCTCCCAGGGCCTGTCCACCACCGGCAGAGGGTAAAGCAAACCAGCTGGCCATTGCCAAGGGGACTTGTACTTGGCGCAAGAGACACATGCCCGAACATAGTCTGCGACATCACGAGCCATATGCGGCCACCAGTATGTCCTCACCAGTAACTCAGATGTCCTTTTGGAACCAAAATGTCCACCCACCCTGGACGAGTGCGCCCAAGAGAGAACCTCCAGTCGCAAACTGGATGGTACAAAAGTCTTGCCCGGAGGCACAGACTCTAGCGAAACCGGGGCTACAGTTCTCAGGCTCTCGGTGGGGACAATAAGCCGAGGCTCCTCTTCCTCCTCCACAGATGACACAACGGAGCGATAGAGAGCGTCGGCACGAATGTTCTTCTCCCCAGAAAGAAAATGGAGGGTGAAATGAAACCGGGAGAAGAACAAGGACCATCTGGCCTGGCGAGAATTTAACCGCTGGGCTGTCTTCAGGTACACCAAATTTTTATGATCTGTGAAGACTTGGAAGAGAAAACGAGCTCCCTCCAAGAGATGTCTCCACGGACATTCAGCGTCTCCCACTCACACACCACCTCCTCACCTCGCCCCCTATCTGTCGGAGTCCCACAAGGTTCAGTTCTTGGGCCCCTGCTCTTCTCCATTTACACCTTTGGCCTGGGACAGCTCATAGAATCTCATGGCTTTCAGTATCACCTCTATGCTGATGACACTCAGATCTACATCTCTGGACCAGATATCACCTCCCTCCTAACCAGAATCCCTCATTGTCTGTCCACTATTTCATCCTTATTCTCCGCTAGATTTCTGAAACTTAACATGGACAAAACAGAATTCATCATCTTTCCCCCATCTCACATGACCCCCCAACGAACCTATCCATTACAGTAAATGGCTGCCCACTCTCTCCAGTCCCACAAGCTCGCTGCCTCGGGGTAATCCTTGACGCTGATCTCTCCTTCAAACCACAAATCCAAGCCCTTTCCACTTCCTGCCGACTTCAACTCAAAAATATTTCACGTATCCGTTCATTCCTCAACCAAGAATTTGCAAAAACCCTAGTGCATGCCCTCATCATCTCTTGCCTTGACTACTGCAACCTCCTGCTCTGTGGCCTCCCCTCGAACACTCTCGCACCCCTTCAATCTATTCTAAACTCTGCTGCCCGACTAATCCACCTGTCCCCCCGCTATTCCCCAGCTTCTCCCCTCTGTCAATCCCTTCACTGGCTCCCCATTGCCCAGAGACTCCAGTACAAAACCCTAACCATGACCTACAAAGCCATCTACAACCTGTCTCCTCCATACATCTGTGACCTCGTCTCCCGGTACTTTCCTGCACGCAACCTCCGATCCTCACAAGATCTCCTTCTCTACTCCCCTCTTATCTCCTCTTCCCACAATCGCATACAAGATTTCTCTCGCGCATCACCCCTACTCTGGAACCCTCTACCACAACATATCAGACTCTTACCTACCATTGAAACCTTCAAAAAGAGCCTGAAGACCCACCTCTTCCAACAAGCCTACAACCTGCAGTAACCACCGATTGACCAAACCGCTGCATGACCAGCTCTACCCTCGCCTACTGTATCCTCACCCATCCCTTGTAGATTGTGAGCCTTCGTGGGCAGGGTCCTCTCTCCTCCTGGACCAGTTGTGACTTGTATTGTTTAAAATTATTGTACTTGTTTTTATTATGTATACCCCTCCTCACATGTAAAGCGCCATGGAATAAATAGTGCTATAACAATAAATAATAATAATAATAATAGAAGAAAAAGTGCAGATGATCTAACACAGCCCTAGTGAGGGTCCTATTCCCAGCTCCTGCCTGCCAGCGGAGGTTGGTGCCCTATATGTAGTGACAGTGGCGCCCCCGCTCATCGGTGGCTGTCCATTGTTGACCCTGGACAGCCCTAGCTGTTAAGGCCCCGTCACACATAGCGAGATCGCTAGCGAGATCGCTGCTGAGTCACAAGTTTTGTGACGCAACAGCGATCTCAGTAGCGATCTCGCTATGTGTGACACGTACCAGCGATCAGGCCCCTGCTGTGAGATCGCTGGTCGTGTCGGAATGGCCTGGGCCTTTTTTTGATAGTTGAGGTCCCGCTGACATCGCTGAATCGGCGTGTGTGACGCCGATTCAGCGATGTCTTCGCTGGTAACCAGGGTAAACATCGGGTAACTAAGCGCAGGGCCGCGCTTAGTTACCCGATGTTTACCCTAGTTACCATCGTTAAAGTAAAAAAAAAAAAAAAACGCTACATACTTACCTACCGCTGTCTGTCCCCGGCGCTGTGCTCTGCACTCCTCCTGTACTGGCTGTGAGCGCTGGTCAGTCGGAAAGCAGAGCGGCCGCTGTGCTTACAGCCAGACCAGAGAAGCAGAGCGCCGGGGACAGACAGCGGTAGGTAAGTATGTAGCGTTAGTTTTTTTTTTACTTTAACGATGGTAACCAGGGTAAACATCGGGTAACTAAGCGCGGCCCTGCGCTTAGTTACCCGATGTTTACCCTGGTTACCGGGGACCTCGGGATCGTTGGTCGCTGGAGAGCTGTCTGTGTGACAGCTCTCCAGCGACCAAACAGCGACGCTGCAGCGATCCGGATCGTTGTCGGTATCGCTGCAGCGTCGCCAGGGGCTGGCTGGCAAATTTTAGCCTGGGGGGCAAGCACAAGCAGTGGCCCATGAGTAGCGGCCCATCCTTAAAGGGGTTGTCAGATCTTAAGCTACATGTCTACAGTCACTATGTGTGAATCCTCATATCGTGCGCACTGTGCGCTATGAGGATTCTCTGGTGCCGGCAACAGGTGGTCTGGTGACTGCAAGAATGCGATAGATAGAGATATTATTTATATATATATATTGACACACACAGTCCCACTGTATCATGACACACACACACACACACCCACTGTATAATTCATGACACACACAGCCCCACTGTATAGTGACACACACACAGCCCCACTGTATAATGAGGAGTGGTACTGTGCAGTGTATAGATACAGAATAAGGCCACATTCACACGGTCAGTATATGGTCAGTATTTGACCTCAGTATTTGTAGCCAAAACCAGGAGTGGGTGATAAATACAGAATTGGTGCAGATGTCTCTATTATACTTTTCCTCTGGATTGTTCCACTCCCGGTTTTGGCTTACAAATACTGATGAAAACACTGAACAAATACTGACCGTGTGAACGTGGGCTTAATACAGGTGCTCATTAGGGTGGAATAACACTAGAATATGGCATCGGATGTGATATGCCAATGATACTCGGCTCTTGCTCTGCTGTGAGCGTGATCAGAGTGTCCGTGCTCCAATGCTCTCGCAGCACAGGTGTGGAGGAGACGGAGAAATTAATTTCTCCATCTCCTCAATGGTCTGACTCACCGTGTATCAGACTGCAACATCTGCTGAGAAAAAAAAAAACACAACTGCACACGGACAGCAAGTGAGAAGATGATTGTACCACTTTTGTGGAAGAAAATGGAACCGATTTTTTTTAATACTCTTTATTAGTCAATGTGGCAACATTTCACTTCCATATCAGAGAAATGTTCAGTTATGGATCCAAAACGTTGCCACATGGGCCAATAAAGAGTCCACTAGTTTTCTAACAATTAATCGGAGTGATAGATAGACAGATACACATATACATCAGAATAGATACTGAGAATTACACCATTTATGCAGGACATTAGAAGTATACACAGCTCCACAACATACCGTATATACTTGAGTATAAGTCGACCCAAGTATATGCCGAGACACCTAATTTTGCCACAAAAAACTGTGAAAATGTATTGAGTCGAGTATAAGCTGGGTATGCATTGTCCCCACATCCCGTCCTTGTATGCATGGCTCCCCTGTCCCTGTATGAATGGCTCCTCATCCCCATCCTTGTCTGCATGGCTCCTCATCCCCATCCTTGTCTGCTTGGCTCCTCATCCCCATCCTTGTCTGCATGGCTCCTCATCCTTGTCTGCATGGCTCCTCATCCCCATTCTTGTCTGCATGGCTCCTCATCCCCATCCTTGTCTGCATGGCTCCTCATCCCCATCCTTGTCTGCATGGCTCCTCATCCCCATCCTTGTCTGCATGGCTCCTTATCCCCATCCTTGTCTGCATGGCTCCTTATCACCATCCTTGTCTGTATGGCTCCTTATCCCCATCCTTGTCTGTATGGCTCCTTATCTCCATCCTTGTCTGCATAGCTCCTTATCCCCATCCTTGTCTGCATGGCTCCTTATCCCCATCCTTGTCTGCATGGCTCCTTATCCCCATCCTTGTATGTATGGCTCCTTATCCCCATCCTTGTCTGCATGGCTCCTTATCCCCATCCTTGTCTGTATGGCTCCTCATCCCCATCCTTGTCTGCATGGCTCCTTATCCCCATCCTGGTCTGCATGGCTCCTTATCCCCATCCTTGTCTGTATGGCTCCTCATCCCCATCCTTGTATGTATGGCTCCTCATCCCCATCCTTGTATGTATGGCTCCTTATCCCCATCCTTGTCTGTATGGCTCCTTATCCCCATCCTTGTCTGCATGGCTCCTTATCCCCATCCTTGTCTGTATGGCTCCTTATCCCCATCCTTGTCTGTATGGCTCCTTATCCCCATCCTTGTCTGCATGGCTCCTTATCCCCATCCTTGTCTGTATGGCTCCTTATCCCCATCCTTGTCTGCATGGCTCCTTATCCCCATCCTTGTCTGTATGGCTCCTTATCCCCATCCTTGTCTGCATGGCTCCTTATCCCCATCCTTGTCTGTATGGCTCCTTATCCCCATCCTTGTCTGTATGACTCCTTATCCCCATCCTTGTATGCATGGCTCCTTATCCCCGTCTGTGTGTGCATGGCTCCTTATCCCCATCCTTGTCTGCATGAATCCTTATCCCCATCCTTGTATGCATGGCTCCTTATCCCTGTTCATGTATGCATGGTTCCTAAAAAATAATAAAAAACCACATCCTACTTACCTTCTTTGCATGGCCTCGCAGCATCTCGTTCCGGTGCCAGCAGCTCCGGCCGGGCGATCACATGTCCCCCGCTCATTAAGGTAATGAATATTTATCACACCTATGGGAGTGGAGAGGGGTGAATATTCATTACCTTAATGAGCGGAAGACTCGTGATCGGTCATCCTGAAGAGCTGCTAGCGCCGAAACGAGATGCAGCGAGGGTGCGCAGGGATGGTAAGTAGGATGTGTGCTGGAAGCCGGCGGCTGTGGCTGTCAATGCTACAAGAGAAATGAATATTCACTGCCAGTGCAGTGAATATTCATTTCTCTTTAGCAGCGGCACAGGCTTTAGCCACAGCCGCCGGCTCCTGCCTCTGTCACCTGCTGCTCCTTCTCCGTCTTTCTGGGACAATGATTTGTGTATAAGTCGAGGGGGGTGTTTTCAGCACAAAAAAAAATATGCTGAAAAACTCGGCTTATACACAAGTATAAATGGTATACTACAATATATTATATACACAGCGGCATATTATATACCGTGTTAAGGAATATAGAGCGGTGCATATATTATATAGTGTAGAGATGTGGCAGCAGTGTATATAGTGTGAATTCCACACTATATGCATAGCGCCATACTATATAAACATCTCTACACTATAAACCTCTCTACAATATTCGGTAATTAAGACAGCATTATACTATATTATGATGCATACATCACATAGGAGACACTGCGACTGCTGAACATATATCACATTGAAACTACTGTATATACAATAGTCGATACTGCGACTGATGTGTGTAGTTGTAGTATCACCTATATATTGTATGTGATACTGTGACTGCTGTACACACATTGTATAGATGAAACTGATTATATATATATATATATATATATATATATATACACATACATACATACATACATACATACATACATACATACACATACACTAGATGGTGGGCCGATTCAAACGCATCGGGTATTCTAGAATATGCATGTCCACGTAGCATATTGCCCAGCCACTTAGTTTATTGCCCAGCCACGTAGTTTATTGCCCAGCAACGTAGTATATTGCCCAGCCACGTAGTATATTTCCCAGCCACGTAGTGTATTGCCCAGTCACGTAGTATATTGCCCAGCCACGTAGTATATTGCCCAGCAACGTAGTATATTGCCCAGTCACGTAGTATATTGCCCAGCCACGTAGTATATTGCCCAACCACATAGTATATTGCCCAGTCACATAGTATATTGCCCAGTCACGTAGTATATTGCCCAGTCACGTAGTATATTGCCCAGTCACGTAGTATATTGCCCAGTCACGTAGTATATTGCCCAGCCACATAGTATATTGCCCAGTCACGTAGTATATTGCCCAGCCACATAGTATATTGCCCAGTCACATAGTATATTGCCCAGTCACGTATTATATTGCCCAGTCACGTAGTATATTGCCCAGCCACGTAGTATATTGCCCAGTCACGTAGTATATTGCCCAGTCACATAGTATATTGCCCAGCCACGTAGTATATTGCCCAGTCACGTAGTATATTGCCCAGTCACGTAGTATATTGCCCAGTCACGTAGTATATTGCCCAGTCACGTAGTATATTGCCCAGTCACGTAGTATATTGCCCAGTCACGTAGTATATTGCCCAGCCACGTAGTATATTGCCCAGTCACGTAGTATATTGCCCAGTCACGTAGTATATTGCCCAGCCACATAGTATATTGCCCAGTCACGTAGTATATTGCCCAGCCACATAGTATATTGCCCAGTCACATAGTATATTGCCCAGTCACGTATTATATTGCCCAGTCACGTAGTATATTGCCCAGCCACGTAGTATATTGCCCAGTCACGTAGTATATTGCCCAGTCACATAGTATATTGCCCAGCCACGTAGTATATTGCCCAGTCACGTAGTATATTGCCCAGTCACGTAGTATATTGCCCAGTCACGTAGTATATTGCCCAGTCACGTAGTATATTGCCCAGTCACGTAGTATATTGCCCAGTCACGTAGTATATTGCCCAGCCACGTAGTATATTGCCCAGTCACGTAGTATATTGCCCAGTCACGTATTATATTGCCCAGTCACGTAGTATATTGCCCAGCCACGTAGTATATTGCCCAGCCACATAGTATATTGCCCAGTCACGTAGTATATTGCCCAGTCACGTAGTATATTGCCCAGTCACGTAGTATATTGCCCAGCCACGTAATATTCAGCACAGAGCCACGTAGTATATTGGCCAGTCACGTAGGTATGTAACACTGCCCACGCAGTATTTAGCAGTGTGGGCACCATATCCTTGTTAAAAAAAAAAAATTAAAATTAAAAATAGTTATATACTCACCCCTGGGATCCAGCGAAGCTGTGTGATGCGGCCGCCATCTTCCATTCCCAGGAAACCGCCAGTGAGACCGCCAAGTCTTCTGGGTAAGTTCGCAATGCATCTCTGGGAACGGAAGATGGCGGCCGGCTGGAGCGCATCGTCCAATGACGGAAGGTGAGTATAGCAGGTTTTTGGTTTTTTTTATTAATATTTTTAACATTACATCTTTTTACTATTGATGCTGCATAGGCAGAATCAATAGTAAAAACTTGGTCACACAGGGTTAATAGCAGCGGTAACGGAATGCGTTACCCGTGCCATAACGCGGTCTGTTACCGCTGGCATTAACCCTGTGTGAGCGCTGACTGGAGGGGATTATGGAGCAGGCACTGACTGCGGGGAGTAAGGAGCGGGGAGTATGGAGCGGGCGCTGGGGACACTGACTGCGGGGAGTATGGAGCGGAGCGCCAGGCACACTGACTGCGGAGAGTATGGAGCGGGCGCCGGGCACACTGACTGCGGAGAGTATGGAGCGGGCGCCGGGCACACTGACTGCGGGGAGTATGGAGCGGGCGCTGGGGACACTGACTGCGGGGAGTATGGAGCGGAGCGCCAGGCACACTGACTGCGGAGAGTATGGAGCGGGCGCCGGGCACACTGACTGCGGAGAGTATGGAGCGGGCGCCGGGCACACTGACTGCGGGGAGTATGGAGCGGGCGCTGGGGACACTGACTGCGGGGAGTATGGAGCGGGGAGTATGGAGCAGGCGCAGGGGACACTGACTGCGGGGAGTATGGAGCGGGGAGTATGGAGCAGGCGCAGGGGACACTGACTGCGGGGAGTATGGAGCGGAGCGCCAGGCACACTGACTGCGGAGAGTATGGAGCGGGCGCCGGGCACACTGACTGCGGAGAGTATGGAGCGGGCGCCGGGCACACTGACTGCGGGGAGTATGGAGCGGGCGCCGGGCACACTGACTGCGGGGAGTATGGAGCGGGCGCCGGGCACACTGACTGCGGGGAGTATGGAGCGGGCGCCGGGCACACTGACTGCGGAGAGTATGGAGCGGGCGCTGGGGACACTGACTGCGGGGAGTATGGAGCGGGCGCTGGGGACACTGACTGCGGGGAGTATGGAGCGGGGAGTATGGAGCAGGCGCAGGGGACACTGACTGCGGAGAGTATGGAGCGGGCGCCGGGCACACTGACTGCGGGGAGTATGGAGCGGGCGCCGGGCACACTGACTGCGGGGAGTATGGAGCGGGCGCCGGGCACACTGACTGCGGGGAGTATGGAGCGGGCGCTGGGCACTGACTGCGGGGAGTATGGAGCGGGCGCCGGGCACACTGACTGCGGGGAGTATGGAGCGGGCGCTGGGCACTGACTGCGGGAAGTATGGAGTGGGCGGCGGGCACTGTGACTGCAGGGGAGTAGGGGAGGGACTAATCGGACTGTGCCCGTCGCTGATTGGTCGCGGCAGCCATGACAGGCAGCTGGCGAGACCAATCAGCAACGCTGGATTTCCGTTACGGAAGTTGAGGACAGAAAGACGGAAGTAACCCGTAGGCAATTATATATATAGATTAGATACAAATAGATAGTGCGACTATACACAGCAGTGTCACCTATATAACGTATATACATTAGTCTGTACATTATATAGGTGATACTGCAAATGTTGCATACACGTTATATAGGCGATACTGCTACTGCTGTATATAATGATAGTATCACCTATATATCATATATACAGCAGTCTATATTCATTATATAGGCAATACTGCTACTGATGTGTATATACGTTATATATAGGTGTTACTGCTGTGTATATATGTACGTGTGTGTGTGTGTGTATACATACACACACACACACACCAGTATCACCTACATAACGACATATATACAGAGAAGTATCACCTATATACACATCAGTAGCAGTATTGCCTATATAATGTGTATAGACTGCTATATATGCATTATATAGGTGATACTGCTGTATATAATCACTATACCACTATAATGCATGTATAGCACTCTATATCTTATATGGGTGACACTGCTACTTATGCGTATATACCTTATATAGGTGACACTGCAATGTGTGTGTATATATATATATATATATATATATATACACATACACATATACATACACACACATTGCAGTGTCACCTATATAAGGTATATACGCATAAGTAGCAGTGTCACCCATATAAGATATAGAGTGCTATACATGCATTATAGTGGTATAGTGATTATATACAGCAGTACCACCTATATAATGTATATATAGCAGTCTATACACATTATATAGGCAATACTGCTGTATATACATTAAAAAAAATCATCTTGGGACTCACCCAGGTCCCTGAGATGGGGGGAGGTCGGGAGGATGAAGAGCTGAGGTGGGTCGGGTGTCGCGTCCTGGCCAGCGTTGGCAGTGAAGAGGAGGAGAGGATCATCCCAGGGCCCAGGCATTGGTGAGCAGTCTTCTCTGACGCTGGTGCAGGCCGGCCAGCGTCAGACACCGTCTATGCGCGCGCGGCTTTTTGAAATATCACCATGTGCGCGCGCGCGCGCGCGCATGGTCTCCTGCTTGCCCACTCTGACTGATGGGCAGCAGACGAGCACGCGCAGGAATGAGGACCGCGGCCGTGCTCGCACACTAGTGCGGGCCGCGCGCGCGCCTGGTCTCCTGCTTGCCCGCTCTGACATGGGCAGCGCAGCAGCCGGCAGACGAGCACACGCAGGAACAAGGACCGCGGCCGTGCTCGCACACTAGTGCGGGCCGCCGCGGCACTTGTCAGAGCAGGCAACGCGCGCACATAGGGCCGGCTGGAGGGATGCGGCGCGCTATGTATTAAAATAGCTGCTGCTCCTCCAGCGGCCCTGTGTACCTGCTCAGGCACCGGCCCGGGGGGCAGATGCATTCCTGCCACCCGGCCCAGTCCGCCCCTGAGCGTCGCTATGTGTGACGGGGCCTTTACACACAGCAGAGATAAGAGGAGAGATCTTAGAATACTCAACATGAATAATCACCTAAATCATCATTCCAATTCAGGGACTATGGGATAATAATCACAGCAGTGATAATAATAAAAAATGGATATACCACTAATAATGCTCATCCAAATCAATGAGCAAGATGGGTCACTCTACCCATCAGACAGGCTTCAAGATAAATACTCATTGATTCAGCAGTTAAACATTAGGCAGTTATCATCCAGACTAATGATGAGGATATTAACAGGATAGATGTAAACCCAGTAGCGTAGCTACCAGGGGGGCAGAGGGGGCCACCGCCCCGGGTCCGGTGCTCAGAGGGGGCCCACCCGGAGCTACGCTACTGTAACTGTATCGGCGCACGCAGCGCGCCGACACAGTTACCTTCTGCGGCAGAGCAGGGAGAATCGATCTCCCTGCTCTGCAACACGCTTTGGGGCCCCTGAGCCTGTCACTGCACTGATGAGGGAAGGAGCGCTGCGCTCCTTCTCCCATCATCCCCCTGTCAGCGTCTGGCGTCACTGACGCCGATGCTGACAGTAGGCGCGATGACGTCAACCCCGGCGCCCGCTGTCAAAAGATGAGCGTGAGGTCGGAGCACCGCTGGAACAAGGAGGAAAAGAGGTGAGTATTTATTGTTTTTTTTTTATGGGGGATGCCTTATACTTCAGGATCTGCCTATAGGGGTGCTGCCTTATACTTCAGGATCTGCCTATAGGGGTGCTGCCTTATACTTCAGGATCTGCCTATAGGGGTGCTGCCTTATACTTCAGGATCTGCCTATGGGGTACTGCCTTTTAAAACAGGGTCTGCCTATGGGGTGCTTATACTACAGGGTCTGCCTATGGGGTGCTTATACTACAGGGTCTGCCTATGGGGTGCTGCCTTTTACTAGAGTCTGCCTATGGGGTGCTGCCTTATACTACAGGGTCTGCCTATGGGGTGCTGCCTTTTACTAGAGTCTGCCTATGGGGGGCTGCCTTATACAGCAGGGTCTACCTATATGGGTGTTGCCTTATATTTCAGAATCTGTCTAAGGGAGGCAGCCTTATACTGCAAGATCTGCCTATGGGGTGCTACCTTATACTACAGGGTCTGCCTATGGGGTGCTGTCTTATACTACAGGGTCTACCTATGAGGTGCTGTCTTATACTACAGGGTCTGCCTATGGGGGTACTGTCTTATACTACAGGGTCTGCCTATGGGGGCACTGTCTTATACTACAGGGTCTGCCTAGGGGGATGCTGTCTTGTCCTATAGAGTCTGCCTATGGGTGCTGCCTTGTGCTATAGAGTAGGCCTATGGGGAGTGCATTATACTATATGGAGACCTATGGGGAGTGCATTATACTATATGGAGGCTTATGGGGAATGCATTATACTATATGGAGACCTATGGGTAGTGCATTATATTTAGGATGATCTGGTGCATTATACTATATGGAGGACATCTAGTGGGCCATCTCTAAATTACAGTGAAGGGGCCATCATACAGTGTTGGAGCCATCAAACAGTTTGGGGGCTACTAAGGGGTCAGTATACTGTGTGGATGGTACTATACAGTGAGGAGGCATCATACTGTATAGGGGAACTGTACAGGGGGGAGACTTGGGACATTATTAAATGTAAAGTGGGCACTTCTTGTTATAGGGGATCTCAGGTTGCTGTGACTATCAAAGGGGCACACAGTGCAATATTACTTTCTAGGGAGCAAAATGTGGGCACTGTTTTCTAGGGCACTTGCACCCGGCATTACTATTTTATAGAGAGGTGCTTTAGAATTTAGAAGGCACAGAGAACCACACCGCAGGAGCAGTAATGAGGACACATACGGCAGCAGCAGCTCAGTATTGGGGTATCAGGTGCAGTAATAGGGTCACATACGGCAGCAGTGGCTCAGTATTGGGGTATCAGGTGCAGTAATAGGGACACATACGTCAGCAGCGGCTCAGTATTGGGGTATCAGGTGCAGTAATAGGGGCACATACGGCAGCAGCGGCTCAGTATTGGGGTATCAGGTGCAGTAATTGGGACACATACGGCAGCAGCGGCTCAGTATTTGGGTATCAGGTGCAGTAATAAGGACACATACGGCAGCAGTGGCTCAGTATTAGGGTATCAGGTGCAGTAATAGGAACACATACGGCAGCAGCGGCTCAGTATTGGGGTATCAGGTGCAGTAATAGGGACACATACGGCAGCAGCAGCTCAGTATTGGGGTATCAGGTACAGTAATATGGACACATACGGCAGCAGAGGCTCAGTATTGGGGTATCAGGGCAGTAATAGGGACAAATACGGCAGCAGCGGCTCAGTATTGGGGTATCAGGTGTAGTAATAGGGACACATACGGCAGCAGCGGCTCAGTATCGGGGTATCAGGTGCAGTAATAGGGACACATACGGCAGCAGCGGCTCAGTATTGGGGTATCAGGTGCAGTAATAGGGACACATACGGCAGCAGCGGCTCAGTATTGGGCTATCAGGTGCAGTAATAGGGACACATACGGCAGCAGCTCAGTATTGGGGTATCAGGGCAGTAATAGGGTCACATATGGCAGCAGCGGCTCAGTATTGGGGTATCAGGTGCAGTAATAAGGACACATACGGCAGCAGCGGCTCAGTATTGGGGTATCAGGTGCAGTAATAGGGACACATACGGCAGCAGAGGCTCAGTATTGGGGTATCAGGGGCAGTAATAGGGACACATACGGCAGCAGCGGCCCAGTATTGGGCTATCAGGTGCAGTAATAGGGACACATACGGCAGCAGCTCAGTATTGGGGTATCAGGGCAGTAATAGGGACACATACGGCAGCAGCAGCTCAGTATTGGGGTATCAGGGCAGTAATAGGGACACATACGGCAGCAGCGGCTCAGTATTGGGGTATCAGGTGCAGTAATAGGGACACATACGGCAGCAGCGGCTCAGTATTGGGGTATCAGGGGCAGTAATAGGGACACATACGGCAGCAGCGGCTCAGTATTGGGGTATCAGGGGCAGTAATAAAATTACATACGGCAGCAACGGCTCAGTATTAGGGTATCAGGTGCAGTAATAGGGTCACATACGGCAGCAGCGGCTCAGTATTGGGGTATCAGGTGCAGTAATAGGGACACATACGGCAGCAGTGGCTCAGTATTGGGGTATCAGGTGCAGTAATAGGGACACATACGGCAGCAGCAGCTCAGTATTGGGGTATCAGGTGCAGTAATAGGGACACATACGGCAGCAGCGGCTCAGTATTGGGGTATCAGGTGCAGTAATAGGGACACATACGGCAGCAGCGGCTCAGTATTGGGGTATCAGGTGCAGTAATAGGGTCACATACGGCAGCAACGGCTCAGTATTAGGGTATCAGGTGCAGTAATAGGATCACATACGGCAGCAGCGGCTCAGTATTGGGGTGTCAGGGGCAGTAATAGGGACACATACGGCAGCAGTGGCTCAGTATTGGGGTATCAGGTGCAGTAATAAGGTCACATACGGCAGCAACGGCTCAGTATTAGGGTATCAGGTGCAGTAATAGGATCACATACGGCAGCAGCGGCTCAGTATTGGGGTATCAGGGGCAGTAATAGGGACACATACGACAGCAGCGGGTCAGTATTGGGGTATCAGGGACAGTAATAGGGACACATACGGCAGCAGCGGCTCAGTATCGGGGTATCAGGTGTAGTAATAGGGACACATACGGCAGCAGCGGCTCAGTATCGGGGTATCAGGTGTAGTAATAGGGACAAATACGGCAGCAGGGGCTCAGTATTGGGGTATCAGGTGCAGTAATAGGGACACATACGGCAGCAGCGGATCAGTATTGGGGTATCAGGTGCAGTAATAGGGACACATACGGCAGCAGCGGCTCAGTATTGGGGTATCAGGTGCAGTAATAGGGACACATACACCAGCAGCGGCTCAGTACTGGGGTATCAGGGGCAGTAATATGGATACATACGGCAGCAGCGGCTCAGTATTGGGGTATCAGGGGCAGTAATAGGGACACATACGGCAGCAGAGGCTCAGTATTGGGGTATTAGGGGCAGTAATAGGGACACATACGTCAGCAGCGGCTCAGTATTGGGGTATCAGGTGCAGTAATAGGGACACATACGGCAGCAGCAGCTCAGTATTGGGGTATCAGGTACAGTAATAGGGACACATACGGCAGCAGAGGCTCAGTATTGGGGTATCAGGTGCAGTAATAGGGACACATACGGCAGCAGAGGCTCAGTATTGGGGTATCAGGTGCAGTAATAGGGACACATACGGCAGCAGAGGCTCAGTATTGGGGTATCAGGTGCAGTAATAGGGACACATACGGCAGCAGCGGCTCAGTATTGGGGTATCAGGTGCAGTAATAGGGACACATACGGCAGCAGAGGCTCAGTATTGGGGTATCAGGTGCAGTAATAGGGACACATACGGCAGCAGCGGCTCAGTATTGGGGTATCAGGTGCAGTAATAGGGACACATACGGCAGCAGCAGCTCAGTATTGGGGTATCAGGTACAGTAATAGGGACACATACGGCAGCAGAGGCTCAGTATTGGGGTATCAGGTGCAGTAATAGGGACACATACGGCAGCAGAGGCTCAGTATTGGGGTATCAGGTGCAGTAATAGGGACACATACGGCAGCAGAGGCTCAGTATTGGGGTATCAGGTGCAGTAATAGGGACACATACGGCAGCAGCGGCTCAGTATTGGGGTATCAGGTGCAGTAATAGGGACACATACGGCAGCAGAGGCTCAGTATTGGGGTATCAGGTGCAGTAATAGGGACACATACGGCAGCAGCGGCTCAGTATTGGGGTATCAGGTACAGTAATATGGACACATACGGCAGCAGAGGCTCAGTATTGGGGTATCAGGGCAGTAATAGGGACACATACGGCAGCAGCGGCTCAGTATTTGGGTATCAGGTGCAGTAATAGGGACACATACGGCAGCAGCGGCTCAGTATTGGGATATCAGGTGCAGTAATAGGGACACATACGGCAGCAGCGGCTCAGTATTGGGGTATCAGGTGTAGTAATAGGGACACATACGGCAGCAGCGGCTCAGTATCGGGGTATCAGGTGCAGTAATAGGGACACATACGGCAGCAGCGGCTCAGTATTGGGGTATCAGGTGCAGTAATAAGGACACATACGGCAGCAGCGGCTCAGTATTGGGCTATCAGGTGCAGTAATAGGGACACATACGGCAGCAGAGGCTCAGTATTGGGCTATCAGGTGCAGTAATAGGGACACATACGGCAGCAGCGGCTCAGTATTGGGCTATCAGGTGCAGTAATAGGGACACATACGGCAGCAGCTCAGTATTGGGGTATCAGGGCAGTAATAGGGTCACATATGGCAGCAGCGGCTCAGTATTGGGGTATCAGGTGCAGTAATAAGGACACATACGGCAGCAGCGGCTCAGTATTGGGGTATCAGGTGCAGTAATAGGGACACATACGGCAGCAGAGGCTCAGTATTGGGGTATCAGGGGCAGTAATAAAATTACATACGGCAGCAACGGCTCAGTATTGGGGTATCAGGTGCAGTAATAAGGACACATACGGCAGCAGCGGCTCAGTATTGGGATATCAGGTGCAGTAATAAGGACACATACGGCAGCAGAGGCTCAGTATTGGGGTATCAGGTGCAGTAATAGGGACACATACGGCAGCAGCGGCTCAGTATTGGGGTATCAGGTGCAGTAATAGGGACACATACGGCAGCAGAGGCTCAGTATTGGGGTATCAGGGGCAGTAATAAAATTACATACGGCAGCAGCGGCTCAGTATTGGGGTATCAGGTGCAGTAATAAGGACACATACGGCAGCAGAGGCTCAGTATTGGGGTATCAGGGGCAGTAATAAAATTACATACGGCAGCAGTGGCTCAGTATTGGGGTATCAGGTGCAGTAATAGGGTCACATACGGCAGCAGCGGCTCAGTATTGGGGTATCAGGTGCAGTAATAGGGACACATACGGCAGCAGTGGCTCAGTATTGGGGTATCAGGTGCAGTAATAGGGACACATACGGCAGCAGCGGCTCAGTACTGGGGTATCAGGGGCAGTAATAGGGACACATACGGCAGCAGCGGCTCAGTATTGGGGTATCAGGGGCAGTAATAGGGACACATACGGCAGCAGCGGCTCAGTATTGGGGTATCAGGGGCAGTAATAGGGACACATACGGCAGCAGCGGCTCAGTATTGGGGTATCAGGTGCAGTAATAGGGACACATACGGCCGCAGCGGCTCAGTATTGGGGTATCAGGGGCAGTAATAGGGACACATACGACAGCAGAGGCTCAGTATTGGGGTATCAGGTGCAGTAATAGGGACACATACGGCAGCAGCGGCTCAGTATTGGGGTATCAGGGGCAGTAATAGGGACACATACGGCAGCAGCAGCTCAGTATTGGGGTATCAGGGTCAGTAATAGGGTCACATACGGCAGCAGAGGCTCAGTATTGGGGTATCAGGGGCAGTAATAGGGTCACATATGGCAGCAGCGGCTCAGTATTAGGGTATCAGGTGCAGTAATAGGATCACATACGGCAGCAGCGGCTCAGTATTGGGGTGTCAGGGGCAGTAATAGGGACACATACGGCAGCAGCGGCTCAGTATTGGGGTATCAGGGGCAGTAATAGGGACACATACGACAGCAGTGGCTCAGTATTTGGGTATCAGGGACAGTAATAGGGACACATACGGCAGCAGCGGCTCAGTATCGGGGTATCAGGTGTAGTAATAGGGACAAATACGGCAGCAGGGGCTCAGTATTGGGGTATCAGGTGCAGTAATAGGGACACATACGGCAGCAGCGGATCAGTATTGGGGTATCAGGTGCAGTAATAGGGACACATACACCAGCAGCGGCTCAGTATTGGGGTATCAGGTGCAGTAATAGGGACACATACGGCAGCAGTGGCTCAGTATTGGGGTATCAGGGGCAGTAATAGGGACACATACGGCAGCAGCGGCTCAGTATTGGGGTATCAGGGGCAGTAATAGGGACACATATGGCAGCAGCGGCTCAGTATTGGGGTATCTGGTGCAGTAATAGGGACACATACGGCAGCAGCGGCTCAGTATCTGGGTATCAGGGGCAGTAATAGGGACACATACGGCAGCAGCGGCTCAGTATTGGGGTATCAGGGGCAGTAATAGGGACACATACGGCAGCAGCGGCTCAGTATTGGGGTATCAGGTACAGTAATAGGGTCACATACGGCAGCAGCGGCTCAGTATTGGGATATCAGGTGTAGTAATAGGGTCACATACGGCAGCAGTGGCTCAGTATTGGGGGTATCATGTGCAGTAATAGGGACACTTACGGCAGCAGTGGCTCAGTATTAGGGTATCAGGTGCAGTAATAGGGACACATACGGCAGCAGCGGCTCAGTATTGGGGTATCAGGTGCAGTAATAGGGACACATACGGCAGCAGCGGCTCAGTATTGGGGTATCAGGTGCAGTAATAGGGACACATACGGCAGCAGCGGCTCAGTACTGGGGTATCAGGGGCAGTAATAGGGACACATACGGCAGCAGCGGCTCAGTATTGGGGTATCAGGGGCAGTAATAGGGACACATATGGCAGCAGCGGCTCAGTATTGGGGTATCAGGGGCAGTAATAGGGACACATACGGCAGCAGCAGCTCAGTATTGGGGTATCAGGGTCAGTAATAGGGACACATACGGCAGCAGCGGCTCAGTATTGGGGTATCAGGTGCAGTAATAGGACACATACGGCAGCAGAGGCTCAGTATTTGGATATCAGGGGCAGTAATAGGACACATACGGCAGCAGCGGCTCAGTATTGGGGTATCAGGTGCAGTAGTAGGGACACATACGGCAGCAGTGGCTCAGTAATGGGGTATCAGCGGCAGTAATAGGGACACATTCGGCAGCGGCGGCTTAGTATTGGGGTATCAGGTGCAGTAATAGGGACACATACGGCAGCGGCGGCTCAGTATTGGGGTATCAGGGGCAGTAATAAGGACACATACGGCAGCAGCGGCTCAGTATTGGGGTATCAGGGGCAGTAATGGGGTCACATACGGCAGCGGCGGCTCAGTATTGGGGTATCAGGTGCAGTAATAGGGACACATACGGCAGCGGCGGCTCAGTATTGGGGTATCAGGTGCAGTAATAGGGACACATACGGCAGCAGCGGCTCAGTATTGGGGTATCAGGTGCAGTAATAGGGACACATACGGCAGCAGCGGCTCAGTATTGGGATATCAGGTGCAGTAATAGGGACACATACGGCAGCAGCGGCTCAGTATTGGGGTATCAGGTGTAGTAATTGGGACACATACGGTAGCAGCGGCTCAGTATTGGGATATCAGGTGCAGTAATAGGGACACATACGGCAGCAGCGGCTCAGTATTGGGGTATCAGGTGCAGTAATAGGGACACATACGGCAGCAGCGGCTCAGTATTGGGGTATCAGGTGTAGTAATAGGGTCACATACGGCAGCAGCGGCTCAGTATTGGGGTATCAGGTGCAGTAATAGGGACACATATGGCAGCAGCGGCTCAGTATTGGGATATCAGGTGCAGTAATAGGGACACATACGGCAGCAGAGGCTCAGTATTGGGGTATCAGGTACAGTAATAGGGACACATACGGCAGCAGCGGCTCAGTATTGGGGTATCAGGGGCAGTAATAGGGACACATACGGCAGCAGCGGCTCAGTATTGGGGTATCAGGGGAAGTAATAAGGACACATTTGGCAGCAGCGGCTCAGTATTGGGGTATCAGCAGGATGAGGAGTTTGTGCAGATTGGGAATAGATGGTGATGGACCAGGAATGTGAGAAGTGAAATGAGTCTTTGTTGTAATCTCTGCAGAAGAGTTCTGGCTGGAAGAAGTTGTCATGTCGGTCTGGGCCAGATGGAAAAGACGGGAAAAGTGAACGATTCCATCAGAGAACGTCAGCAGTAAGTCATTATCTGTACCTGTGCTGTAATCTCTTATATGTTCTGTAGGGCTGGTATCTACCACTGACCATATGGCGGTAATATCCATATTGGTCTTTATATAGAGATTATCTTCAGTAACAGCGCAGTCATCTGCTGAGGTTCTCCTCCACTATTAGGGGGCGTCACCGAATTGTAATGAAGGTCACCTGGTTAGGGGCCACTCAGAAGCGTCGCCCCCACTGAACCAAAACCCTAGCTGCGCCTCTGTGTAAACCAATGTAGGTAAGGCAGCACTCATCCAAACTGAAGGTTAGGGTCTACTATATTGCCTCAATGCGTAGTCCCCTTGGCTCATCAGGAGGCTTCGTATAGATAGCAGGTCATAGTGATGTCTGATGTTGTAGGAGTCCGCTATACAAACCCTGGCAAAAATTATGATATCACCGGCCTTGGAGGATGTTCATTCAGTTGTTTAATTTTGTACAAAAAAAGCAGATCACAGACATGGCTTTAAGAAACAGTAAAAGAAATCAAGAACCAAAAATGTGGTAGTCAGTAATGGTTATTTTTTTAGAACAAGCAGAGGGAAAAAATTATGGAATCACTCAATTCTGAGGGAAAAATTATGGAATCGCCCTGTAAATTTTCATACCCAAAACTAACACCTGCATCAAATTAGATCTGCTTGTTAGTCTGCATCTAAAAAGGAGTGATCACACCTTGGAGAGCTGTTGCACCAAGTGGACTGACATGAATCATGGCTCCAACACGAGAGATGTTAATTGAAACAAAGGAGAGGATTATCAAACTCTTAAAAGAGGGTAAATCATCACACAATGTTTCAAAAGATGTTGGTTGTTCACAGTCAGCTGTGTCTAAAATCTGGACCAAATACAAACAACATGGGAAGGTTGTTAAAGGCAAACATACTGGTAGACCAAGGAAGACATCAAAGCGTCAAGACTTGAAACTTAAAGCAATATGTCGCCAAAACAGGAAATGCACAAAAAAAAGAGGAACAAATGGGAGGAAACTGGAGTCAACGTCTGTGACCGAATTGTAAGAAACCGCCTAAAGGAAATGGGATTTACATACAGAGAAGCTAAACGAAAGCCATCATTAACACCTCAACCGAAAAAACAAGGTTACAATGGGCTAAGGAAAAGCAATCGTGGACTGCGGATGACTGGATGAAAGTCATATTCAGTGATGAATCACAAATCTGCACTGGACAAGGTGATGATGATGGATCTTTTGTTTGGTGCCGTTCCAATGAGATTTATAAAGATGACTGCCTGAAGAGAACATGCAGATTCCACAGTCATTGATGATATGGGGCCGCATGTCAGGTAAAGGCACTGGGGAGATGGCTGTCATTACATCTCCAATAATTGCACAAGTTTATGTTGATATTTTGGACACTTTTCTTATCCCATCAATTGAAAGGATGTTTGGGGATGATGAAATCATTTCTCAAGATGATAATGCATCCTGCCATAGAGCAAAAACTGCAAACATTCATTGAAAAAAGACACATAAGGTCAATGTCATGGGCTGCAAATAGTCCGGATCTCAATCCAATAGAAAATCTTTGTTGGAAGTTGAAGAAAATGGTCGATGACAAGAATCCAACCTGCAAAGCTGATCTGGGGACAGCAACCAGAGAAAGTTGGAGGCAGAATGATGAAGAGTCCTGTGTGACACACATTAAGTCCAGGCCTCAGAGACTGCAAGCTGTAAGAAAAGCCAGAGGTGGTGCAACAAAATACTAGTGATGTTTTTTGTTTGTTTGTTTTTCATGATTCCATAATTTTTTCCTCAGAATTGAGTGATTCCATAATTTTTTCCCTCTGCTTGATTAAAAAAGTGACCATTACTGACTGCCACATTGTTTGTTCTTGATTTCTTTTAGTGTTTCTTAAAGCCAGAAAGTTGCCATTGAAATGACTTTAGTTTGTGCCAGGTCTGTGATCGGCTTTTTTTCTACAAAATAAAACAACTGAATGAACATCCTCCGAGGCCGGAGATTCCATAATTTTTGCCAGCGGTTGTATAAGAATCAATCAGAGTAAGGCAGTTTACTCTCACGGACTTATCAGTTTTGGAACCACCAATGATGGCTACACAAGCTCTTTGATTTTATTTGTTGCCATATCTACAGGATCATTAATTGTTGAGACATCCTTATAATCATACAATTGCATTATCATATTAATTGACCTGCTGATGATTTGGAATTTTGGTATCATTTTTCCTGCTTCTGACATTTGGCGGTTGGTAGCTGAACATGTTAACCTCACTATTGTGACTGACATATCTCGGTTAACACTGACGGTCAGCTATTTCATAAGTTACAAATACTCTTTATCTTTTCCTCTTATCATAGGGTGTAATAGGAACCCTAAGGACAGCCGCCGATGAGCGCCACTGTCACTACATACAGGGCACCAACCTCCGCTGGCAGGCAGGAGCTGGGAATAGGACCCTCACTTGGGCTGCGTTAGATCATCTGCACTTTTTCTTCTATTGATTGGTTATCTACATATATATGTGCTTTGTGTCTGTTTGGGACAATTGTCCGTCCAGTTTTAACAAGCACTTAATAAACCATGAATACAGTAATGGTCGTATCATCCCAGATCATCCGCTCACATCTGTGTCTCTTGCAGGACTCTTCCCCATTGTTGTCATCACCAAAAAAACCAGTGGAAACTTCATGGAGATTGAGAAGATGTTCAAACTGAAAGGAGCCGAGAATATAATCTCTATAGAGAACTACACGGAGAAAGATCATATCAAAACCCGAGGGAAAACCAGCGATATCCTGAAGGTTATTCACAGCGCCCTGGAAGACGTCAAATATCGGCTGAGACAAGAAAGAAATCCCCAGAAAGACTGGAGGCAACGGAAGAAGTTCATGTTGGAGTATATACATAAGGCGGACCTGGAGATGAAAGAAGAGGAAAGGAATAAAAAGGAAGCAATGAGAAGAGCAGAAGAAAAGAAAAGAGAGGAAGCAACAAGAAGAGCAGAAGAAAAGAAAAGAGAGGAAGCAACGAGAAGAGCCGAAAAAAGACCAGAGGCAAACCCAACAACTCAAGAAAATAGTTGTATTATAATGTAAACCTCGCTATCATTACCGGCTCGTAAAAGCATGGACCGATCTGTGTCCTAATAAAAGTGTTTACGTAATAACCAAAAGGAGGGAATTGTATGTAAACCGCTAGTGCTGAAATGCTTATATTATACCCTGATGCTAAATATACTCGTCTACATCTTATCAAAGTCTTTGTCTTCCTTTCCTGTGTGCAGAATTATTAGACAAGTGTGAATTGTGACCAAATCGCCATTTTCTGCAGATTTCCCGCCTCTGACTTTTATAAACCTGAATGCTGATTGGATAAAGCAGATCAGGTGACGCGTATTTGTGTGATGAGGGGGAGTGGCCTCACTATGCCCCGCCTTTTATCAGGGTGTACAAAATTAATAGGAGCTTGTCCTCATCAGGCAAAAATGGCCAAAAAGAGATTTCCCGACTCTGAGAAGTCCCAGATTATTCCCAGTCTACAGAGCACGCGGCTCCTGAGATTTTCAGATATTAGAGCTGAGGTGAGGAGGCCGAACTCAACCACCACTGAGCAAGACACCAAAGTACAAGGTGCTCAGAGACATGGCCGAGGTGAGGAGGCAGAGTCGACCACCACTGAGCAAGACAGAGAAGTACAAGGTGCTCAGTGCTCAGAGACACGGCCGAGGTGAGGAGGCCGAGCCCGACCACCACTGAGCAAGACACAGAAGTACAAGGCATTCAGAGACACGGCCGAGGTGAGGAGGCTGAGCCCGACCTCCACTAAGCAAGACACCAAAGTACAAGGTGCTCCGAGACATGGCCGAAGTAAGGAGGCAGAGTCGACCACTACTGAGCAAGACACAAAAGTACAAGGTGTTCACTCCTCAGAGACACGGCCGAGGTGAGGCCTCCTCACCTCGCACGACCAACAGTGAGCAAGACACAGAAGTACAAGGTGCTCAGTGCTCAGAGACACGGCTGAGGTGAGGAGGCCGAGCCTGACCACCACTGAGCAAGACACAGAAGTACAAGGTGCTCAGTGCTCAGAGACACGGCTGAAGTGAGGAGGCCGAGCCTGACCACTACTGAGCACAACACAGAAGTACAAGGTGCTCAGACACACAGCCGAGGTGAGGAGGCCAAGCCCGACCACTACTGAGCAAGACACCGAAGTACAAGGTTTTCAATGCTCAGAGACACGGCCGAGGAGAGGAGGCCGAGCCCGATTACCACTGAGAAAGACACAGACATTCAGCCTCCTCATCTCAGCTGTGTCTCTCAGCACTGAACACCTTGTACTTCTGTGTCTTGCTCAGTAGTGGTCGGGCTCAGCCTCCTCACCTCGGCCGTGTCACTGAACACCTTGTACTTCTGTGTCTTGCTCAGTGGTGGTTGAGTTCGGCCTCCTCATCTCGGCTGTGTCTCTGAGCACCTTGTACTTCTGTGTCTTGCTCAGTGGTGGTCGGGCTCAGCCTCCTCACCTCAGCCATGTTTCTGAGCACCTTGTACTTTGATGTCTTGCTCAGTGGTGGTCGGGCTTCGCCTCCTCACCTCAGCCATGTCTCTGAGCACCTTGTTCTTCTTTGTCTTGCTCAGTAGTGGTCGGGCTCGGCCTCCTCACCTTGGCTGTGTCTCTGAGCAACTTGTACTTTTGTGTCTTGCTCAGTGCTGGTCGGGTTCGGCCTCCTCACCTTGGCTGTGTCTCTGAGCACCTTGTACTTCTGTGTCTTGCTCAGTGGTGGTTGGGTTCGGCCTCCTCACCTTGGCTGTGTCTCTGAGCACCTTGTACTTCTGTGTCTTGCTCAGTGGTGGTCGGGCTCGGCCTCCTCACCTCGGCTGTGTATCTGAGCACCTTGAACTTTGATGTCTTGCTCAGTGGTGGTCAGGCTTCGCCTCCTAACCTCAGCCATGTCTCTGAGCACCTTGTTCTTCTTTGTCTTGCTCAGTAGTGGTCGGGCTCGGCCTCCTCACCTTGGCTGTGTCTCTGAGCACCTTGTACTTTTGTGTCTTGCTCAGTGGTGGTCAGGTTCGGCCTCCTCACCTTGGCTGTGTCTCTGAGCACCTTGTACTTCTGTGTCTTGGTCAGTGGTGGTCGGGCTCAGCCTCCTCACCTCGGCCGTGTCTCTGAGCACTGAAGACCTTGAAATAAATGAAAAAAATGCAGAAACAGAAAAACCCAAGGTGGTAAAGGGGTTAACCATTTTTCTCAAATGAGTTGCTACACAGGCATAACGTTATCCACAATCGACTCCACTTTGTGTGCTGAGTAGTAGAGCTGGGCGGCCCCTGGATGTTCAGGTCCAGCGGGTTTGACCGAACAATTTAATAAGTTCAGGTTTGGGTATGGGAACAGTGCCTGGACCTGAACTGGGACCCCATTCTGAATGGGGAGCCTGAATATCCAGTGTTTGTCACTCTGTCATGTGCAGCGTGGCAAACACTGCTTCTGATCGGCGGTAAAATCATTACTGCCAGTTAGACAGCCACGGTTCCCACTCCCACAAAGGACAGTGTGAGCCTGCAGCTAAGATCGAAGGTAAAAAGTTTACCTCCTGTCACTGGCATCGGCTGATGGGATGACTATTCCCAGCAGCCTATGCCTGCTGCCACTAATAACAGTGAGAGCAAGCGCAGCTGATGGGAGTATTCATCAGCTGACGCCTGTGTGCTAAATAAGTAAAAAAAAAAAAACAGTGTGGGATCCCCAGTATTTTTGATAACCAGCCAGGCAAAACTGACAGCTGGAGGCTGCAAATCTCACCTGTCAGGGTTATCAAGGATAGTTATCAAGAAGAGAGAGGTCCCGGAGCCGATTTTAAAAATTATTTAAATAAATAATTTAAAAAAAAAGTGTGGGGTCCCCTTGATTTTTGACAACCAGCCAATCCAAAGCAGACAGCTGTGGGTTGGTATTTTCAGGCTGATAACAGGCCATGGATATTGGCTCCCCAGCCTAAAAATAGCAGCCCGCAGCCACCCAGAAAAGGTACATCTATTAGATGCACCAATTCGGGCGCATTGCCTGGCTCTTCCCACTTGCCCTGGAGCAGTGGCAAGTGGGGTTCATATTTGTGGGGTTGATGTCACCTTTGTATTGACCGGTGACAGGTAATTCACACTCTGCTCTGCCCTTCGGTTTTTTAGAAGGAACGTGCAGCAACTTGGAGGCCTTTAAGGCAGTTTAGGCCTGAATGGCCATCTCCTTGTCTGTAGTTAGGTCTGTTTCTGAACATGAAAGCACCATTAGGGACAGCGGAATGAGGATATCTAGTCTGTACAGGAGTGGGCAGGGTAAGTTGCAGTTTTTAGTGTTTAACCTATTTTCCTGAATGAGTAAGCATAACACACAGCTGATGTGAGAAGGCTGAGCCCGACCACCACTGAGCAAGACACAGAAGTAACAGGTGTTCAGTGCTCAGAGACACGGCCGAGGTGAGGAGGCTGAGCCCGACCACCACTGAGCAAGACGCAGAAGTAACAGGTGTTCAGTGCTCAGAGACACGGCCGAGGTGAGGAGGCTGAGCCCGACCACCACGGAGCAAGACGCAGAAGTAACAGGTGTTCAGTGCTCAGAGACACGGCCGAGGTGAGGAGGCTGAGCCCGACCACCACTGAGCAAGACGCAGAAGTACAAGATGTGCAGTGCTCAGAGACATGGCCGAGGTGAGGAGGCTGAGCCCGACCACCACGGAGCAAGACACAGAAGTAACAGGTGTTCAGTGTCAGAGACACGGCCGAGGTGAGGAGGCTGAGCCCGACCACCACTGAGCAAGACACAGAAGTAACAGGTGTTCAGTGTCAGAGACACGGCCGAGGTGAGGAGGCTGAGCCCGACCACCACTGAGCAAGACACAGAAGTAACAGGTGTTCAGTGTCAGAGACACAGCCGAGGTGAGGAGGCTGAGCCCGACCACCACTGAGCAAGATACAGAAGTACAAGGTGTTCAGAGACACGGCCGAGGTGAGGAGGCTGAGCCCGACCACCACTGAGCAAGACACAGAAGTACAAGGTGCTCAGTGTCAGAGACACAGCCGAGGTGAGGAGGCTCAGTACAACCACCACTGAGCAAGACATAGAAGTAAAACCAGGTTTTTTTGGGCCCTAGACAAAAGAGTCTTAGAGGGCTTCTTAAACACGTACGACAATTCATGATGTACAGATACGGCAGAGAAATATAGATATAGGTAGGTATGTAGGTAGTACAATGCCAAAGATTTCACTTCTTACATTACATGAGTGATATCTACTGTAAATTCTACAATAGCTCAGAAACCGGACAGTATAGTCCTCTGTACAGTATAATGGCCCCCACATAGTGCTCTATATAGAATATGAGCCCCATATATTGCTCCATACAGAATAATCAGCCACATATAATGATCCATACAGGATAATGAGCCCATATATTGCTCCATACAGAATAACCAGCCCCATATAATGCCCCATACAGAATTATGAGCCCCATATATTGCTCGATACAGTATTGTGGCCACCACATAGTCCTCCATACAGAATAAATAGCTCTATACAATATTATGGTCACCACATAGTTCTCCATACAGAATAATAAGCACAATATAATGCTCCATACAGAATAATGAGCCTCATATATTGCTCCATACAGAATAATGAGCCCCATATAATGCTCCATACAGAATAATGAGCCCCATATATTGCTCCATACAGAATAACCAGCCCCATATAATGCTCCATACAGTATAATGAGCCCTATATAATGCTCCATACAGAATAATGAGCCCCATTTATTGCTGCATACAGAATAATGAGCCCCATATATTGCTCCATACAGTATTGTGGCCACCACATAGCCCTCCATACAGAATAAATAGCCCCATATAATGCTCCATACAGTATAATGAGCCCTACATAATGCTCCATACAGAATAATGAGCCCCATATATTGCTCCATACAGTATTGTGGCCACCACATAGTCCTCCATACAGAATAATAAGCACAATATATTGCTCCATACAGAATAACCAGCCCCATATAATGCTCCATACAGTATAATGAGCTCTATATAATGCTATATAATGCTCCATACAGAATAATGAGCCCCATATATTGCTCCATTCAGAATAATGAGCCCCATACAGAATTATGAGCCCCATATATTGCTCCATACAGTATAATGAGCCCTATATAATGCTCCATACAGAATAATGAGCCCCATATATTGCTCCATACAGAATAATGAGCCCCATATAGATTTATGAGCCCCATATATTGCTCCATACATTATTGTGGCCACCACATAGTCCTCATTACAGAATAAATAGCCCCATATAATGCTCCATACAGTATTATAGTCACCACATAGTTCTTCATACAGAATAATAAACACAATATAATGATCCATACAGAATAATGAGCCACATATATTGCTCCATACAGAATAATGAGCCCCATATATTGCTCCATACAGTATGATGAGCCCCATATATTGCTCCATACAGTATGATGAGCCCCATATATTGTTCCATACAGAATAATGAGCCCCATATATTGCTCTATACAGAATAATGAGCCCCATATATTGCTCTATACAGAATAATGAGCCCCATATAATGCTCCATACATAATAATGAGCCTCATATATTGCTCCATACAGAATAATGAGCCCCATATATTGCTCCATACAGTATGATGAGCCCCATATATTGCTCTATACAGTATGAAGAGCCCCATATATTGCTCCATACAGAATAATGAGCCCCATATATTGCTCTATACAGAATAATGAGCCCCATATATTGCTCCATACAGAATAATGAGCCTCATATATTGCTCTATACAGTATAATTAGCCACATATATTGCTCCATACAGAATGAGCCCCATATAATGCTCCATACTGTATAATGGGCCATATATAATGTTCTAGAAAGAAAAATGGACCTCATATATTGCTCCATACAATATAATGAGCCACATATATCGCTCTATGCAGAACGATGAGACCCATATATTGCTCCACACAATATAATGTGGCCATCACATAGTCCTCCATCTAATTGTCTAAGGGTTTTTCCGTCTGTCTGTCTGTCTTTCTGTCTGTCTGTCCTGGAAATCCCGCGTCTCTGATTGGTCGAGGCCGCCAGACCTCGACCAATCAGCGACGGGCACAGCATCGACGTAGAAATCCCGCGACTCTGATTGGTCGAGGCCACCAGGCCTCGACCAATCAGCAACGGGCACAGCGACGATGATGTCAAAAAGGACGTAGACATCCCGCGTCTCTGATTGGTCGAGGCCACCAGGCCTCGACCAATCAGCGACGGGCACAGCATGGCGACGATGATGTCATAAAGGTTGCCTCGACCAATCAGCGACGGGCACAGTCTGCCGCGAATTCGCCTCGACCAATCAGCGATGTGCACAGTATCGACGTAGATGTCATAATGGTTGCCATAGCGATGATGATGTCATAAAGGTTCAGCGACGGGCACAATCTGCCGCGAATTCTGGAATCATCATTGTCCATATACTACGGGGACATGCATATTCTAGAATACCCGATGCGTTAGAATCGGGCCAACATCTAGTACAGAATAAATAGCCCCATATAATGCTCCATACAGTATGATGGTCACCACATAGTTCTCCATACAGAATAATGAGCACAATATAATGCTCCATACAGAATAATGAGCTTCATATATTGCTCCATACAGAATAATGAGCCTCATGTATTGCTCCATACAGAATAATGAGCCTCATATATTGCTCCATACAGATTAATGAGCCTCATGTATTGCTCCATACAGAATAACCAGCCCCATATAATGCTCCATACAGAATAATTAGCCCCATATAATGCTCCATACAGAATAATAAGCCTCATATATTGCTCCATACAGATTAATGAGCCTCATGTATTGCTCCATACAGAATAATGAGCCTCATATATTGCTCCATACAGAATAATTAGCCCCATATAATGCTCCATACAAAACAATGAGCCCCATATGTTGCACTATACAGTATAATGAGCCACATATATTGCTCCATACAGTATAATAAGCTACATATATCGATACATGCAAATTAATGAGCCCCATATTATGCTCCACACAATATAATGATCCCCATATATTGCTCCATACAGTATAACGAGCCCCATATAATGCTCCATACAGAATAATGAGTCCCATATAATGCTCTAAATAGAATAATGAGGACCATATAGTGCTCCAGACAGAATAATGAGCCCCATATTATGCACCATACAAAATAATGAGCCCCATATATTGATTCATACAGAATAATGAGCCCCATATATTGATCCACACAGAATAAAGAACTCCATATAATGCTCCATACAGTATTATGGTCACCATATAGCGCTCCAAACAGAATAATGAGCCCCATATATTACTCCATACAGAATAATGGGCCCCATATATTTCTTCATATAGAATAATGAGCCCTATATATTGCTCCATACAGAATAATGAACCCCATATGATGCTCCATGCAGAATAATGAGCCCCATATATTGCTCTATACTGTGTAATGGGCCATGTACAGTGCTCCATAAAGAAAAATTTACACCATATATTTCTCCATACAGTATAATGAGCCCCTTATATTGCTCCATACAGTATTATGAACCCCATATAATGCTCCATACAGTATTATGGGAACCACATAGTGCTCCGTACAGAATAATGAACCCCATATATTGCTCCATACAGAATAATAAGCCCCATATATTGCTCCATACAGAATAGTGAGCCCCATATATTGCTCCATACAGAATAATGAGCCCCATATATTGCTCCATGCATATAATGAGCCACATATATTGCTCCATACAGTATAATGAGCCCCATATATTGCTTCATGTAGCATAATTAGCCCCATATAGTGCTCCATACAGAATAATGAGCCACATACATTGCTCTATACAGAATAATGACCCATATATTGCTCCATGTAGCATAATTAGCCACATATATTGCTCCATACAGTATAAAGAGCCCAATATAGTGCTCTATACAGAATAATGAGCCCCATATATTGCTCCATGTAGCATAATTAGCCACATATATTGCTCCATACAGGATAAAAAGCCCCATATATTGCTCCATACAGAATAATGAGCCCCATATATTGCTCCATGCAAATAATGAGCCCCATATAATGCTTCATATGGTATAATGGGCCCCATATATTGTTCCACACAGAATGATGAGCCGCATATATTGCTCCATACAGTATAATGAGCCACTTATATTGCTCCATACAGAATAATGAGCCACATACTGTATATTGCTCCATACAGAATAATGAGCCACATACTGTATATTGCTCCATACAGAATAATGAGCACCATATATTGATCCATACTGTATAATGGACCATGTTTAGTGCTCCATAAAGAAAATTTGACACCATATATTTTTCCATACAGTATAATGAGCCCCTTATATTGCTCTATACAGTATTATGAACCCCATATAATGCTCCACACAGTATTTTGGGATCCACATAGTGCTCGATACAGAATAATGAGCCCCATGTATTGCTCCATAAATTATAATGAGCCGTATATATTGCTCCATACAGCGTGTTGAGCCACATACATTGCTCCATACAGTATAATGAGTCCCATATATTGCTCCATACAGAATAATGAGCTCCATATATTCCTCCATACAGTATAATGAGCCCCATATATTGTTCTATATAGAATATACAGCCCCAAAAATGGCTCCATACTGTACAATGGGCCATATATAGTGCTCCATAAAGAAAAATGGACACTACATATTGCTGCATACAGAATAATAAGGCCCTTATATTGATCCATGCAGAATAATGAGCCCCATATAATGCTCCATACAGTAGTATGGGAACCACATAGTGCTCCATACAGAATAATGAGCCTTATATAATGCTCCATGCAGTATTTTGAGCTCCATATATTGTTCCATACAGAATAAGGAGCCCTAGATAATGCTCCATGCAGAATAATGAGCCCCATATAATGCGCCATACTGTATAATGAGCCACATATGTTGCTCCATACAGTATAATGAGCCCCATATATTTTTAAATGCAGAATAATGAGCCCCATATAATGCTCCATACAGTATAATGAGCCCCATATATTACTCCATACAGAGTAATGAGCCATATATTGTCCCATACAGAATAATGAGCCCCATATATTGCTCCATAGAGTATAATGAGCCCCATATATAGTCCCATACAGAATAACGAGCCCCATATATTGCTCCATACAGAATAATGAGCCCCATATATTGCTCCATACAGTATAAGGAGCCACATATATTGCTCCATACAGAATAATGAGCCCCATGTAATCCGCATACAGTATAATGAGCCCCATATATTGATCAATTAAGAATAATGTTTGTATGTGACATGTGTGCGCTGTGCTTGTGTAACGTGTGTGCTGTGCTTGTGTGATGTGTGTGCGCTGTGCTTGTGTGACATGTCTGTGCAGTGCTTGAGTGATGTGTGTGCCTTAAGCTTGATCCCAAGCCATGGTGACTTGATGGATGAACGATCTGTAGGAAAATCGATCTTGTGCAGCCTAGATCGGTCACCAGTGTCTAGATAGCTCCACCAGGGTGTAGATGGACCACCAGGGTCTTCTCCGCCGTTATCTTGATTGTATCAAGCCAACAGGTTGCTAGTCTTCGTCTACACCTTGTTCGCTCTATTCTTCCAACCATGATGTCCTTCTCCAGTGATTTCTCTCAAAATGATGATTTGTCCAAAGTAGGCAAGTTGTAGCTTGGTGATCTTTGCTTCAAGGGACTTGTCTGGCTTGATTAACGCCTATTCCAACCAGAAAAATCATACTGGGGTCTATGTGTGAGCTGGAAGTCTCTGTAACAATGTAAGAGTAAGAAGCCTCCTTCTGACAGTTCTTAGGCTTATATTGTAAAAGCCACTTGAGCGCAGTGTTCTTACAAGTTGGAAGATCCGTCACATAACCCAGAAAAGGAAACTGGACAAAGACAGCGATCGGTGAGTATATCAACTCAATTATACTACACAATATACACATTTACACTGGCTTAGAGAATAAAAAATCATAGGTGTGCTTCTTCAAGGGAGTATTGAAGGAGATGCCAAAGTAAGACCTCATTCATTCAGGCATTCATTTTTCATGTATCTGTTCCACTTCCGATTTGAAAACTGATTCAAAGCCAATGTAGAAAGTGATCTCAGCGTACAGATGAGGAAACTGGATCAGTACAAGTTGAATTTCACAATGTTGAACTCTCTTGAATCTTATTTTTTGCTATTTGCTATGTGCGAATTCGGCTAAATAACTTGAACAGCTCATTGCTGAATTGTAGAAGACCAGAAAGAGGGTTAGGAAAAATAAAGACGAGATACTCACCTGTCACGCTGCCGGCACAGCCCCCGACTCCCTCAGGCATCTTTTCTTTGCCAATATCCTCTTTGCAAATCTTCTGACAGGACGGCAATCCTTTTTTTTTTTACATCCTACGTTGATTATGCTCTGCAGTCTGGAAAGTCCTCAGAGTACGTAAGCCACATTGTATTCAGATTCCTTGACAAATTCGAGGGAGCTGCTGAGTTCATATATATAAAATAACAATATTTTATTAATAATAATATTAAAAATGCGTTTTTGTCAAAATAACACAATAACAAAGAAAGGTGCTGGCTGGAATAAAAAGATGGGCTCTGTTCACAACATTACAAGGGAATCATACATACAGTGACCTATAAAAAGGGCAGAGGAACTTTCACCTCGTTCATCGAGCTTGTGCAATAAAGGTACAGGATTCACTTTGGCGCTTTAATTTCACTATTGTTTCCCTGTTTCTTATCCCCATAGCTGTGACTAACAGGGATTAGGCTTATATTACATCAGCAGGTCTATTCCTAAATGCTTCCATTAGGTATGCTTATATTGCAGCCATTCCTTCATTGATTGCTTTTGTTTCACCGGGGTCTTCCATAGTGTTCCCTCATTTTTGCACCTTATGCAGTGACATTTTTTCTGCTTTATATGTTCATTCCTTGGCATTTATTTGGGGTCCTTTTGGTCTTGAACTTCCTTCCTTTTAATTAAGGCATATTTGTATGGCCTTAGTATAAATTTACAAGAGCACTGGAGGCCACAGGCAGACAGGACACATGGAATCAGGCATGGAGCAGGTACTAGAAGCACTGGAGGCCACAGGCAGACAGGACACATGGAATCAGGCATGGAGCAGGTACTAGAAGCACTGGAGGCCACAGGCAGACAGGACACATGGAAGCAGGTATGGAGCAGGTACTAGAAGCACTGGAGGCCACAGGCAGACAGGACACATTGAATCAGGCATGGAGCAGGTACTAGAAGCACTGGAGGCCACAGGCAGACAGGACACATGGAATCAGGCATGGAGCAGGTACTAGAAGCACTGGAGGCCACAGGCAGACAGGACACATGGAATCAGGCATGGAGCAGGTACTAAAAGCACTGGAGGCTACAGGCAGACAGGTCACATGGAAGCAGGTATGGAGCAGGTACTAGAAGCACTGGAGGCTACAGGCAGACAGGACACATGGAAGCAGGTATGGAGCAGGTACTAGAAGCACTGGAGGCCACAGGCAGACAGGACACATGGAAGCAGGTATGGAGCAGGTACTAGAAGCACTGGAGGCCACAGGCAGATAGGACACATGGAATCAGGCATGGAACAGGTACTAGAAGCACTGGAGGCCACAGGCAAACAGGACACATGGAATAAGGCATGGAGCAGGTACTAAAAGCACTGGATGCTACAGGCAAACAGGACACATGGAATCAGGCATGGAGCAGGTACTAAAAGCACTGGAGGCTACAGGCAAACAGGACACATGGAATCAGGCATGGAGCAGGTACTAAAAGCACTGGAGGCCACAGGCAAACAGGACACATGGAATCAGGCATGGAGCAGGTACTAAAAGCACTGGAGGCCCCAGGCAGACAGAACACATGGAAGCAGGTATGGAGCAAGTACTAGAAGCACTGGAGGCCAAAGGCAGAAAGGACACATGGAAGCAGGCATGGAGCAGGTACTAAAAGCACTGGAGGCTGCAGGCAGACAGGTCACATGGAAGCAGGTATGGAGCAAGTACTAGAAGCACTGGAGGCCAAAGGCAGAAAGGACACATGGAGCAGGTATGGAGCAGGTACTAGAAGCACTGGAGGCCACAGGCAGACAGGACACATGGAATCAGGCATGGAGCAGGTACTAGAAGCACTGGAGGCCACAGGCAGACAGGACACATGGAATCAGGCGTGGAGCAGGTACTAGAAGCACTGGAGGCCACAGGCAGACAGGACACATGGAATCAGGCATGGAGCAGGTACTAAAAGCACTGGAGGTTACAGGCAGACAGGTCACATGGAAGCAGGTATGGAGCAGGTACTAGAAGCACTGGAGGCTACAGGCAGACAGGACACATGGAAGCAGGTATGGAGCAGGTACTAGAAGCACTGGAGGCCACAGGCAGACAGGACACATGGAAGCAGGTATGGAGCAGGTACTAGAAGCACTGGAGGCTACAGGCAAACAGGACACATGGAATAAGGCATGGAGCAGGTACTAAAAGCACTGGAGGCTGCAGGCAGACAGGTCACATGGAAGCAGGTATGGAGCAAGTACTAGAAGCACTGGAGGCCAAAGGCAGAAAGGACACATGGAAGCAGGTATGGAGCAGGTACTAGAAGCACTGGAGGCCACAGGCAGACAGGACACATGGAATCAGGCATGGAGCAGGTACTAGAAGCACTGGAGGCCACAGGCAGACAGGACACATGGAATCAGGCATGGAGCAGGTACAAGAAGCACTGGAGGCCACAGGCAGACAGGACACATGGAATCAGGCATGGAGCAGGTACTAAAAGCACTGGAGGTTACAGGCAGACAGGTCACATGGAAGCAGGTATGGAGCAGGTACTAGAAGCACTGGAGGCTACAGGCAGACAGGACACATGGAAGCAGGTATGGAGCAGGTACTAGAAGCACTGGAGGCCACAGGCAGACAGGACACATGGAAGCAGGTATGGAGCAGGTACTAGAAGCACTGGAGGCCACAGGCAGACAGGACACATGGAATCAGGCATGGAACAGGTACTAGAAGCACTGGAGGCTACAGGCAAACAGGACACATGGAATAAGGCATGGAGCAGGTACTAAAAGCACTGGATGCTACAGGCAAACAGGACACATGGAATCAGGCATGGAGCAGGTACTAAAAGCACTGGAGGCTACAGGCAAACAGGACACATGGAATCAGGCATGGAGCAGGTACTAAAAGCACTGGAGGCCACAGGCAAACAGGACACATGGAATCAGGCATGGAGCAGGTACTAAGAGCACTGGAGGCCCCAGGCAGACAGAACACATGGAATAAGGCATGGAGCAGGTACTAAAAGCACTGGAGGCCACAGGCAGACAGGTCACATGGAAGCAGGTATGGAGCAGCTACTAGAAACACTGGAGGCCACAGGCAAACAGAACACATGGAAGCAGGTATGGAGCAAGTACTAGAAGCACTGGAGGCCAAAGGCAGAAAGGACACATGGAAGCAGGTATGGAGCAGGTACTAGAAGCACTGGAGGCCACAGGCAAACAGGACACATGGAAGCAGGTATGGAGCAGGTACTAAAAGCACTGGAGGCCACAGGCAGACAAGACACATGGAAGCAGGTATGGAGCAGGTACTAGAAGCACTGGAGGCTACAGGCAGACAGGACACATGGAATCAGGCATGGAGCTGGTACTAAAAGCACTGGAGGCCCCAGGCAGACAGAACACATGGAATAAGGCATGGAGCAGGTACTAAAAGCACTGGAGGCCCCAGGCAGACAGGACACATGGAATCAGGCATGGAGCAGGTACTAAAAGCACTGGAGGGCACAGGCAAACAGGACACATGGAATCAGGCATGGAGCAGGTACTAAAAGCACTGGAGGCCACAGGTAGACAGGACACATGGAAGCAGGTATGGAGCAGGTACTAGAAGCACTGGAGGCTACAGGCAGACAGAACACATGGAAGCAGGTATGGAGCAGGTACTAGAAGCACTGGAGGCTACAGGCAGACAGAACACATGGAAGCAGGTATGGAGCAGGAACTAGAAGCACTGGAGGCTACAGGCAGACAGAACACATGGAAGCAGGTATGGAGCAGGTTCTAGAAGCACTGGAGGCTACAGGCAGACAGAACATATGGAAGCAGGTACGGAGCAGGAACTAGAAACACTGGAGGCTACAGGCAGACAGAACACATGGAAGCAAATATGGAGCAGGTACTAGAAGCACTGGAGGCCACAGGCAGTCACGACACAGGGAAGCAGGTGTGGAGCAGGTACTGAAAGCACTGGAGGCCACAGGCAGAAAGGACACATGGAAGAAGGTATGGAGCAGGTACTACAAGCACTGGAGGCCACAGGCAGACAGAACACATGGAAGCAAATATGGAGCAGGTACTAGAAGCACTGGAGGCCGCAGGCAGACAGGTCACATGGAAGTTGGGATGAAGCAGGTACTAGAAGCACTGGAGGCCACAGGCAGACAGGATGCATGGAAGCAGGTATGGAACAGGAACTAGAAGCACTGGAGGCTGCAGGCAGACAGGTCACATGGAAGCAGGTATGGAGCAGGTACTAGAAACACTGGAGGCAACAGGCAAACAGGACACATGGAAGCAGGTATGGAGCAAGTACTAGAAGCACTGGAGGCCACAGGCAGACAGGACACATTGAATCAGGCATGGAGCAGGTACTAGAAGCACTGGAGGCCACAGGCAGACAGGACACATGGAATCAGGCATGGAGCAGGTACTAGAAGCACTGGGTGCCACAGGCAGACAGGACACATGGAATCAGGCATGGAGCAGGTACTAGAAGCACTGGAGGCCACAGGCAGACAGGACACATGGAATCAGGCATGGAGCAGGTACTAAAAGCACTGGAGGCTACAGGCAGACAGGTCACATGGAAGCAGGTATGGAGCAGGTACTAGAAGCACTGGAGGCTACAGGAAGACAGGAAACATGGAATCAGGCATGGAGCAGGTACTAGAAGCACTGGAGGCCACAGGCAGACAGGACACATGGAAGCAGGTATGGAGCAGGTACTAGAAGCACTGGAGGCCACAGGCAGACAGGACACATGGAATCAGGCATGGAACAGGTACTAGAAGCACTGGAGGCCACAGGCAAACAGGACACATGGAATAAGGCATGGAGCAGGTACTAAAAGCACTGGATGCTACAGGCAAACAGGACACATGGAATCAGGCATGGAGCAGGTACTAAAAGCACTGGAGGCTACAGGCAAACAGGACACATGGAATCAGGCATGGAGCAGGTACTAAAAGCACTGGAGGCCACAGGCAAACAGGACACATGGAATCAGGCATGGAGCAGGTACTAAAAGCACTGGAGGCCCCAGGCAGACAGAACACATGGAATAAGGCATGGAGCAGGTACTAAAAGCACTGGAGGCTGCAGGCAGACAGGTCACATGGAAGCAGGTATGGAGCAGCTAATAGAAACACTGGAGGCCACAGGCAAACAGAACACATGGAAGCAGGTATGGAGCAAGTACTAGAAGCACTGGAGGCCAAAGGCAGAAAGGACACATGGAAGCAGGTATGGAGCAGGTACTAGAAGCACTGAAGGCCACAGGCAGACAGGACACATGGAATCAGGCATGGAGCAGATACTAGAAGCACTGGAGGCCACAGGCAGACAGGACACATGGAATCAGGCATGGAGCAGGTACTAGAAGCACTGGAGGCCACAGGCAGACAGGACACATGGAATCAGGCATGGAGCAGGTACTAAAAGCACTGGAGGCTACAGGCAGACAGGTCACATGGAAGCAGGTATGGAGCAGGTACTAGAAACACTGGAGGCTACAGGCAGACAGGACACATGGAAGCAGGTATGGAGCAGGTACTAGAAGCACTGGAGGCCACAGGCAGACAGGACACATGGAAGCAGGTATGGAGCAGGTACTAGAAGCACTGGAGGCCACAGGCAGACAGGACACATGGAATCAGGCATGGAACAGGTACTAGAAGCACTGGAGGCTACAGGCAAACAGGACACATGGAATAAGGCATGGAGCAGGTACTAAAAGCACTGGATGCTACAGGCAAACAGGACACATGGAATCAGGCATGGAGCAGGTACTAAAAGCACTGGAGGCTACAGGCAAACAGGACACATGGAATCAGGCATGGAGCAGGTACTAAAAGCACTGGAGGCCACAGGCAGACAGGACACATGGAATCAGGCATGGAGCAGGTACTAAAAGCACTGGAGGCCCCAGGCAGACAGAACACATGGAATAAGGCATGGAGCAGGTACTAAAAGCACTGGAGGCTGCAGGCAGACAGGTCACATGGAAGCAGGTATGGAGCAAGTACTAGAAGCACTGGAGGCCAAAGGCAGAAAGGACACATGGAAGCAGGTATGGAGCAGGTACTAGAAGCACTGGAGGCCACAGGCAAACAGTACACATGGAAGCAGGTATGGAGCAGGTACTAAAAGCACTGGAGGCCACAGGCAGACAAGACACATGGAAGCAGGTATGGAGCAGGTACTAGAAGCACTGGAGGCTACAGGCAGACAGGACACATGGAATCAGGCATGGAGCAGGTACTAAAAGCACTGGAGGCCCCAGGCAGACAGAACACATGGAATAAGGCATGGAGCAGGTACTAAAAGCACTGGAGGCCCCAGGCAGACAGGACACATGGAATCAGGCATGTAGCAGGTACTAAAAGCACTGGAGGGCACAGGCAGACAGGACACATGGAATCAGGCATGGAGCAGGTACTAAAAGCACTGGAGGCCACAGGCAGACAGGACACATGGAAGCAGGTATGGAGCAGGTACTAGAAGCACTGGAGGCTACAGGCAGACAGGACACATGGAAGGCGGTATGGAGCAGGAACTAGAAGCACTGGAGGCTACAGGCAGACAGAACACATGGAAGCAGGTATGGAGCAGGTACTAGAAGCACTGGAGGCTACAGGCAGACAGAACACATGGAAGCAGGTATGGATCAGGTACTAGAAGCACTGGAGGCTACAGGCAGACAGAACACATGGAAGCAGGTATGGAGCAGGAACTAGAAGCACTGGAGGCTACAGGCAGACAGAACACATGGAAGCAGGTATGGAGCAGGTTCTAGAAGCACTGGAGGCTACAGGCAGACAGAACACATGGAAGCAGGTACGGAGCAGGAACTAGAAACACTGGAGGCTACAGGCAGACAGAACACATGGAAGCAAATATGGAGCAGGTACTAGAAGCACTGGAGGCCACAGGCAGTCACGACACATGGAAGCAGGTGTGGAGCAGGTACTGAAAGCACTGGAGGCCACAGGCAGAAAGGACACATGGAAGCAGGTATGTAGCAGGTACTGAAAGCACTGGCAGCCACAGGCAGACAGGACACATGGAAGAAGGTATAGAGCAGGTACTACAAGCACTGGAGGCCACAGGCAGACAGGACACATGGAAGCAGGTATGGAGCAGGTACTAGAAGCACTGGAGGCCGCAGGCAGACAGGTCACATGGAAGCTGGGATGAAGCAGGTACTAGAAGCACTGGAGGCCACAGGCAGACAGGACGCATGGAAGCAGGTATGGAACAGGAACTAGAAGCACTGGAGGCTGCAGGCAGACAGGTCACATGGAAGCAGGTATGGAGCAGGTACTAGAAACACTGGAGGCCACAGGCAAACAGGACACATGGAAGCAGGTATGGAGCAAGTACTAGAAGCACTGGAGGCCAAAGGCAGAAAGGACACATGGAAGCAGGTATGGAGCAGGTACTAGAAGCACTGGAGGCCACAGGCAGACAGGACACATGGAAGCAGGTATGGAGCAGGTACTAAAAGCACTGGAGGCTGCAGGCAGACAGGACACATGGAAGCAGGTATAAAGCAGGTACTAAAAGCACTGGAGGCTGCAGGCTGACAGGACACATGGAATCAGGTATGGAGCAGGTACTAGAAGCACTGGAGGCTGCAGGCAAACAGGACATATGGAAGCAGGTATGGAGCAGGAACTAGAAGCATTGGAGGCCACAGGCAGACAGGACACATGGAAGCAGGTATGGAGCAGGAACTAGAAGCACTGGAGGCCACAGGCAGACAGGACACATGGAAGCAGGTATGGAGCAGGTACTAGAAACACTGGAGGCTGCAGGCAGACAGGACACATGGAAGCAGGTATAAAGCAGGTACTAAAAGCACTGGAGGCTGCAGGCTGACAGGACACATGGAAGCAGGTATGGAGCAGGTACTAGAAGCACTGCAGCCAGACAGAGCACATGGAAGCAGGTATGGAGTAGGTACTAGAAGCAATGGAGGGTTCTGGCCCACAACTACAAATTGGGAATTTTTCACTTTTATTCTTGGAGCAGCTCTCCAGCTAATATCAAACCACAGAAAAGGAGTCATCCTCATGGGACTTATGGGTGCATGTCCCCCTCTAACACATACTTTATTACACTCCTGGATGAGTTATCACTTCACATCTGTTAATAATCTCTGCAAAGCATCATAATGTTCACGGGGAAGAATCCAGAGAAATACAAGGTTACAAGTGACAATATCTGAATGTATATAACTCTACACCCCTCCAGTTATCTGCACACACCAGGCTATATGGTGACATTACACAAGTATCTATACACACTGCAGGTATATAGAGGATGACACGGCCTCAGTCTCCTCCCGGCCGCACACTGTGACTGTGACTGTTGTGCAAGTTTCATCATTAGAAGCAAAACTGAAAGTAAAGACAGACGAGAAAAACAAACTGCGAAAAGCAGAGGACGATGGAAAGAAGAGAGACAAAAAGAGGTAAGATATCCCAAAACTATATAGAAAACTATCCTATAACTATATAGTGATCATAAATAACTATATATAGAGGGATCCTATAACAATAGAGATGGATCCTATAACTATATAGAGGGATCACATAACTATATAGAATGGGATCCTATAACAATATAGAGGGATCCTACAACTGTATAGAGAGGGATCCTATAAAAATAGAGGGGGATCCTATAACTATATAGAGAGGGATCATATAACTATATAGATAGGGATCTTATAACAATAGAGAGGGATCCTATAACTATATAGAGGGATCATATAACTATATAGAGAGGGATCCTATAACAATACAGAGGATCCTACAAATGTATAGAGAGGGATCCTATAACTTAATATAGAGTGATCCTATAACTAGAGAGGGATCCTATAACTATATAGAGAGTGATCATATAACTGTATAGAGAGGGATCCTATAACTATATAGAGAGGGATCATATAACTATATACTGTAGATAGGGATCCTTTAACAATAGAGAGGGATCCTATAACTGTATAGAGAGGGATCCTATAACAATAGAGAGGGATCCTAGAACTAGAGAGGGATCATATAACTATATAGAGGGATTATATAACTATATAGAGAGGGATCCTATAACAATAAAGAGTGATCCTACAACTGTATAGAGAGGGATCCTATAAAAATAGAGAGGGATCCTATAACTATATAGAGAGAGATCATATAACTATATACTGTAGATAGGGATCCTTTAACAATAGAGAGGGATCCTATAACTGTATAGAGAGGGATCCCATAACAATAGAGAGGGATCCTATAACTATATAGAGGGATCATATAGCTATACAGAGAGGGATCCTATAACAATAGAGAGGATCCTACAACTGTATAGAGAGGGATCCTATAACTTAATATAGAGTGATCCTATAACTATATAGAGAGGGATCCTATAACAATAGAGAGGGATCCTATAACAATAGAGAGGGATCCTATAACTGTATAGAGAGGGATCCTATAACAATAGAGAGGGATCCTATAACTACATAGAGAGGGATCCTGTAACTGTATATAGAGGGATCCTATAACAATAGAGAGGGATCCTATAACTGTATAGAGAGGGATCCTATAACTATACAGAGGGATCCTATAACTATATAGAGTGGGATCCTATAACTATATAGAGAGATCCTGTATCTAGAGATAGTTGAGATTGCAGATTGCTCCTCTGATATTTGATGCTTTGGACTTTTTTGGCTTCGGATTTATGAACTTCAGAGCAGAAATCTCGTCGCCCAGATAATTCTCAGCAGCTCAACTCCATCTTTTATGTCTAGGTTGGGGTGAAGGATCTGAGATGATAAATTCGGAGAGTGAAGAAAAATCATCAGCAAAACATCCAAAACTCTCAGGTAAGACATGGGCTACATACGTGAGACACAGAAGATCGCTAAGGGTGAAGGTTCTCCTGGTGGAGAGCGGGAAGCTGCCGTCTTGCCATAGGACTTAGGATGAAAGCCAAACCAGAAGCTCCATTTGCAGACATGTTTCATGGTGTTTGCCCCTCATCAGTGCACAGCACTGTCCAAAAGCAGAAATGTTCCTCCTTAGATCCCTATCAGAAGCCTCTCATCCAGTCCTCTTGCTTTGCGCTGAGGAGGGACAAACACCCGAAACATATCTTCAGAACTGGAGTATTTGGTTTGGCTTCTTATTCTAAGCCACGTGACAAGACTCGTTAAATGGTCAATACTGACTTTTGGGAGAACTATATCCAATAGATGACGCTAGATCTCTAGAGCTATTAACCTCACACAGAATGGAGGAATGACCGAATCGCAGGGGATTGATGCTTCTTTAGGAGGAGCATAGTGACCGTGCCCGTCCTTGTCTTCTCAACCCCCAGATGTTACTCGCTGTGTGTCACCCACATGTTCACATTGCATCCACATTTCTTACTGGTTCTCAGCATGATGGAAAATGTAACCATCAGAAGAGACGGCCTCCTATTGGTCCTTGGTCCAGGTCTAATGGTCACCGTCTCATTGTAGGTGCCTGTCATGGAGGACGGGAAGATTATGGTATTCTTACATTATCAGTAGAGATTAAGGCATCTTTTAAAATGTGAGTTTGTAATCTTTGACAAATTGTTCCCCCAAACTTGATTTACTGTGAATCGAGGAAGCTGCGATTGCCCTGGAAAGACAAGTGTAACACTCTGAGGTCTCCTAGGACTGTATACAACCCCTTTAAAGCTTGCAAAAATATATATGACTATAGATAAAGGGACAGCAGCTGTTTATCACTGCTGTGCTATCACACGCCATCTGTACAGTTTCTTCAATGTTTTATGACTTTCTACCTTACTGCCGAGGTTTGAGCTGTAATGTCCATTCACTATCCAGAGTCACCATAAAAATGGCAGCTGCATTCCCAGCTTTGGCTTTTCTACAGGCTCTGACAGTCTTTCCTGACTTGCTGCACTATACCATGTGACAGCTGCAAGGCATTATGGGGAAGCTCATGTGGTCTCACCTGGGGTCATTTAATTCTTTTCTATGTATTGTGTAAGATAGCACGGGGCATTTGTAGCGATTCACACTAATTGGATCACAAATTGTTTGACTTTTCTGGGTCTGGAGAATATTCAAAATTTAGACTTGAATAAAATTTTCATTGAATCGATTAAGTCTCCTCTAATTATCAGTAATTTGGGGTATAGTGACTCTTCTGTGGGAATGGAGCAGATGCCTTGGCTTTCACCACCCAAACCCATCAATGGCTCCTCGGGGACACATCACCAGATCTATCATGTAACGGGAGAAGCAAACTTATACCGTGTCCCCGATCTCCCAGTCGTCTAGGCATCAAAATTTGGTTCTCACCAAGTTGCTCAAATCCTTACATTTGCCCAACTCTCCTCAACTCCAATAAAGTCCTAATCTCCTCTCACCCAAACCAACGGGCACCATTGTCACCGGATAATCAGCATCGTTCACTTCACCAGTCAGCGGTTTTATTGTTATGGCTGATGGTTTATATACACATTGCTTTGTGACGGTTGTTTTGTGGAACCCTAAACCTCCAAAATGTGAAAGGCCAGGATTATTCTTAGGTTTGACCGGTGATATCAGGCTTTCTGATTTTCTTCTTTTGTTTGTAGAACGTGGGATGGTGAAAATAGATGAAGACGATGATTTTGAAGATCTGACTCCAGAATGTTCTGAACGACCAGGTAGGAGATTTTTCACTTGGGATCCTGAGAGCGATGGTAACAGATCACACAGAGCCGTGGTAGGAAGCTTCCACCCGGGGGAGGGAAACCTACGTCTATTCATACAAGAGATATGGGGGATGCGCTTGGGACCACTCAGACTTTGATGTTACAGACAGTCGTTTCCTGATAGGTCATCTGCTCATTGTTTGGGGTCTGTGCCCTGTGACCCCCACAGATTGACTAAACAAAGGAGCTGACACTCCATACACATCTCTTCTTCTGACTGTTGTATCAGTGAAAAGTGTGGACCCTTGAGACATCTTTTCATGGAATTGTGTTCTGGGCACTTCAGTTCTATGTTATGAAGAGTGGCCTCCACCATGAAGGGCATTTCTAGCAGATGGCGGCCTCTCAGCTCTGTTTGGGGTGTTGCGCTGTTTTGTAAGGGGTGGGAAGGGGGTCATTATGCGCTAGACATGTTCCTGCTTGCTGGTTCCTCATGTGAAGAGTTGAATATGAAGAGGTGAAGTCTTCTGCCGCCATCATTTGTTATTTTTTTACTCACTGCTCTTGCAGACAGCAGAATTTTTGGTCTGAGTATGACACGACAAAACCTCAGATTGCACTCGGACCAATGTCAGTCTATGCGGCCGTGCAAATATCCAAATATTTCCTTAGACAAAGTCTGCCCGAAGGAAAAGTCGCTGAGTTTATATTCGTACATCGGATTGCACTCAGTCGTGCAATTCAACCAGTCCATGGAAAAAAAGCATCCATTCTTCACGCACTGATAGAATTGAGACGATGGAGACAGTTTTTTTTTTACAATTTCTCATCTGAAAAAATTGGATCCCACTGTGCTCAACTCTGATGAGGGTCTGATCAAAGTGTGATTATGAAACCAAAACGAAAAAGAATCATTTTTACAAAGTAAGCAGCGTATATTAATACAATCATAATACCTTTATTAGCTACAAGTAGGTATGTGGCGGCACAGAAGACGCTCACACAAATACATTAATGCATTCTAAAAAGTGTAATCTAAGGCAGCATGTACATATTGCATAAAGTACAAACAGTGTATACAAACATGATGTCAACATACACAACCTTCATTAAAGTACTATAGTACAAGAAATTCAAACCCCTACTGATAGGGCTGTAGTGCAAGACCAATATGTGTATCCACACCAGCAATGTATGTAAATTGGGCGCCCATAAAACATACAATGAAATGTGCTTAAGTATAGAAAAGCTGCATGTCCCAATGGGTTAGGTAGAGATAACTGTCATAAATATGTATAAATCCATGTATACCACAATGGAAAAGGAAACAGGCATTTTTGAATATTACATACCAATAGTGATGTAGTGCTGCTGGTGTGATGACAACCCTGACGCGCGTTTCGGAGCAAGCCTTCATCAAGGCACTGTTCAGACATCATCATCATTGCCCCCATTGGGCCTGTCAATCTACGTTCTTCATCAGTACTGTAGAGACACAGGGTATGTAGGTCATCTCTTATCCGCTGGCCCAGATGTCTTTAGGAAGACTGCATAGATCAGGCAGGACTCATACCACCGAACGCCCGCTCTCTTCCCGTGGGCAGAACACTACTCAGATAACAATGGGTGAGGGTAAAACAGGGTGGCAATAATTTATTGAACCACCAACACACAATAGCATAAAGAACAGTCTCAGCAAATACCCAAGATGGTGCAAATTACAGAGTTTCACCCTTCTGCTGACTTGCTGGGATTAGAGCTGCTTCCAGTGCCGAATACCCCCACCCGTGGCTCCCCCAGAGAGGAGTTAATGACAAGCATAGGAAGCTAACTGAGAGCAGTGAGGTATGTGGCCAGGTGACCTGATTGTCCCAACCTGGATTCTTCAAGGCATCTCTGGGGTTTCAGTGATGATCAATGAAGAAATCTTGTGTTCTTCCAGCCGGGGCCGTGGTCCCCTAAGCTGACTTCCTGGTGAGTCTTTTAGAACAGGGGAAAAGGTATCCTTGTATAGTTCACAACTGTCCTTTAACCAGCATCCAGAGGTCAAGAGAAAGATGTGATGAGGTTAACTTGCATTGTTTGATTATGTAATCTATTTCCATAGTCTTCCACTCCTGTCTTGCAAGTCAGCAAACTAGCTGGCCTGGACAATGTGTAATCAACATACCAGCAAACATCATTGTTCAATGACCTTTTATCATTGTCTTGCAACTATAGTAGACAATAAGTTGTAGAAGCTGATGCAAAACCTTAGCCATTCATCCATTCAGTAATATCAATTTAGCCTACCAGAAGAGTCAATACTCCAGACAACAGTTTATGATTCTGGGCCTACTGAATTTATCTCTGGCATAATTAAGAAGAAGTGCTGTGTCGTCACATGTACATCTTATGCGTTTGATACTGCTCCAATCAAGATTTTCAGAACTCAAAGGTTTTAGAGCATGTTTCATATCTGTCTCTAACATAAACTGTCCGTCTAGAGGCCTCGTGTTGTGAATTCTGTGGCTGAATTCACTCCTGTGGTCACAAGGGGTACTGCAGCTTCTGAGCTTCCTCCCTCAGGTGTTCCGGGGAGCTCGTTAGCTGCTTCATTATTTAACTCCACATGATTCTGTTTTCCTTGCTCCTGATCAATGTTCCAGTTTGGATCTGAGCTTCTGGATCTTTCCTGTGACCTGCTGCTCTGCTTGGATAAGTGCATTTTTGCTTTTTGTTGCTTAATTTTCTGTCCAGCTTGTCTTTTGTTTTGCTGGTAGCTCTGAGACGCAAAGGGTGTACCACCGTGCCGTTAGTCGGCACGGTGGGTCTTTTTGCCCCCTTTGCGTGGTTTTTGATTTAGGGTTTTTTGTAGACTGCAAAGTTCTCTTTACTATCTTCGCTCTGTTTAGAATATCGGGCCTCACTTTGCTGAATCTATTTCATCCCTACGTTTGTCTTTTCATCTCACTCACAGTCATTACATGTGGGGGGCTGCCTTTTCCTTTGGGGTATTTCTCTGAGGCAAGTCAGGCTTGTTTTTCTATCTTCAGGCTAGTCAGCTTCTCAGGCGGTGCCGAGTTGCATAGGTAGTATTTGAGGCGCAATCCACTGCCACCTTTAGTTGTGTTTAGGATAGGTTCAGGGATTGTGGTCTACAGAGATTCCACGTCTCAGAGCTCGTTCTTATATTTTTGGGTTACTGTCAGATCACTATATGTGCTCTGATCGCTGGTACACTGTTGGTCCTCTGTGTCACTGGATTGCGTTCATAACAGTATCAGGAGCCAATACTAATGATTCTCAATAGAGGGAAAAAAAAAGAAGTTCTGACATCATTTTTTTTTTTTTTTTTTTTCTATCAGCTCTGTGTTCAGTCCTTTTTTTTTTTTTTTTTCCCCTAGACATTTGGGTAATTCTGGACACAGGTTTGGACATGGATTTTCAGGGTCTGTGCTCTTCAATGGATAATCTTGTTATAAATGTACAAAAGATTCAAGATACTATTGATCAGAAATCTATGTTAGAGCCAAGAATTCCGATTCCTGATTTGTTTTTTGGTGATAGAGCTAAGTTTCTGAACTTCAAAAATAATTGTAAGCTATTTCTGGCCTTGAAACCTCATTCTTCTGGTAATCCTGTTCAACAAGTTTTGATAATTATTTCTTTTTTGCGCGGCGACCCGCAGGACTGGGCATTCTCTCTTGCACCAGGAGATTCTGCACTGAGTAGCGTCGATGCATTTTTTCTGGCGCTCGGATTGCTGTACGATGAGCCTAATTCAGTGGATCAGGCTGAGAAAAATTTGCTGGCTTTGTGCCAGGGTCAGGATGAGATAGAACTATATTGTCAGAAATTTAGAAAGTGGTCAGTACTCACTCAGTGGAATGAATCTGCGCTGGCAGCTTTGTTCAGAAAGGGTCTCTCTGAGGCTCTTAAGGATGTCATGGTGGGTTTTCCTATGCCTGCTGGTTTGAATGAGTCTATGTCTTTGGCCATTCAGATCGGTCGACGCTTGCGCGAGCGTAAATCTGTGCACCATTTGGCGGTATTGCCTAAGATTAAACCTGAGCCTATGCAGTGCGATAGGACTATGACCAGAGTTGAACGGCAGGAATACAGACGTCTGAATGGTCTGTGTTTCTACTGTGGTGATTCCACTCATGCTATTTCTGAGTGTCCTAAGCGCACTAAGCGGTCCGCTAGGTCTGCCGTCATTGGTACTGTACAGTCCAAATTCCTTCTGTCCGTTACCTTGATTTGCGCTTTGTCATCATATTCTGTCATAGCATTTGTGGATTCAGGCGCTGCCCTGAATCTGATGGATTTGGATTATGCTAAACGTTGTGGGTTTTTCTTGGAGCCTTTGCGGTGTCCTATTCCATTGAGAGGAATTGATGCTACACCTTTGGCCAAGAATAAACCTCAGTACTGGGCCCAGCTGACCATGTGTATGGCTCCTGCACATCAGGAAGTTATTCGCTTTCTGGTGTTGCATAATCTGCATGATGTGGTCGTGTTGGGGTTGCCATGGCTACAAACCCATAATCCAGTATTGGATTGGAATTCCATGTCGGTATCCAGCTGGGGTTGTCAGGGGGTACATGGTGATGTTCCATTTGTGTCAATTTCATCATCCATCCCTTCTGAGGTCCCAGAGTTCTTGTCTGATTATCAGGATGTATTTAAAGAGCCCAAGTCCGATGCCCTACCTCCGCATAGGGATTGTGATTGTGCTATCAATTTGATTCCTGGAAGTAAATTCCCTAAAGGTCGATTATTTAATTTATCCGTGCCTGAACACGCCGCTATGCGCAGTTATGTGAAGGAATCCCTGGAGAAGGGGCATATTCGCCCATCGTCATCACCAATGGGAGCAGGGTTCTTCTTTGTAGCCAAGAAGGATGGTTCGCTGAGACCGTGTATTGATTACCGCCTTCTTAATCAGATCACTGTTAAATTTCAGTATCCCTTGCCATTGTTATCTGACTTGTTTGCTCGGATTAAGGGGGCTAGTTGGTTCACTAAGATAGATCTTCGTGGTGCGTATAATCTGGTGAGAATCAGGCAAGGAGATGAATGGAAAACTGCATTTAATACGCCCGAGGGTCATTTTGAGTATCTAGTGATGCCGTTCGGACTTGCCAATGCTCCATCTGTGTTTCAGTCTTTTATGCATGACATCTTCCGTGAGTATCTGGATAAATTCCTGATTGTTTACTTGGATGACATTTTGATCTTCTCGGATGATTGGGAGTCTCATGTGAAGCAGGTCAGAACGGTTTTTCAGGTCCTGCGTGATAATTCCTTGTTTGTGAAGGGATCAAAGTGTCTCTTTGGTGTGCAGAAAGTTTCATTTTTGGGGTTCATCTTTTCCCCTTCTACTATCGAGATGGATCCGGTTAAGGTCCAGGCCATCCATGATTGGACTCAGCCGACATCTCTGAAAAGTCTGCAAAAGTTCCTGGGCTTTGCTAATTTTTATCGTCGCTTCATCGGTAATTTTTCTAGCATTGCCAAACCATTGACCGATTTGACCAAGAAGGGTGCTGATTTGGTTAATTGGTCTTCTGCTGCTGTGGAAGCTTTTCAGGAGTTGAAGCGTCGTTTTTGTTCTACCCCTGTGTTGTGTCAGCCAGATGTTTCTCTTCCGTTCCAGGTCGAGGTTGATGCTTCTGAGATTGGAGCAGGGGCGGTCTTGTCACAGAGAGGTGCTGGTTGCTCTGTGATGAGGCCGTGTGCTTTCTTTTCCAGGAAATTTTCGCCCGCTGAGCGTAATTATGATGTGGGCAACCGAGAGTTGCTGGCCATGAAGTGGGCATTCGAGGAATGGCGTCATTGGCTTGAAGGAGCTAAGCATCGCGTGGTGGTATTGACAGATCATAAGAACTTGACTTATCTCGAGTCTGCCAAGCGCTTGAATCCTAGACAGGCCCGTTGGTCGTTATTTTTTGCCCGCTTCGACTTTGTGATTTCGTACCTTCCGGGCTCTAAGAATGTGAAGGCGGATGCTCTGTCTAGGAGTTTTGTGCCCGACTCCCCGGGGGGTATCTGAGCCGGCAGGTATCCTCAAGGAAGGAGTAATTGTGTCTGCTATCTCCCCTGATTTGCGGAGGGTGCTACAGAAGTTTCAGGCTAATAAACCTGATCGTTGTCCAGCGGAGAAACTGTTCGTCCCTGATAGGTGGACTAATAAAGTTATCTCTGAACTTCATTGTTCGGTGTTGGCTGGTCATCCTGGAATCTTTGGTACCAGAGAGTTAGTGGCTAGATCCTTCTGGTGGCCATCTCTGTCACGGGATGTACGTGCTTTTGTGCAGTCCTGTGGGACTTGTGCTAGGGCTAAGCCCTGCTGTTCTCGTGCCAGTGGGTTGCTTTTGCCCTTGCCGGTCCCAAAGAGGCCTTGGACACATATTTCGATGGATTTCATTTCTGACCTTCCCGTTTCTCAGAAGATGTCAGTCATTTGGGTGGTCTGTGATCGCTTTTCTAAAATGGTCCATCTGGTGCCCTTGGTTAAATTGCCTTCCTCCTCTGATTTGGTGCCTTTGTTCTTCCAGCATGTGGTTCGTTTGCATGGCATTCCTGAGAATATTGTTTCTGACAGAGGTTCCCAGTTTGTTTCGAGGTTTTGGCGAGCCTTTTGTGGTAGGATGGGTATTGACCTATCTTTTTCCTCGGCTTTCCATCCTCAGACTAATGGCCAGACCGAACGAACCAATCAGACCTTGGAAACATATCTGAGATGTTTTGTTTCTGCAGACCAGGATGATTGGGTGTCCTTTTTGCCATTGGCTGAGTTCGCCCTTAATAATCGGGCCAGCTCGGCTACCTTGGTTTCTCCATTTTTTTGCAATTCTGGGTTCCATCCTCGTTTCTCGTCAGGACAGGTTGAGTCTTCGGACTGTCCTGGTGTGGATTCTGTGGTGGACAGGTTACAGCAGATCTGGACTCAGGTAGTGGACAATTTGACCTTGTCCCAGGAGAAGGCTCAACTTTTCGCTAATCGTAGACGCCGTGTGGGTCCCCGACTTCATGTTGGGGATCTGGTTTGGTTATCTTCTCGTCATATTCCTATGAAGGTTTCCTCTCCTAAGTTTAAGCCTCGTTTTATTGGTCCGTATAGGATTTCTAAGGTTCTCAATCCTGTGTCTTTTCGTCTGACCCTCCCAGACTCCTTTTCTATACATAATGTATTCCATAGGTCGTTGTTGCGGAGATACGTGGCACCTATGGTTCCATCTGTTGAGCCTCCTGCCCCGGTTTTGGTGGAGGGGGAATTGGAGTATATTGTGGAGAAGATTTTGGATTCTCGTGTTTCTAGACGGAAACTCCAGTATCTGGTTAAATGGAAGGGTTATGCTCAGGAAGATAATTCCTGGGTTTTTGCCTCCGATGTCCATGCTCCCGATCTTGTTCGTGCCTTTCATGTGGCTCATCCTGGTCGGCCTGGGGGCTCTGGTGAGGGTTCGGTGACCCCTCCTCAAGGGGGGGGTACTGTTGTGAATTCTGTGGCTGAATTCACTCCTGTGGTCACAAGGGGTACTGCAGCTTCTGAGCTTCCTCCCTCAGGTGTTCCGGGGAGCTCGTTAGCTGCTTCATTATTTAACTCCACATGATTCTGTTTTCCTTGCTCCTGATCAATGTTCCAGTTTGGATCTGAGCTTCTGGATCTTTCCTGTGGACTTCTGCCCTGCTTGGATAAGTGCATTTTTGCTTTTTGTTGCTTAATTTTCTGTCCAGCTTGTCTTTTGTTTTGCTGGTAGCTCTGAGACGCAAAGGGTGTACCACCGTGTCGTTAGTCGGCACGGTGGGTCTTTTTGCCCCCTTTGCGTGGTTTTTGATTTAGGGTTTTTTGTAGACTGCAAAGTTCTCTTTACTATCTTCGCTCTGTTTAGAATATCGGGCCTCACTTTGCTGAATCTATTTCATCCCTACGTTTGTCTTTTCATCTCACTCACAGTCATTACATGTGGGGGGCTGCCTTTTCCTTTGGGGTATTTCTCTGAGGCAAGTCAGGCTTGTTTTTCTATCTTCAGGCTAGTCAGCTTCTCAGGCGGTGCCGAGTTGCATAGGTAGTATTTGAGGCGCAATCCACAGCTGCCTTTAGTTGTGTTTAGGATAGGTTCAGGGATTGTGGTCTACAGAGATTCCACGTCTCAGAGCTCGTTCTTATATTTTTGGGTTACTGTCAGATCACTATATGTGCTCTGATCGCTGGTACACTGTTGGTCCTCTGTGTCACTGGATTGCGTTCATAACAGCCTCGTACCCTTCTACGATACACTAAGAAAAGACAGAGTAGAACAATCACTTGTGTATATTTGTATAAGATTTATCAGATAATATATTTCTATATTATAGAAACCGTTGTAGAAAATGTTATAGAAGATCCTCCGCTGCCAGGTAAAATATCTATAGATAAATAAAATAATTAATATACTGATTTTACAACTATAAAAGCAGAATTAGCCCAGAAACTTCTAGGAGCTGACATCTATTTTCTTTTATATCTTAGTTTCAGATGAAGGATCTGAGATGATGAATCTGAAGAATGAAGAAGAAACATCCGCAAATCAACCAAAACCTGAAGGTGGGAAATCAGCTACTTATGTGTTCCAGATGTAGCCATTCTTAATAGGACAAGGATTTCACTTTGATGACTTAAAAGGTTGTCCAGTACGAGAGATGGGCGGACACCTGGATGTTCGGGTTCGGCCGAACAGTTACAAAAAGTTCAGATTCGGGTACCAGATCAGAACCCGAATCCAAACCCGGACCCCATTCACTTGAATGGGGAACCCGAACATCCAGTGTTTGCCATGCTGTCATGTGATTGGCGGTGAAATCATCCTCGGCGGTCAGAGAGCCTCAGTTCCCATGCGGTCAAAAGACAGCGGGAACACTCAGCTGTGATCGGAGGTATACAGTTTACCTCCAGTCACCTGCAGTCACTGGTATCAGCTGATGGGACAACTGCTCCCATCATCCGACACCTGCTGCTGCTAATAACAGTTAGAGCAGGAGCGGCGAGTATTTATCAGCTGGCGTCTGCACTATAAATAAATATTTTTTTTTTTTAAATGGCGTGGGGTCCCCTGTATTTTTGATAATCAGCCAGTCAAAACTCACAGCTGGAGGCTGCAATCCTCAGCTGTCAGCTTCAACAAGGTTGGTTATCAAGAATAGTGGGGTCCCCATGCTGTTTTTTTTCAATTGCTAAAAGCGGTAGTAGTGGCAAGTGGGGTTTATATTTGTGGGGTTGATGTCACCTTTGTATTGTCAGGTGACATTAAGCCCACGGATTACTAGTGGAGTGGCGTCCATATGAAACTTCTCCATTACTAATCCTATAGTTGCATGGTAAATAAAGACACAGGCAGAATAAAGTCGTTTATTAGAGATAAGACTAAACACAGTTTAACTTTTTTGCTTTCCCTGCCGGGCTGAACTGACATGACTTTGGTGAGATCCCTGCTAGCACCGTGAGAAAAACTCAGATTGAGGGTTATGGAAGTCCATGGCATCTTATAGTTGTCTTTCTCACAGCCTATGAAACACACTCACATACTGCACTGCGCTCCTCTGCGATCACGTACTGTGTTGCTCTTTCCCCCACGCTTTCATACTGCACTGTTCTCTCCACTGCGCTCTCTTCTTCCCCCAGCAGGATATATGCTTCCTCTTCCTCCTTCATGGAGCTGAAATCCGGAAAGAGATCGGAAAGTCTCCTGAAGTGAGTGTCCCTCACTGCTGAGTATTTGGAGCAGTGTAGCAGGAAGTGGGTTTCGTCCTCTATGGCCTCCTGGTCACAGTGTTGGCACAGTCTTTCCTCCCTGGGCTTGTAGCTCTGCCTGTGTCGGCCACATTCGATGGCCAGACTGTGGGCGCTGAGTCTATATCGGCTCAGGATCTGGCGGTCTCTGGGGTCCGTGAGTTTCTCCAGATATGGGGCCAGTCTGTAGTCTCTCTGTAGGCTCCGGTACATGGTCAGTTTCTGTGAGCTGATGATCTCGTTCCTCCAGTCACTGACATACCTCTCCTGCCCCTCCTCTACCATCTTCCTGATTGTGACTTTTGTCAGGTTGTTTTGGTTGATGGTTCGGTCAGGTTGGGATTGAGTGAGCTGTTCTAGGGGTCCTGGATTGTGGGGACCACCTATATGTAGCATGGCTTTATGGTGATGGGAGCTTGTGTTGCTACTCTGTAGGTGATCCTGGAAGGATAGCACCCTCTTCAGGACTGCTAGGTGCAGTGGGAATCTGCCCAGCTCGGCAGGCAATGTTGGTGGTGCTCTGATGGACCTGGAGAAGGTGTTTACAGAATTCCAGGGGGAATATTTCTGTTAGACTGGAATCCCACATTGACCTGTCTGGGGATGTGTGAGGGCCCCAGACTTCACTGCTGTACAGGAGGATTGGGGTGATTATGGCATCGAAGATTTTTAGCCAGACCATCACTGGTAGCTTAGGATGGTAGAGTTTCCTATGGATGGTATAGAAGGTTTTGCAGGCCTTGTCTTTCAGGGTCTCTATGGCTTGTTTGAAGCTTCCTGACTGGTGAGTTTTCAGGCCCAGGTAGGTATATTTGTCCGTTCCTGTAAATGTACAGTTGTTTAGCACAAATGGAGAGTGCTGGTCCCATCTTGGCTTTCTCTTCTGTAACACCATGATATTGGTTTTGGGGGGTTGATTGGTAGTGGCCATGTGGAGTTGAATTTCTCCAAGATTTTCAGGTTGCCTCTGTTGTTAATGGCAATAGTAGGTCATCTGCTTACAGGAAGAATTTCACCTGGGCATCATACAGTGTGAGACTTGATGCCTCGGAGGATTCCAGAACAGTGGCCAGCTCATTGATGTAAATATTGAAGAGCGTTGGACTAAGCCTGCAGCTCTATCTGACTCCGCGGCTCTGCTGGAAATCAGCCGTTCTCCTGCTGTTCACACTCATGCTGCCGCGGTTCTCAGTGACATTTATCTATCTGAGAACTAGAAAAATCATCAACGAAAAAGCTCAAACTTATAGATAGTAAATTAGTTTATTATGTTATGTAGAAGTGAGGAACCATAGGAGGAGCACACTAATAATACCCCTGCCCCCCACCTATAGAGCCCCCTGATGTAACCAGCTGTGTCCCTGACATGTTACCATTGTAATTTTATTACGGGGGGATTATATGATGAGAGGGACCATGATCAGTAACTGTATTTTATGATCTTTTCTAGGATTTAATGAAGACTTTGATCTTGTCGACCCCACAATATCAGGTGAGTGCTTACTGTATATAGATCTGTCCTGATCGATTAACCCTTTGTGCAGTGTCGATCATGTTCTTCACTTTTCTCTATTTTTCAGATAATTGGAAATATGTAAATTGGCATAAATGTGTTTCGTCTTTGTGGGTAAGGTCTATTATTTATTATTTTTTAGGTTGGTGGGTGCTGTGTGGAGTTTAGGGATGTTACTACTTGAGATCCATCATTGTAATTTCCTTTTTACAGCATCACACACTTGCAAGATGTCATATGATGAACTTGTGCCCGTCTCATCACGTCCTTTACATATACTCGCCCTTATGACGTATGGATGATGTTTTTCCACATTGTCTAGTATTTTGTTTTTACACTGGACACAATGTTGCTCCTGTCACCTCTATAGCAGTATTTCACATGAGCCTGCCAGTGGACTATTTTCAGCATTCTTTGATGAATTAATTTTTTTTTAGTATTAGAAGAAAGATATTTAACCAGAAGGATCAGGAGTGTAGATAGAGGGGGTGCAGCGATTGTCCCTCAGCCAGGTGCTTGTGTTTTAGAGGCCAAAGGTCTCTGTATCACATACGATGGCCAAATATTATAATGGATAATGGATTGAGGATAACATTTAATAGTTCTGTTACTTTTGTTCTTTAAACCGCACTCCAAAGTCATATATTACCAGAATCAGTCTTCCAGTCGGCCTGTATATAAAAAACGATCAATAGTGGCAGCGAGTAGTTTTGTGGGTTATCATGGAGCTAGCAGTGACTGTGTCAGGGGGATATACACAAATCCCATGTGTGGGAATCAGAGGTGTATATACCCTATGCTCACTATTATTTTCCCCATAACCGGCCTTATTGGAAACAGCTGGTAATTGTGTAATTGTCCGGACAATAGGGGGAGGAGAGGGCTGTTCATGAAACAAAAATAACAGTGTTGGTGGATCAGTTACGTCCCCCCAGGCTATGATATTTGACAATTGGTGGCAGCAGTGGGACTCTGCGTGGTCTCTCTGGCGTCATCTCTTGAAAATTGGTGGCAGTGGTGGAATCTGTGTGACCCCTTCAGTGTCATCTCTTACCACTCATGATGCAGTACCAATGAAGTTTATGTCCTGATATGTTAATGGGAACATCCAATTCTGAGTAATGCTTCCTGTACTGGTGGTGCGTGAAGGAGGCTGGCTGACAGCTAAACCAGCCCCTTTGTCTAATTGGTCATCCATAGAGACAGTGGAGGCTACTGTCTTAGATATTCTCTTCACACGGAGACATGTTGAAACATTTTCTTCTTTACATCAATACCCAGTATTGATAAATGAAATATCCTCGCCCACTTTCCGTTCTGATGCTGTTACTTCTTACGAGTTGCAGGTTGTCACTAAGTCTCCGTACTCGTGTGACTGGATTAAGGACGCGCTGAAATCAGAAATCTTCAATGAGTATAAAAGTGATGAAAAGATTGAAATTTTTAAAATTGATGGAGATTGGAAATTCAGGAAAAGCGTCTCCTCCTGCTCTTGTGTCGTGTTCTGTTTTGAAAGTGACCAATGGGATTCAGAGTCATCGCGAGAAGTGGAGGAGTTGTCTTTTTATTACGGTAAATTAGCTTTGTGTCTAGTTTTGTATATCACAAGTATGACTGAAGCACTTGACACAGACTAGACATCCAGGGTAATGTGACCAGGCCGTTTCAGAAGTTGCTGTATCTGTATCAGAATAATGTGCTCCTATAATGTAAGACATTTCCATTTAGACTTGCGGCTTAGATTGAGTCTTTCTGAGTATTACTTTTTTCTCTTTGACTTTAAGGCCTGAAAAATGTTATAATTTTGCTGAGTGAAAAGACTCCAGACAATTGTCCTCCTCGACAAATCAACGGTCAACACAATTTTCCGGTTCTAAAGTTCTCAAAACAACAAATCGCCTGGTATAAAGACAATCTCAAGCTTTACAACACGAAGATGGAGAAAATGAAGACAATTTTAAAAGGTACCATGAGTCTAAGTCTAAAATACTTCCACAGAATAAGATTAGAGGTTGAGGTGTCACTCAACGCACATAGTGAATTTCAGCTTTTCTGCACTTTTGTTCCAGGTTCGGCTTCCTGGACGGTAAGAGACGACTCCTAATGCTGCTACATGGACAAACATGAGAAAAGTGATGGGGATTAGATGAGATGTCTACAAGAGGAGAAGAGAGAATGTCTACAGCTCCATAGACAATATTCTAAGTGTTGTCAGATGTCTCGATGTTAAGGAATACCTCCACCCAAATTATTAGGATGGTTGTGCATTTAATTAGAAAAATTGAATTGGAATTCAAAATTGGGAAAGTTCATCTCGTTTTGAAATTCTAAGATTGACATAAAAGTTCACAATGTTTTCACATGAATAGAGAAGAGCAAATGTTTTTACATCCGAATTCACCAACTTCACCAAATATTTCCAACAATTCATTTTGTGGCACAAGTATAGTGACGAAAAGCCTCCAATTGCCCTGAGAAGACATGTACAACATTCTGAGGTCTTCTAGGACTACATCCCACACATCTTAAGCTTTTTAGTGCAAATAGAGCCTTAGTAATGTCAAATTGACTTACACATATTTGACAATGGGTACACATTCTTCACAGCTGGTATACAGCTGACAATATTGGATGTGATTCTATAAGTGATGCACACATTAGGCACATTTAGAGCAGGATTTCAAGAAATAAGATTTCTCAATTGGCAAATTCTTACTTTAGAAAAAAAAGATAAATCTCATGGGTGATCATAAAGGATCTCAAGTTGACGTTTTTTATATCTCTCTTGTTTTACTCTTTTCTCTATGGTCTTTCTGATTTTACCAGGGCCATAAGGTTGGAATCTTTTCAAGATCTTCAGAAAGTGAATATGAATGGCTGAAGATGGAGCTGGAATCTGACTATTTCCGAGGTTCTGTAGAAAACGTCCAGTCTTATTATATTTCCAACAGGGGCTTCCAACAGTTCATGACTAACGTCTCTAATTGTACCTTTGGAATCTTGTATCACACCAAAAACCGAGGGAGGATCAATATCACGGATGTCACTGATTCTCTGTATGACGATGAGCTGGACTACATGTCCTCCATGATGAGTAAGTGGCAATGGCACAGACTTTTTACAGGGTCTTGTAGGACTTGTCCAACCCAAAAAATGATGCATACATTTGGGAAAAACATTAAGATGATAATATTGTTCCATTAGTGCAGGTTCTTCAATCCCCTCTGGTCACAGGCTTGCTCTGGTGCTCAACATATAAGAACGTTTCCTGTGTCGGCAGGTGGCCATTGCCTTGTGTGTTGACGTTGGTTGGTTGCTCATTTCCATCGCTTAGTCACCGACTCTTCTCGGTCAATACTTTTGTTGTGACAGAGGAGTCTGTCTTCGCTATAGCAATGAGCAGTAAGCCGGCTCCCTTCACACACAAACCTGACGATGTGCCAAAACACAAAGAACTCTCCTGTATGGAACGCAAGTTGGGAGCAGAGCGGCCGTCCTGAGGCCAGAGTGGATCGGCCACCAAACATAATCAAAGTATTGAAGTAAGTTGTTTCTAAACTTTGTTTTATTTATTTTTCATTACACAACCACCTTAAAGGGTCTGTAGTGTTTCTTGTTTCAGGCTTCATTAGATACTTGGTTCTCCACTGATTTATGTGGTATTTTTGGTTTTGGTTATTTAGTGTCTTAACGTATTGGTCTTAGATTGGGATTTGGTTCCTCGGTGTTTCGGTCTTCGGGGTGAAGATCACATCTGCAGTACAAATCTTCTCAGATGAAAATGTACAAATATGAATCAATTGTTACCATTCAATGAGGCATATTATGCTGAATCGTCTTGGATTTTTTACATTGTTTTTAGATAAAAATGTGATTGTGGTGGTCGATGACCTAAATGACGGTAATGATGAGGAGAAATTACGGATCTTAAGCAGTCAGCCGTCCATTAAAGAGAAAGCTCTAGACTTGTTCCTCTTCACCACAGAGGAGAAGAAACTTTTAGAGCCCCTGGTGAAGATGAGAAGCTCCATAAATGGAGGTAAGAGGATTAGTAATGATGAGGGTTATCCATTGAATGGGTTTTCCCGTGACCATAACACCTTTCTGTGGAATAAAACACGGCTTATTTTTGTAATTGGAAAAATTAAATCAAATGTGTAGTTTGCAGCATTCTTCAGATATAGCCGGTGTAATGACCTTGTTATTAGTCAGTAGCCAGCAATGAGGCTTAGGTAGAAGGTTTTGGTAAAGAAAATCCTTCATACCTATCTGATGATAAAGCATCAGCCCAGCGAGGACTCAGAAATCTGGAGGTTTTTTTAATCATTCATCAAATAACTTTTCTTGCTTTTCTTGTCAGAAACTAAAGGAACAATAAAATAAAATAAATGAAGTTTAGGTGAAAAATTAACTAAAGTTCTGGAGAACATTGGGGCTACAGACAAGGAGTCCATTGTTGTGGTCCCTGGTCCAGCTGATCCTCCCTCTGAATACTAGATGAACGTCGTTCGCTTTTGGCTTCTTCTATGAAGTTTATATTTTTATGCTTTTGACATTTTACATCTCAATATCTCATAAGAATTTCCTTTTGCCTCCTGCACCCTAGACAGCCGCTCGCCATGAGAGCAGAATTCCGCTACCGCGCCATGTAGGACGTTGTCACTCTGTAGAGATTAATGTACTCAATAAAGAAAAGTCTTTATTATTGAAATGTTCCCACAAAGTACTCAACGTTCATCTTCTTTGTCTCCGGTGACTGTGGATTGCACTAAAGATATCGCTATGCACAGACACCAGCTGATGACTACTCTCATCAGCGTCGCCTGCTATCGCTGCTATCAGTGAGACCAGGCGCTGGCTGATAAGAGTAGTAGTCATCAGCTGGTACTTGACTGGTGGTCACTTTGTCACCGCCAGTCACAGCTGCTGGTTCACAGAGTGACAGCGTGGGAATGTGTTGTGAATTCTGTGGCAGAGTTCACTCCTGTGGTCACAAGTGGTACTTCGGCTGATTCTCTCTGGGAGCTTCCGTTTGTGGAGGAAAGTGGTACTGCAGCTTCTGAGTTTCCTCCCTCAGGTGATCTGGTGAGCTCGTTAGCTGCTTCTCTACTTAACTCCACCTAATGCTTTGATCCATGCTTCCTGTCAATGTTCCAGTGTTGGACTTGTGTTTCTCTGGATCATTCCTGTGGCCTGCTGCTCTGCATAGCTAAGTGCTTCTTTGCTATTTGTTGCTTTTTTTTCTGTCCAGCTTGTCTATTTGTTTTGCTGGAAGCTCTGGGACGCAAAGGGTGTACCTCCGTGCCGTTAGTTCGGTACGGAGGGTCTTTTTGCCCCCTTTGCGTGGTTTTCTTTAGGGTTTTGTGTAGACCGCAAAGTTATCTTTCCTATCCTCGTTCTGTCTAGAATATCGGGCCTCACTTTGCTGAATCTATTTCATCCCTACGTTTGTCTTTTCATCTTACTCACAGTCATTATATGTGGGGGGCTACCTTTTCCTTTGGGGTATTTCTCTGAGGCAAGGTAGGCTTATTTTTCTATCTTCAGGCTAGTTAGTTTCTCAGGCTGTGCCGAGTTGCATAGGGAGCGTTAGGCGCAATCCACGGCTGCCTCTAGTTGTGTTTGGAGAGGATCAGGAATTGCGGTCTACAGAGTTCCCACGTCTCAGAGCTCGTTCTATTATTTTGGGTTATTGTCAGATCACTGTATGTGCTCTGATCGCTATGTACATTGTGTTACTGAATTGCCTATCATAACAGTACAGGAAGCCAAAAGTACTAATGATTCTCAAGAGAGGGAAAAAAGAAGTTCTGAGACCATTTTTTTTCCTTTGCACTGTGATTTGTCTTTTTTTTCCCCTAGAAATTTGGGTGGTTCAGGACACAGGTGTTACAATGGACATTAAAGGTCTGTCTTCATGTGTAGATCAGCTCACGGCAAGAGTTCAAGATATTCAAAATTTTGTGGTTCAGAATTCTTTGTTAGAACCGAGAATTCCTATTCCAGATTTGTTTTTTGGAGATAGAATTAAATTTCTGAGTTTCAAGAATAATTGAAACTGTTTCTGGCTTTGAAACCTCGTTCCGCTGGTGACCCTGCGCAACAGGTTAGGATCGTCATTTCTTTTTTGCGTGGCGACCCTCAGGACTGGGCATTTTCTCTTGCGTCAGGAGATCCTGCATTAAGTAATATCGATGCGTTTTTCCTGGCGCTTGGATTGCTGTACGATGAGCCTAATTCAGTAGATCAGGCAGAAAAAAATTTGCTGGCTCTTTGTCAGGCTCAGGATGAGATAGAGCTATATTGCCAGAAATTTAGAAAATGGTCCGTGCTCACTCAATGGAATGAATCTGCGCTTGCAGCCATTTTCAGAAAGGGTCTCTCTGAAGCCATTAACCCTCCGTCACATACAATATTCGGACTAACGAGTTCACATACAATGTGCCTGTCAGGCGCCTGCTGGAAAAATACCTATAATATCTAATGTTTGCAATTTCAGTGCTCTAAAAGTGATCAGTGACCTTCATAGGGATGTAATAAAAGAGACTACACATAATCAGTTGCAAAAAAAAAATTTACTTAACATAAAACTAATAACTATGAAATACAAACTTTTCAAAACTCCCGCCAAATAGTCCCCAGTTCGACTCTCTCAAAAAAATGTACAAAGAAAATTTTTGAACACAAACTTAATTTTAAGGTACCTTAAGTACTATTAAAAACATATTCAATCAGAAGTAGATGCTGAGGTTTCCCCAGAAAAGTCACACTTGCAGAGCAAATAGCAAGAATTACACACCATTTTTGCATGTGTCAGGCAAATTGCTTTATGACATTTGAGACATTCATAATTTGAAAGCCTTCTGGTTCCGCTTTCCGTTTGGCAGGTGGTGCATCTCCTTCTTTTGTGAGGTGGTGCAGATGGTGACTTTTCACCATCATCTTCTGGGCGGAACCTTTTGAGCTGAACTTGAAGGCGAGAGGGGATACCGATTGTTTTCACGCTTCTCCTGCGTAGCTCTCCAAGTACTAGTTCATGGGCCAATTTTTTCAGATACAATCGTCTACGGAGTGGTTCAAGCTTGTTTTCAAGATAAATTACTTGTGAATTTATACCACCCAAATTCAACATAGCAAAAAATATGACTATTGGCCAGCGTTTGATGTTTCTGCTGACGTTGAAAGTGGAGCACATCTGATCTGCTGTATCCACACCCCCTTTGGTGGCATTGTAAAATGTAATTATCTCCGGTTTTTTTTCTGCCCCAGTCCCAGGATCGATGGCAGCATCATCATGAAGTGTTGATAGAAGAAGTACGATTTTTTTGGCATGTGGTACATAGGAAACTAAAGCCTTTCCATTATGGAATGCAAACATACTGCTGTACTGTTGTCTCTCTTTCACACTTACAAACTGTGGCGGCAATTCCCTTTTGTTTTTTCTTACAGTTCCCACATATGACAGCTTCTGAATTTTCAGATAATCAATCAGATCACAACTTGTAAACCAATTGTCAGCTGTAATATTGCGACCCGATCCAAATAAGGGTTCAGCCAGTCTTTTTTTACAACATCAATGGGTTTGTTGCTCACACAGTAAGGACCTTCTGGTTGTTTTCCTGCATAAACTTCCAGGTTGTAAGTGTAGGTCTTACTGGCATCAACAAGGGCATAAATTTTTATTCCATATTTGTTTGGCTTTGATGGAATATATTGACGAAAGGCACATCTACCACGAAAACCAGGGAGCATTTCGTCAATAGTGAGATTCTCTCCAGGGTAATAACTTTGTTTACAGTTTACAACAAATCTTTGAAATATATCACGAATTGGAGCAAGTCGGTCATGTGTTTTGCGTTCGGTTCGGGTAGTTCTGTCATCAAACCGAAGGCAACGAATTAGAATCTTGAATCTGTTTATGGACATAACAAGGCTAAATTTTTCAACTCCATCCCCATCTTTACCCCAAAGTTCCTCCAAACTTTGTCTATTTGCCCTATAAGCTCCTGCAAGGTACAGTAATCCAAAAAAAGCATGCAGTTCTATTTAATCTGTGGGCTTGATGGTTCTGTTGCAGATGTACTTGTCCTTTATAATGTCTATATATTGGTTGGTATATGTGACAATAGAGTCCAGAATGTCATCTGTAAATATACTGTTCCAGCATTCAACTGCAGTTTTTGCATTACGTGCAGTTCCTATTACTGCAGGAAGGTGAGTAATAATGTTTAAAGGTTCCCTACGTTTTTTCTGGAATGGCTTCTTGTTCCATTTAGTATTTTTATCTTTTCCAATATAATATGATCCAACTTCTTCATCCTCACCACTGTCACCATCTTGCTCTGTTTCAGAATCCAGGACACATTCTTCCACCTCATCATGAGAATCAATCTCAATTTCCTCTCCTAAATCCTCATTCAGTGTGACGTCTCTATCATCTAACAGCATGTTTGTTACTTCCTCAACATCAAGTTGTTTGGATAAATTGTACATTTTCCTCTCCATTTCAGCAGATAATCTGAAGCAAGAGAAGGAATATGTTAGGGAACTACTGTATATGCCTGAGCAGCACACTTTCTTTTATAAAATCTCCCTTATTTCTATGAAATATCCTCACATTTTGTGCTATACATTCATAAAACAAGCTAAATAAACTATTGTGATGAATAAAAACATAAAATACCAACCTTACTGAATGTGACGTATTCACATACAATGAGCCTGAGAGATCTGTGCAGCTATATCCTCTCCCCTGAAGCTCTGAAATCCAACTGTGATATCAGGTTTCACAGACCTTCAAGAGACAGGAGACTACCTGGAGGGAGGGGGTTTCCTCACAATCTGGTGAGGAAGGAGAAATGAAAGTAAAAGAGAAGCGCCTGTCAGATCAGTTGTATGTGACGGAGGGTTAAGGATGTCATGGTGGGATTTCCTATGCCTGCTGGTCTGAATGAGTCTATGTCTTTGGCCATTCAGAGCGGTCGACGCTTGCGTGAGCGTAAATCTGTGCACCATTTGGCGGTATTACCTGAGATTAAACCTGAGCCTATGCAGTGCGATAGGACTATGACCAGAGTTGAAAGGCAAGAACACAGACGTCTGAATGGGCTGTGTTTCTACTGTGGTGATTCCACTCATGCTATCTCTGATTGTCCTAAGCGCACTAAGCGGTTCGCTAGGTCTGCCGCCATTGGTACTGTACAGTCAAAATTTCTTCTGTCCGTTACCTTGATATGCTCCTTGTCGTCGTATTCTGTCATGGCGTTTGTGGATTCAGGCGCTGCCCTGAATTTGATGGACTTGGATTATGCTAAACGTTGTGGGTTTTTCTTGGAGCCCTTGCAGTGTCCTATTCCATTGAGAGGAATTGATGCTACACCTTTGGCCAAGAATAAGCCTCAATACTGGACCCAGCTGACCATGTGCATGGCTCCTGCACATCAGGAGGTTATTCGCTTTCTGGTCTTGCATAATCTGCATGATGTGGTCGTGTTGGGGTTGCCATGGCTACAAGCCCATAATCCAGTATTGGATTGGAATTCCACGTTGGTGTCCAGCTGGGGTTGTCAGGGGGTACATGGTGATGTTCCATTTCTGTCAATTTCGTCATCCACCCCTTCTGAGGTTCCAGAGTTCTTGTCTGATTACCGGGATGTATTTGATGAGCCCAAGTCCGATGCCCTACCTCCGCATAGGGATTGTGATTGTGCTATCAATTTGATTCCTGGTAGTAAATTCCCTAAAGGTCGACTGTTTAATTTATCCGTGCCTGAGCACGCCGCTATGCACAGTTATGTGAAGGAATCCCTGGAGAAGGGGCATATTCGCCCGTCATCGTCGCCATTAGGAGCAGGGTTCTTTTTTGTAGCCAAGAAGAATGGTTCGCTGAGACCGTGTATAGATTACCGCCTTCTTAATAAGATCACTGTTAAATTTCAGTACCCCTTGCCATTGTTATCTGATTTGTTTGCTCGGATTAAGGGGGCTAGTTGGTTCACTAAGATAGATCTTCGTGGTGCGTATAATCTGGTGAGAATCAGACAAGGCGATGAATGGAAAACTGCATTTAATACGCCCGAGGGTCATTTTGAGTATCTAGTGATGCCGTTCGGACTTGCCAATGCTCCATCAGTGTTTCAATCCTTTATGCATGACATCTTCCGAGAGTACCTGTATAAATTCCTGATTGTGTACTTGGATGACATTTTGATCTTCTCGGATGATTGGGAGTCTCATGTGAAGCAGGTCAGAACGGTTTTTCAGGTCCTGCGTGCTAATTCTTTGTTTGTGAAGGGATCAAAGTGTCTCTTTGGTGTGCAGAAGGTTTCATTTTTGGGGTTCATCTTTTCCCCTTCTACTATCGAGATGGATCCGGTTAAGGTCCAAGCCATCCATGATTGGACTCAGCCGACATCTCTGAAAAGTCTGCAAAAGTTCCTGGGCTTTGCTAATTTTTATCGTCGCTTCATCTGCAATTTTTCTAGTGTTGCCAAACCATTGACCGATTTGACCAAGAAGGGTGCTGATTTGGTCAATTGGTCTTCTGCTGCTGTGGAAGCTTTTCAAGAGTTGAAGCGTCGTTTTTCTTCTGCCCCTGTGTTGTGTCAGCCAGATGTTTCTCTTCCGTTCCAGGTCGAGGTTGATGCTTCTGAGATTGGAGCGGGGGCTGTTTTGTCACAGAGAGGTTCTGGTTGCTCAGTGATGAAACCATGCGCTTTCTTTTCCAGGAAGTTTTCACCTGCTGAGCGAAATTATGATGTGGGCAACCGAGAGTTGCTGGCCATGAAGTGGGCATTCGAGGAGTGGCGTCATTGGCTTGAAGGAGCTAAGCATCGCGTGGTGGTATTGACTGATCATAAGAACTTGACTTATCTCGAGTCTGCCAAACGCTTGAATCCTAGACGAGCTCGTTGGTCGTTGTTTTTTGCCCGTTTTGACTTTGTGATTTCGTACCTTCCGGGCTCTAAAAATGTGAAGGCGGATGCTCTGTCTAGGAGTTTTGTGCCCGACTCTCCGGGTGTATCTGAGCCGGCGAGTATCCTCAAGGAAGGAGTAATTGTGTCTGCCATCTCCCCTGATTTGCGGCGGGTGCTGCAAAAATTTCAGGCTAATAAACCTGATCGTTGCCCAGCGGAGAGACTGTTTGTCCCTGATAGGTGGACGAATAGAGTTATCTCTGAACTTCATTGTTCGGTGTTGGCTGGTCATCCTGGAATCTTTGGTACCAGAGAGTTAGTGGCTAGATCCTTTTGGTGGCCGTCTCTGTCGCGTGATGTGCGTACTTTTGTGCAGTCCTGTGGGATTTGTGCTCGGGCTAAGCCCTGCTGTTCTCATGCCAGTGGGTTGCTTTTGCCCTTGCCGGTCCCGAAGAGGCCTTGGACACATATCTCTATGGATTTTATTTCTGACCTTCCCGTTTCTCAAAAGATGTCAGTCATTTGGGTGGTCTGTGATCGCTTTTCTAAGATGGTCCATCTGGTACCCTTGTCTAAATTGCCTTCCTCCTCTGATTTGGTGCCTTTGTTCTTCCAGCATGTGGTTCGTTTGCATGGCATTCCAGAGAATATTGTTTCTGACAGAGGTTCCCAGTTTGTTTCGAGGTTTTGGCGAGCCTTTTGTGGTAGGATAGGCATTGACTTGTCTTTTTCCTCGGCTTTCCACCCTCAGACTAATGGCCAGACCGAACGAACCAATCAGACCTTGGAAACATATCTGAGATGCTTTGTTTCTGCTGATCAGGATGACTGGGTGTCCTTTTTGCCTTTGGCTGAGTTCACCCTTAATAATCGGGCCAGCTCGGCTACCTTGGTTTCGCCGTTTTTCTGCAATTCTGGGTTCCATCCTCGTTTCTCTTCAGGACAGGTTGAGTCTTCGGACTGTCCTGGTGTGGATACTGTGGTGGACAGGTTGCAGCAGATCTGGACTCAGGTAGTGGACAATTTGACCTTGTCCCAGGAAAAGGCTCAACTTTTCGCTAATCGCAGACGCCGTGTGGGTCCCCGACTTCGTGTTGGGGATCTGGTTTGGTTATCTTCTCGTCATATTCCTATGAAGGTTTCCTCTCCTAAGTTTAAACCTCGTTTTATTGGTCCGTATAGGATTTCTGAGGTTCTTAATCCTGTGTCTTTTCGTCTGACCCTCCCAGATTCTTTTTCCATACATAACGTATTCCATAGGTCATTGTTGCAGAGATACGTGGCACCTATGGTTCCATCTGTTGAGCCTCCTGCCCCGGTTTTGGTGGAGGGGGAATTGGAGTATATTGTGGAGAAGATTTTGGATTCTCGTATTTCAAGACGGAAACTCCAGTATCTGGTTAAATGGAAGGGTTATGCTCAGGAAGATAATTCCTGGGTTTTGCCTCTGATGTCCATGCTCCCGATCTTGTTCGTGCCTTTCATGTGGCTCATCCTGGTCGGCCTGGGGGCTCTGGTGAGGGTTCGGTGACCCCTCCTCAAGGGGGGGTACTGTTGTGAATTCTGTGGCAGAGTTCACTCCTGTGGTTACAAGTGGTACTTCGGCTGATTCTCTCTGGGAGCTTCCGTTTGTGGAGGAAAGTGGTACTGCAGCTTCTGAGTTTCCTCCCTCAGGTGATCTGGTGAGCTCGTTAGCTGCTTCTCTACTTAACTCCACCTAATGCTTTGATCCATGCTTCCTGTCAATGTTCCAGTGTTGGACTTGTGTTTCTCTGGATCATTCCTGTGGCCTGCTGCTCTGCATAGCTAAGTGCTTCTTTGCTATTTGTTGCTATTTTTTCTGTCCAGCTTGTCTATTTGTTTTGCTGGAAGCTCTGGGACGCAAAGGGTGTACCTCCGTGCCGTTAGTTCGGTACGGAGGGTCTTTTTGCCCCCTTTGCGTGGTTTTCTTTAGGGTTTTGTGTAGACCGCAAAGTTATCTTTCCTATCCTCATTCTGTCTAGAATATCGGGCCTCACTTTGCTGAATCTATTTCATCCCTACGTTTGTCTTTTCATCTTACTCACAGTCATTATATGTGGGGGGCTACCTTTTCCTTTGGGGTATTTCTCTGAGGCAAGGTAGGCTTATTTTTCTATCTTCAGGCTAGTTAGTTTCTCAGGCTGTGCCGAGTTGCATAGGGAGCGTTAGGCGCAATCCACGGCTGCCTCTAGTTGTGTTTGGAGAGGATCAGGAATTGCGGTCTACAGAGTTCCCACGTCTCAGAGCTCGTTCTATTATTTTGGGTTATTGTCAGATCACTGTATGTGCTCTGATCGCTATGTACATTGTGTTACTGAATTGCCTATTATAACAGGAATGTGTAGCTCTCCGCAATACCCAGCGACTGTTACCAGCGGTGACTTCAGTAAGGTTACCGCCGATCAGAGCTGCTGTTTACCACGCTGTCATACAGAGGACACCGTGGGAACCACCTGCTGTTCAGGCCTGATATTCAAGTAAATGGGGTTCGGATTGGGGATCAATTTCAGGTACTGTTCTGTTACCCAAACCAAAATTTCTTTTAAAGTTCGGCAGAACCCGACGGACCCGAATATCCATGAATCCTCCCGTCTCTAGCAGCAGCCTCATCATCTCACTTCTCAGAGGACTTGAAGGATGATTTGTACAATGTAACAGAAACCCGACCGCAGTTTGAATAGCAAAACTGGGGATTTACATAACTATCAACCAGAGAAAGAACAACAATAGATTTCACTGAATCCTCAGGTTTTACATATGGAAATCACTTGTGACTGTGAATTATAAGTCTGTGAACATGAAAGCTACAACATCTGCATGCACAATAAGAGCTGGCCGTGGTGATCATCACATCAGAAGCTGAAGATTTACAGAAAAGTGAAAGCCTCTCATTCCATCATCAGATACCATAAGCCGCTGTGATACATGACTGACCTGGATATCTGACTCGTTACTTGTATCAGTTCTCAAGCACAACATACAATAATAAAAACCATGTAAGAAATAATGACTAAAGGGATACATGTTTGTCAGCAGCCCAGGTGGCATCTCTCTCATCTATTCCCAAAGAATAAAGCTGCCTTATCAATTTTACCACACGTGAAACGGCATAAAAAAAAACCAAAACAATTCCTGAATTGCTTGATCTTGTTCATTCTGCCTCCCGAAAATGGGACTAGAAAGCAATCAAAAATGTCATGTGTTCGAAATTTGTACAAATAAAAACATTAACTTGTCCCGCAACAAACAAACCCAAAAATGACTCTGTCTGCAGGAATATAGTAAAATTATGGCTCTTAGAAAACGGTGATGCAAATGCTTGTTTTTACAATAAAAAGTGTTTTATATCGTGTGACCGCACCCAAACACAAAAACCGATATAAATCTGATATCGCTGTAATGGCGCCAACCCAAAGAATAAAGTCACCTAATTGCTTATTCCGCATGAGGAACAGCATAAAAAAAAACAAATAAAACATTCTTCACCTACTGTTGATTTGTTCATTCTGCCTCCCAAAGATCACAGTAAGGCTTGGTTCACATTTATCCTGTGCTCTGCACTGAGCTCTTATAACGGGGTTTTCGTGTAAATCTCTGAAATATGTGATTCAGACAGAACCCCCAACAGATTTCCTATAATGAGTTAGATGGAGACACTGTAGTTGCTGATCTGGTGGTGTTTGTCTTTTTAACAGTGTATAAAAGTGCGGTCAGACATAGGTTTGTGCACCTCTGAAAAAAGGGCACCCCTGAACAGAGGCCAGACGCAGTCTAGAGTAAGTCTGTTGCCGCATTTTAGTGAATGGATCCCTCGTGGGTTTCATCTGAATCATGTAATTTGGAGATTTAGCTTGACACCTCAATATAAGTGCTCAGCATAGAGCACAGAACAAAAGTGGTCCAAAATGTTACGTAAAATGTTCTCAACAAAAGCCTCAACTCAAGTCACAAAAAAAGCAAGTTCCCACTCAGGTCCATAATCTGTTAACATAAATATAGGGGGCTTCCACATTGCTGGTAGTACAAAGGCTCCAGAAAAGTGCTATGTATCCTTGCCTCTCAAAAGAAAACCAGTGAATCCTGCGTTTCCCAGTGGCCCCTCCCTTCTGAGCCCCAGTGTGCCTAAACCACATTTAGTGTCCACATGGCTGGCATTTCTGTAGTGATGAGAACCCACCTGATTAAAAGGGTCCATGTCTCCAGAAGCATGAGCTGGTGTCATGTATGGGCACTACAATGTAGTGGGCACAACAACGTGTGGGCACTACAAAGAATGGACAGTGCAATGTAATGGGCACTACACTGGCAGATTTGCAATTTTCAACCACTTCTGCTTGTTTCTGGAAAATGCCAATGGAGTCAAAATCGTAAGTACATCTGTAGGTAAATTTATGGAAGGATGTAATTCCAAAGTGGGGTCACGTGAGGGGAGGATTCTGCTGTTCTGGCGCTTAGGGGCTCTGTATATGGAGTCAGCAAACTATTCTAGCAAAATTTGTTTTCCCAGAGTAAAATACAGCTCTGGCATAAATTAAGAGACCACGAGATCAAATCCCTGTCATGGACCGCCCAATCTCCAGACCTGAACCCCACTGAAAACCTCTGAAATGTAATCAGGAGGATGATGGAGAGTCACAAGCCATCAAACAAAGAAGAACTTCTTACATTATTGTACCAGGAGTGACATAAGGTCACCCAGGAGCCGTGTGAGAGACTGGTGGAAAGCTGCCAAGACGCAGGAAAGCTGGGATTAACAATCATGGTTATTCCACACAATATTGATTTCTGACCTCTTCCTCAGGTAAAACATTAGTATTGTTGTTTCTAAATGATTATGAACTTGTTTTTTTTTTGCATTATTTGAGGTCTGCAGCAATGCATTTTTTTTGTTATTTTGACCATTTCTCATTTTCAGAAAATAAATAAAAAATTTATTGCTTGGAACTTCGGAGACATGTTGTCAGTTGTTTATAGAATAAAAGAACAATTTACATTTTACTCAAAAATATAAAGAGAAAAATCAGAGAAAGTGGACATTTTGCAGTGTGTTAGGGGTCGAGTTCCTGCCTCTGCACAGAGTGAATCTCAGGCCATCTCCGCTGCGGTCTCCCATTCTTCTCCTGCCGCAGTGGAGTCTGCTCAGCGGAGACATTGATCCCAGCGTCTCGCTCAGTCTGACTCTGTGCTAAGAGTTACTGCTGCATTTCCTGCTTCTGCCATTGAAGTCAGTACTGGGCAGCGGCGAGCAGACGCTTCTGGGACTAAGTCCTGCTTTTCACGTTCTGAACATGCCCAGAGTGAGATCTCTCAGTGGAGATAAAGGGACACATGATCAGATACTGCAGCTAAGGCCATTGGTCCTTCTTGGAAGGTCCTTTAAGTGCTAGGTCTAAATCCTGCTTTGCACATACTGAGCATGCCCAGGGCAAGATCTCTCAGTGGAGATTTAGGGTCACATGCTCAGGTATGGCAGTCTCTCATTGGTCCTTCTTGGAAGGTCTTTTACTTGCTGCAGCTATATAAGGCTCGCATGGCTGCACGGCCATGCGCTAGTATCAAATGTGTTTTGGCTTATGCCAGTGGATACTATACCACTCAGTTCTTATGTGGTGTGAAGCTGTTAGCATTGGGACTGTACACTCAGGCAGGCAGCTAGCGTCTGTGGGGGCAATTAGCCTAGTTAGGGTATTTAGTTATTGTGTACAGCGTGACTCTGTGAGGCAACAGAGTTCGCTACCAGTTCAAATGGGGTGAAGCCTAACCCACGTGTGAGCTCAGAGTCCATCCGCTATTACTTAGCAGCAGATATCTCTGCACGGTGGACACCGGGCTGCGAACACACCTTGTAGCTACCTACTCATTACTTGGTGCGTTCCGCTAGCCCCAACACAGTGGTCTCTTCATTTTTGCCAGAGCTGTAGATCTCCGTCCCTCCCGAGTCTCGCCAAGCAGCAATGTTTAGTCACATATGAGGTATTGCCATGTTCTGCAGAAATTCTGGAACAAATCTGGTGCCATATTTTCCATTTCCTCATGTGACAATGTAAAATCTGGGGCTAAAACAAAATGTTTCACTGCCCAATGATATAAAATTCAGTGACATACTTGTGGGGTCAATATGAGCACTGCATCCCTAGATTAATTAATTGAGAGGTGTAGTTTGTAAAATGGGGTCACTTATGGGGGGTTCTACTGTTTAGTCACATCAGGCACATTATGTATTTTGCAATAGCAACATGACGCCCGAAGACCATTCCAAAAAAAATATGATTTTTCTTTTCTCAGCCAAACGTTACAAAATTCTGTGAAGCACCCAGGGGTTCAAGGTGCCCACCACAAATCTAGATGCATTCCTTGAGGGGTCTAGTATCCAAAATTGGGTCAGTTGGGGAGGTTTCTACTGTTTTAGCACATCAGGGGCTCTCCAAACACGACATTGTGTCCACTTTCGATTCCAGCCATTTTTGCATTCAAAAAGTCAAACAGTGATCCATCCCTTCTGAGCCCTGCCATGAGTCCAAACAGTAGTTTTCCCCAACATGTTGGGAATCGGCGTACTGAGCAGAAATTGCACAACAAATTGTTATGTGCATTTTCTCCTGTTGCCCTTGTTAAAATGGAAAATGTGAGGCTAAATTAACATTTTTGTGGGAAAAATATGATTTTTTATTTTGTCGGCTCAATGTTATAAAATTTTGTGAAGCACCTGGGGATTTAAAATGCTCACCACACATCTAACTGAATTCCTTGAGGGGTCACTATTTAGTCATGTGAGGGGCTCTCCAAATGTGACATAGTGTGCACTATCTATCCCAGACAGTTTTGTGCTCCAAAATTCAAATGCTTCGCCTTGCTGAGCACTGAAACAGCAGGTATCCATTACATATAAGGTATCAACGTACTCCGGAGAAATTGCACAACAAATTATATGGTACATTTTTTCCTGTTAACCTTGTGAAAACACAAAATATGGGTGAAAACACAAAATATGGGGTTAAAACAAAAGTTTTGTGGGAAAAATGTGATTTTTTATTTTCTCAGCCCAACGTTATGAGATTTTGTGAAGTACCTGGGGGTTCAAGGTGCTCACCACACATCTAGATGCATTCCTTGAGGGGTCTAATTCCGAAAATGGGGTCAGTTGTGGGGGTTTCTACTGTTTAGGCATATTAGGGGCTCTCCAAACACGACATGGCGTTCGCTCACGATTCCAGCCATTTTTGCTTTCAAAAAGTCAACCGGTGCTCATTAGTGATGAGCGAGTATACTTGTAGCTCGGGTTATCCCGAGTATTTCGGCGTGCTCGGAGATTTAGTTTGAGTCCCCACAGCTGTATGATTTGCGGCTGCTGGGACAGCCTGAATACATGTTAGGATTCCCTAACAAAAAGACATTCCCACATGTATTCAGGCTGTCTAGCAGCGACAAATCATACAGCTGTGGGGACTCAAACTGAATCTCCGAGCACGCCAAAATACTCGGAGAACACCCGAGCGTGCTCGGGAAAACCTGGGCAACGAGTACACTCGCTCATCACTAGTGCTCATCCCTTCCGAGCCCTGCCATGCATCCATAGTTTTCCCCAATATATTGGGTATTGGCGTACTGAGCAGAAATTCCACAACAGATTATATGGTGCATTTTCTCATGTTACCCTTGTAAAAATGCAAGATTTGGGGCTTAAGTAACATTTTTGTCATAAAAAGGAAATGTTTATTTTTGAATTCCACATTGCTTTGATTCCTGTGAAACACCAGAAGGGTTAATAAACTTCTTGAATGTGGTTTTGAGCACCTTGATGGGTGCAAATTTTAGAATGGTGTCACTTTTGGGTATTTTCTGTCATATAGGCCCCTCAAAGTCACTTCAAATGTGACGTGGTCAATAAAAATTGGTTTTGTAAATTTTGTTTGAAAAATGAGAAATCACTGATGAACTTTTAACCCTTCCTAACAAAAAAAAATATGTTTCAAGAATTGTGCTGATGTAAAGTAGACACGTGGGAAATGTTATTTGTTAGCTATTTTCTGTGATGTAGCTCCTTGAGTTTGAAATTGCAAAATTTTCAAAATTGTCTCCAAAATTTCTGATATTTTTACAAGTAAGCTAAAAAAAAATATTCTCCTGAATTTACCACTGTCATAAAGTGCAATATGTCACGAAAACACAATCTCAGAATCATCGGGATCCGTTGAAGCTCCGGAGTTATGACCTCATAAAGTGAAAGCGGTCAGAATTGTAAAAATTGGGCTGGTCAGGAAGGAGAAAACAAGGCTGGGGTGTGAAGGGGTTAATAAAGAAAATGTCATGAAAAGATTTCCCAAATAAAATAACACATGAAACACAAAAATCTGATTTAAACAAAGTGTGATTTTCTCATGACACATTCCCTTTAATGATGTCTGTTTGGCACCCACTGCCCAAGAGAAATCTGATCACAAGCAAACCTCCCTCTCAATACTGAAATGTAACACCTGATTATTTTGCATTTCCTGCTGGCTGATTCTGAAAAGGATTCATAAACTGAAGGGTCTTCACCATACCACATCGAAAAAAGCTCAGGTCCCTGGCATGATGGTATCAACATCATGGGTTTTCATCTTAGTCATCAATTTCATCTCTTTGGTTTCAGGAATCGTTTTGAATCTCGGCATTGTCATAGTTCACATCAAAAACTGGACGCAGCATGTGACGGCTGGTGGGTGTGACAAGGTGGTCCTCGCCATGGCTTCAGTCAATGCTCTCCTCCAGGTCTTACTTATCTATGGAGGATTATTATTTTCACAGGCTCTTCTTCTTCTCCTCGATATCCCCCTTTCACCATATATTTTCACATTCGTATCTCTCATTGATATTTGTTTTTGGAACACCTCTTGGCTCTCCATCTGTTACTGCTTAAAACTGGTCAACTATTCCCAACAAATGTTACTATGGATGAAGTCAAGATTGTCCTCTGCTGTGAATGTGCTTCTCCTGGGGTCAACCTTGGGATCAATTCTCGTTAATCTGCCCCTTCTATGGACAACTACACAGATAAATCTACATTTCAATGGAAGCTCGAATGTCATTGACTATAGATTTGATTTCCACTTGTCCTTCTTACTTGTGAAGATCATTTTTGGGACTTCTTTGCCCTTTCTTTTGACATTTTTATGCATTCTGCTCTGTGTAAAATCTCTCCTTAGACACATCTGGAAGATTCAGAAGAACTCGTCTGATATCAAATATTCTCACCTTCAGGGACATATTTGTGCCATCAGGACAATGATTCTGCTGTTATTCCTGGATTTGATGTTCTGCGTTGCAGTCATGAGGGTGAAGTTAGTTTATCTGAACATTGGAAATTTCCCGGCAACTATTACCTGGATAATTATCCTGCTGCATCCTTCTCTTCAATCTGTGATTCTAGTCAGTGGCAATCCAAAGTTACAGAAACACTTCTTTTGTCAAAGACAAAAACCTTCAGGACCTTCAAGTGCGTAAGACATTAATCCTTCCTATTTACAATATTAATGGGTGGATCACAAAGAATAAAACCCTGCACGTGGTGAAAGACAGATGCTCACTTTTTTTATTAAAAGTTAACTTTATCCACTATGGATCATGCCCGAGGGTGTCCACAAGACTTCTGTTGGGTGCATGACATTGATGACTTCCATGTCCTGTAGGCCGGAGATGGAGACTCCTTCAAGAATTTAGTTTTTGACCCGTCTTTATCCAATGGTGTAGCATTTAGTATATCCTGGGAATGGTTTCTCTATTGGGGTTTCTTCAGACATTTCAATACCTGACATTTTTGACAGTCCCAATATTAACTTTATTTTGTGAATATTTTTTTATTGCATTTTCAACAATTTTTGGATTGCTATTTGATTATTCTCAGTTCTGTATTCTTGTCTTTACTTCATTACTTGTCTCCATGTCTTGTTTACAAGTCATGACTTCATGTTTTGTTTTCTTGTCTTGTTTCCATGTATTTTCTCTATATGCCGACAGATTTTCTCCATGTTTTCTCGTCATGTGTTCTTGTCATTTCTTGACACCTTGTCTTGCGTTCATATTTTACAACACCCTTTTGTGAGCTCAAGGGTAGTATTGTACCGAAATAGCACTAGCCTCTCAATTAATTCATGCACATGGAGCATTGACTTTGTATTGAACTTAGAGACCTCATTCAGCTTCCTATAGTCATTGCAAATCTACACTGTTCTGACGACAGGCCTCTGTTCCAATGTAGCAACTCTCGGCACTGTTGCTTTTGGGCACGTGACCGTGTCTCTGCCACCTTAACATCTGCCATGTCAGCTTCAGGCTTAACCACCAAACACGGAGCCTCCACTGACTCCCTATCTTGCCATGGCTTAATCAGATTGATTAACTGGTAGGGCTTCCTTCTTCCTGGTTGGTGGACTTTATAGTTGACATCTCCAACCTTTTAAACTATTTCATAGGAGCCCTGCCACTTGGCCACTTGGCCACCGTAGGTACTAGCACCAGTACTCGATCCCCAGAGTCAAAGTGTCTCACCCTCGCCGACCTATTGTACATCCTCGACTGTGCATCTTGTGCTTTGAGGAGGTGTTCTCTCACAATGGGCATCACCTCAGCAATCCTTTCTTGCATCTGGGCCACATGCTCTATTACACTCCGGTAGGCTGTAGACTTCACCTTCCTTGTCTCCTTTGCTATGTTGAGAAGCCCAATGGGGTGCTGGCCATACAATAGTTCAAAGGGGGAGAATCCAGTAGAGGCCTGTGGGACTTCTCTGATGGAGAATAGAAGGTACGGCAGTAGACAGACTCAGCCCTGTCTGGCGGCCATCTTAGAATGTACATACTCCATATCTTTGCTCTCATCTTGTGTCCATGTCATGTCAATGACTCCCACTGGTATGGTCGGCTATAGCACCTGAGGGATTTGCTGACCAAACCACCATCCGAAGTTGGGTGAGGCTGTTCCAAAATATTTTATCATGTATACCATATATTTGTATATGGCTTAGGGAACCAATAGATATATATTCCATCCAGCTTGGTTTTGGAAAAAATTATGGTTTTGAATTGATATGGGTCACCACTGAGACCTAATACAATAGGAATACACTTATTGAATTCTGAAGATGACATGGATGATTTGTGCAATTAGAGATGTCTAATGGTTGCTTAGGTGAGTGAAACCTTCAATATATGTTTTCTCATGTAAAATATTGTTTTTACAGGCTGCAATATACTGCATTGGTATACAGAATTGAGTTTTATTGAAACGTTAAATGCCACATTTGATTGGTTATTTGCAGCCTCAGCACCTTAGTATTCCTAATTAAGAATTGATTAATATGCTATTCTTTTTGTGCGACGATGGGTCATCAGTCACGAGTCACGACGTGTTGCTTTAGGACATAGACTGATAAATAAATGATCATATATGTGATTGGTCAAATTCGGCATCTGTGCCTAATAGAAATAGTTGCCATCGTTGACTAAGTTATCCTGTAAAGTAGAAGGTTATAATCCATTCCGCTTCGGGTAAAAGCCTCATTCGCAAACCTTGTAACAGTTTGACTGATAGGAGTCAGTACTTTTGCTTATTATTCTCTTTATGTTTTTCTGTCCTGCACCTTGCACTTTGATATTTAGTTCTAGTTATAAATAATTAAGGCTTATATTTTAATATATGACGTTCACAGCTGTATCACTAACAGTCCCCAGTGAATTTACACACCGTGATTCAGATCTGAGAAATCAAATTCACCATTTTTGTGATTCACATATCCAGCAAAGTGGCAGCTAGAGCTGGTTGCTATTTTGCTAGATTGTAGAGGGCCGGGAAAGCGGTTATAAAAAAATATAGTCAACTAATCACTCGCCTGTCCTGCTTCTGCAGTTCTCTGGCCGGCCCTATATTGACTGTTTCCAGTATTTGTCTCTTTTGGTCTTCATGGCCGGCGTTGTCCTTTTCCATGTCTTCCTTCACTCTATGTTGGGGCTTCCGGCACTGAGTAGACCTCAGATAATGCATGGTGTGAATTCATAATGTCATAATATCAGGAAGTCATGTCATGTGTCACCCAAGAAGTGAAGGAGGACAAGGAAGAATGAAGAACAGAAGAGACTGGAGCCATTGGTAGAGAGCGTAGGACCAGGTGTTGAGCTGCGGTGGCCCAACAGGTGAATCGAGACGTACTATACATTTTTCTTTCATTTTTGAAGCCCTATGTATATTATGCTCTGGGTTCTGGGAAAAGCACAGAGCATAACAAGGCACATCTGACTGCCATTGCCTACATTTATTGTTGTTTACATTTTCTGGCCAAATTCGAGCAAACTGCCCGATTCATCACTAATAGGCAAGTTCTCTCAGAGGATCCTTAACTATTATATGCAACTTCTTACCCTTCTTATCCTTCTTATTACACCTCTGTCAGTACTAGTCATTGTCATTGTTGTAGACCTAGTAGGAATATTGCTGGGATTAGAATCAGCCTCATCATCTCACTTCTCAGACTTGAAGGATGATTTGTACAATGTAACAGAAACCCAACCACAGTTTGAATAGCAAAACTGCGGATTTACATAACTATCAACTGCAGACAAGAACGCAAAGTGAAGACTTAGCTGAACCCTCAGGTTTTACATATGGAAACCACTCGTGACTGTGAATTATGAGGACATGAATATAAAAGCTACAACATCTGCACATAATCCTCCACTGATACACACAGTGCTGGCCGTGGTGATCACCAGATCAGAACCAAAGCTGAAATATGTAGAAAAGTGAAAGCATCCCATTACATCCTCAGATAACATATGTGGCTGTGATACATAGTAACATAGTAACATAGTTAGTAAGGCCGAAAAAAGACATTTGTCCATCCAGTTCAGCCTATATTCCATCATAATAAATCCCCAGATCTACGTCCTTCTACAGAACCTAATAATTGTATGATACAATATTGTTCTGCTCCAGGAAGACATCCAGGCCTCTCTTGAACCCCTCGACTGAGTTCGCCATCACCACCTCCTCAGGCAAGCGATTCCAGATTCTCACTGCCCTAACAGTAAAGAATCCTCTTCTATGTTGGTGGAAAAACCTTCTCTCCTCCAGACGCAAAGAATGCCCCCTTGTGCCCGTCACCTTCCTTGGTATAAACAGATCCTCAGCGAGATATTTGTATTGTCCCCTTATATACTTATACATGGTTATTAGATCGCCCCTCAGTCGTCTTTTTTCTAGACTAAATAATCCTAATTTCGCTAATCTATCTGGGTATTGTAGTTCTCCCATCCCCTTTATTAATTTTGTTGTCCTCCTTTGTACTCTCTCTAGTTCCATTATATCCTTCCTGAGCACCGGTGCCCAAAACTGGACACAGTACTCCATGTGCGGTCTAACTAGGGATTTGTACAGAGGCAGTATAATGCTCTCATCATGTGTATCCAGACCTCTTTTAATGCACCCCATGATCCTGTTTGCCTTGGCAGCTGCTGCCTGGCACTGGCTGCTCCAGGTAAGTTTATCATTAACTAGGATCCCCAAGTCCTTCTCCCTGTCAGATTTACCCAGTGGTTTCCCATTCAGTGTGTAATGGTGATATTGATTCCTTCTTCCCATGTGTATAACCTTACATTTATCATTGTTAAACCTCATCTGCCACCTTTCAGCCCAAGTTGGCAGATGAGGTTTAACAATGATAAATGTAAGGTTATAAATTGGACGTGTCCTGGGAACCATGATCTCCTGGATAACGATCATGCTGTATCCTTCTCTGCAATCTGTGATTCTCATTCCTGGCAATCCAAAGCTACAGAAACATTTGTGATGTCAAAGACAAAAATCTCCAGGACCTTCTAATGCGTAAGATATTAATCTGATTATTTTACGTAGAATATTGCAGGCTGGATCCCAAAGAATAAACCCAACTATCGGCTGAGATTAGTAATCTTCAGGCTGGGGATCAGGTAACTGGGCATAGAATAGATTTTATAGAGGGTCAGGAAAAGAGATAAAAACAAATGTTTCTCACCATAGTCTGCTTTCCAGACTCTTTTTTTCCACCTTCTAAATTTCGCAACATCCTCTTTAGCCTTCTATATATTGTTTGGGGCTTCCGACACCCGTTATGGCGTCTTGTCACGTGTTTTCACAGCGCAGGCCTCGGACCTCATGACGTATGTTGTGTTGTGAGAGGCCTACTTGTCCATGAAAGTCCTGACGGATGCTGCACAATGAGGAAAGGCGGAAAGAAGGACTGGATGATGCAGAGAACCAGACAGTGAGTGCTGGTGGTGGCGGTGGGGGACAGGTGGGCGGTGAGGTGAGTAGATCGTTTTTCTTTCTTTCACCATCTGCTTATTATGCTCTGAGGTTTAGCGAAGAAATAAAGTTGCACTCTGTAGCGCTAAAGCATGTAAATACGAAATATATGAAATATGAATAGCCCTAGTGCTCTAGATAATAATACAACATGGAGGCGCTTAGCAGTAAATTTGGCCAATTCATGCAGCCCAGCAGCCAATGATAATGCGATCTCCGGTTTGCTGGGAACCTGCCTAATGTGAATCCTCTCTTAGGTTAAAACCTGAATTTATGGGTAGGTAGGATCCATATCAATAAAAACTGCCTCAGGATGGAGGGCGGAGGATAGAGGGCTGATATACAAATAACAAAAAACTGATGGGCACTTCCAAATCAGAAAACTGGTGGTGAGTCTGCAAGATGCCCAAGCGAGGTAGTCATGGGCGAGCCTTGGTCCCCACGCGCTCTGGCATCCTACAGACAAGGGGGTCCCAGCCCCAGTGTGCTGCTAAGTATGTGGAGGGCAGAAAATAATCCAGGACACACATGGTTCATAAAAACAAACTGTTACTATGTGAATGGCAGTCCGTGCAATATTTACAAGCAGATACAAAGGATACGGCCCAACGGGTTGTCATCTTTCCCACAAGTACCGGGTACAACTTCAGCCCTGGTTCTCGGGATAGGTGGCACATCCCCCTTCCTGGCTTTCCTACACTTTGGGGATCTTCCTCACCTCTAACGGTATATACGGATGGCAGTATCTTCCGCCCCATGTAGTCTGAGTCCATCTTTTAATGTAGCTTCACAGGCTGTGTGCCAAATTCAAGTGATCTCCCAAATACAGATCTCCAGCAGCGATCCACTGCACGCTCCTGGTCATCCACGACCTGTAACCCTTACACTGATGACACCACTTTTTCACTCACGGGGATTTCAGTGCACAGTGTTTCTACTGATGAACATCTCATGGGAGATTTTTCCTTTTCTCATAATTATCTCCTGGATGTTTGGAACAACAATGCGTGTGTGAAAACATGAGCGTCTAGATTACATGGGCCGCGGATCTCAAGTGACATCATGATGACACGGGGGGACGCACATCGGGACATCAATCAGCCCCAGTTTAGGCTCGTTCACCACCTCAGATGGGCCTCCTTCATGTTTTATACTGCTCTGGTAAAATGAAAGCTGAACTCTGATTGGTTGCTGTGGTAAAATGAAAGCTGAGCTCTGATTGGTTGCTATAGTAAAATGAAAAGTGAGCTCTGATTGGTTGTTCTGGTAAAATGAAAGCTGAGCTCTGATTGGTTGCTGTGGTAAAATGAAAGGTGAGCTCTAATTGGTTGCTATAGTAAAAAGAAAAGTGAGCTCTGATTGGTTGCTCTGGTAAAATGAAAGCTGAGCTCTGATTGAGTAAAATAAAAGCTTAGTTCTAATTTGTTGTGATAGTAGGTGAAAGCTGAGCTCTGATTGGTCACTATGGACAACCCTGTTTTACTGTAATATGAGGGAAACGTTGTGCTGTGAAGACAGTGCCGTAGATGTCAGATGTCGCCCCATTTCATTTCTCACTCTGTTTTATCATTATAGAAGAGTTTGCGGGTTTCTCCGTCCACAACTGACAGTAACCGGACATTAGAAGGACTTATAGCTGGAATTACTCAATGGATTTCTAGGTATAATCCTACAATATAACATTCTGCTTCAATGACAATAAATTATGCCACAAACCAACAGAGAATTTCCAGGAGGGTTGTCGCCTAATGGAGGGATCTCATGAGAGTTGTAGGGAAGAAATTACTGAGCTGTTTTGTTGTTTCAGTACAATCAGTGTTTTATCATCAGGAGATTATCACAGCAGGACTAGGTGTCTCCTGCCTCCTGGTCTGGCCGCGCCCCCAGCACTGATTGGCAGCTCTCTGTCACTATACAATGCACACAGGAAGTCGCCATGTGGGCAGGGTTATACACGGCTCAGCATTCTGAGCTCTGCTACATCTGTGACTTTATCACCACTGCTGCACCCAGTAAACTAGCGACACAAGGCTGGAATCAGGGTCTCTGCCCTGACATCATGCTGCTGTCAGATTAGAGAAAAAAAAACCTGCTGACAGATTCGTTTTAAAATAATGGTAACATGACTAATGCTCCATTCCTATGACTACAGATTTCCCTAAAAGCATTTTTGGATGAATATTTCTGATTGTCTCTTATCATCTAAGCGTAGTCCTCACTGTGCCCCTATAGCGATGTGTTTATACCCCGGATATTCTCTGCATCCCTCAGAAGTCACTATCCCCGGTATCATTCTTCCCATACTACTTCTTTCTCTTCAATTACACTTGAATATTATTGTAGAATTCCATTTTTTGTTATTTAATATCCACATTTTACAAACGAGATGACAAAATCAGCGCGGGTCCTAAATTGTTCCCATTTTTATTTTGTTTTTATTCATGTCCATTTACCACGGTCTCTTTTCTCCGTGTATTTCTGCTTTACATTTTATAGACATTGTAATGTAGTGTCATGTATGTATCATGTATGTGTCATGTATAACAATAAACCTAACTATCATGTCTGCATTATCTCATATAATAATATAGCAGTAAATGATCTACTTCTAAAGTCTCAGAAAACCCAATATGAGTGCAGTCCCACGGTGGGAAACAGCAAAATATCCTCCAAAAAGTAAGGCACAGTTTGGGATTACCAGGTATGGGAACAAGGACATCTCTGAAGATGTGTCAGTTGTGGAGCCGGAATCCCGCGCCTGCGCCGTGCACTCCCTCCACAATCCGCACTTTTTTCTCCCCTCTATGGCCACTGCATTCAGGGATCTTCCGCGCAGGCGCCGGTGACTTCCCCTCCAATGACGTAAGGATACGTCATCAATGTAACAGTAGCGAACAACCTCTTTAAAAATATTGAGCTGGAAGAATAAAACTAACCAGTATTCAACCATCAATGCATCATACAACACAAAATGGGTAAGATTTATCAATAATGTCCAGTTCTTAGAGAGGGCACACCTAAGAAGACAGTCTTATATTCTGCCAAATGTATAAAAACGGATTTTAAGGATTTGGATACGTTTTTCATCTTTAGCCTCTTTGGCTTACTTTGAACCTGAAAGTTGTCACAAACTTTTTGGATTATTTTTTGTGTCATGGTCCCGCTTGCTAAGTGACTCCCCTTCTGAATAATACATGCCCCCTTGTTAAAAATGCTTATTTCGCACATTTATTTAATCAGGACTATTCACCAGGTGCTTACTCTTAAAGAAAAATGCCATGGTATTCTCATAAAAAGTATAGTGGTTTATTGAATTGTCCACAGAAAAACCACATTGCAGCAAAACATAAAAGTAGATGAAATAGTTACGAACAGATTGTCCATGTGTAAATATCAGCGCTTGTTACTCATCTTTCCCAAGGTTCTGAATGGTAAAACCCGTCTGTTTGTGTGAAGTCCGAAATCATCATGGCTATCAGCTGTTCATGGCTATCAGCTGTTGCTTCTTGGTGTGTCTTGTCTCATGTCCATGGAGAATGATGGTGAAGATAGGAGGTGGCAGCCCCCACGTGACAAAAAGCCCCCCACCCTCCTAAGAGATGTTATTTATATGTCCCACAGACCACGTGTTCTCTGTATATGGTGATAACTTATACTCTGAGCTACATACACAGAAATAGCTTTCTGTAATGTCAGCAAGAAGCAATGTGCTCAGTACAGAATAAGAATAATTCAATTAATTAATATTTAACACCCCTTGTCAGACAAGGCCCAGAAAATGTCTAAAACACATAATTAATGCAATAAACGTCTATTGCCTTGCACTGATGAGGGGAAAATATCTCAAAACATGAGTCTGTCAATGGAGCGTCTGGTCTGGCTTCTCCTTATCCCAAGTCTCGTTAACGGGACGATAATGCCTTTTAGGATTGTCACATCCAATAGGTGGTGTTATAGGTCTAGTCCTCCTCCAATCTGAAGAAGCAGTTTGTATAATTAGGTACCTTCTGATCACTTTTGCATCTAAACCTTTGCAGAGCAGCATCCTTGACTCCATTATTTAGTACTCCATATACAATTCTTCATCCTAATGGATCCATTTATTCCAGAGGTTCCTTGCACTGACAAATGTATCGCTAGTTTTGCTGAGTATAACAATTCTTGAGATTCTAAATTGATAAAATGACCACCACAAGAGCAATTACCATACAAGCGGCTCACATTGCTCCATCACTAGTGCTACGTAACAACTTGACAAAGTCATGATAACATAAGATCTCCTTCCACGCATCTTTAAGTCTGGGATTGCCAAGAATCATTAGGATAGACTGAACAGGGGCGAAGGACAACATCAGCATGAGCGTTAACCAAAATCCTGACTCAACTTGTACAACAATAGAAAAATAAAAAATCAATATCAGAGCGTAAAAAGCCAGGTAGAAAAAAAGGAAATAGGTCATTCTACAAACCACCCTCTCATATGGCGTCAAGCGTCTTTTGTCCACTGTTTCCATACCTCTCTTCATCTTCAGACTGTCTCGTTTCAGGGTCCATACAGTGCAGATGGTGGAGATCAGTATTATCACAACAGGTATGGAAGAAGTTGCCACAGCAGCGTTGATAAGTCCTACTTTGTTCTCTGCTAGCACCGTCATGACAGATGGAGGACTATCCGTGATGTTTCGAGATCTGCTCAGATGAGGAAGGAGCAGTAAACTTCTAACGAAGCTGATGGTGAGGGACACAACCTCAAGGATCAACAGCATCCAAGGAACAATGGAGCTGATGTGGAACTTCACCCAGGAAAGAAGTCTGACCTGGGATATCTTGATAAAATAGAAGAATCCCAGGCCGGCGGAAAGCCACGCACAAGAGCCGACGCTGTAGAGTAGTAAGATGATGTACACGTAAGACAGGACATATGTGTATGAGGCGTGACGACCAATATACACATCCATGATGCCCGCAGCTATCAGAACGCTGTAATTCACATTCGAGGCGCAAATGCACAACACAATTTTATTACTGTCATTCATGTTTTTCTCTCTGTAGAAGTCAGAGAAGATGATTGATATAATAAATACATTAAAAAATGTTCCTGCAGTTAACTCCAGGGATAAAACAATGACGAAGGACAAGACGTCAATATCCATCGTAATATTATCAACTGTCTCTCTTGGCTCAAAAATGTTTTTCTCCAGAATAATCAGAATTGTCTCATATTATTGTATGACCCAGTGACAATCCGCATGTGATCATATCCATGTATCCATTCTGCTCATGTATCTCAGCTTTGCGGAGTCTTACCTTCATCCGTATCCTCCTCACAAAAGTTCTGTAGAGGGAAGGGTCATGGTGATTGGTACTTTTTATCTCTCTGACAAGATAAATGACGGAAGACCACAATTTGCGTTCATGCAAATACCTTCCATCTACAATTTCCACTGACATACGGTATATCTGTATCAAGGAGGATAGAAAGGAAAGGTTATGCAAACCGTAGAGTCACTCTCACCTTTTCCATAGTAAAGTCCGTCGCCATCAGTCTGGTTTTTACATAGAATTGTTCCTATAAATATGTAACATACGGGGCCCGATTTATCAACACTGCCATAGTTGACGCTGGTCTTGATGAGGAGATGCTGGAGTCACGCGTATGCTTCTTCATGAATCAGGAGCATCAGATGAGTGGCCTACGCCTCAGTGGGCGCCTCACCACAAATCTTACTCCAGTTCTTAAAATTAAGACTTAAGTCATAAATTTGACAAGCAATGGTCGCCATGCCCCCATCCCAGTTCTGCCTACTTTTTTGGAGCTGGGCAAAGATTGCGTGAGAACGCCAAAAATCACAACATTTTAGCACAGCTTCGAATTTAACCAATATTAGGTAAACTTTTAAAAACTTTTCTTAAAAACGAGTCATAATGAAAGGATGACGCCAAATAGTGCACAGAAAATGATGGCTAATAGCAAAAAAGAATTACATGATCTGGCATTGGATAATCAGATTCTGAGCAGTCATCCTAAGGGTGGTCCGAGTGGCTAGAAAACTAATGATGGCCAAGATCTAGATTGACCCAACTGTGAGATAAGGAAAATAGTCATGAACTTTGCTTTTATCCTAAGTATAAAACACTGGTTAAAATTAACAGGCCGACCACGGCAGAATACGGAGAGTCGGGTTGTGTTCCAAATACTAACTACAGTGACAGTGAATGTGAGACTTATAGATTCTGAAAGATGTTTGTCCTGAAAATCTAAATACAATTTTGAAAAGATGGAATCAAAGATGAAGCTTCTTTGGTTAGGTTTGTGTTAGGGGTCAAGTTCCCGCCTCTGCACAGGGGGAATCTCGGGCCATCTCCGCTGCGGTCTCCCATTCTTCTCCTGCCGCAGTGCAGCCTGCTCAGTGGAGACGTCAGTCCCAGCGTCTCGCTCAGTCTGACTCTGTGCAAAGGGTTACTGCTGCTTTTCCAGCTTCTGCCATTGAAGCCAGTGTTGGGCAGTGGCGAGCAGATGCTTTTGGGACTAAGTCCTGCTTTTCCCCTTCTGAGCATGCCCAGGGTAAGATCTCTCATTGGAGATCGAGGGTCACATGCTCAGATACTGCAGCAAGACCCATTGGTTCTCCAGGAAGGTCCTGAAGTTCCTCAGGCTCTGTGGCAGCCTCTCATTGGTCCTTCTAGGAAGGTCCTGTACGTGCTGCAGCTATATAAGGTTCGCATGGCCGCACGACAATGCACTAGTATCAATTTATGTGTGAGCTCAGCGCCAGTGTGGTCATGTTTGTATGCAGTCAGGGACCCAGCTGAAATAAGCCCCTAGAATGCTGGCACCTCCGGCAAGGAGTTTCATGTTTGCATTTGACTGCATGACCACCATCTGCTCTACTAAGTGGCTGTGTTCCTCTGTGAGCCAAACAGGGCACAGCGTTATCGTTGCATAGGAGAGCAGCAACCACCAGGAAACAGGAAGTCAGATGTCCGGCAGCGGTGCGCTCTTTACTATAGAAGGTGGGGCAACTCTTAGGGTTCTGCAGTGCAGTCAAAAATATATTGGTGAGTTATTTATGTATTGGACATTTCCTGGGAACACCTGCTGGGATAATTATCACTCTGTATCCTCCTCTGCAGTCCACAATTCTAAATAATAGCAGCCCAATGGTAAAGTGAACCTGTGACATTGTACCCGCAGTACGATCTGTGAACAGCACGATACAGCGAAGGAGAAGCTGAGCGGAAATGTTGCAACATTTCAGAGCGTAATATACTATATTAATAATATCTAATTTCTGCTGCGGAGAGTTTGGGCACCATGAAATAATGGACAGGTTACCTTTAAATTAAACAACAGTCAATACAAAAGAGACAGGCCACCATCATAGGAGAAAAGGCAAAAAAAAGTTATATTAATGTCTTTATAAGTCCATACACTGCACTCTTCAATTTGGGATTTCCTAGGATTAGGAGCAAAGCCTGAGAAGTTGGATACAGCAAAATTATCATCCATAAAAAAGACAATACAGGTGAATTAATGACAACTGAGTCTGAAAGGGATAGAACTGATACAACAAAGAATGACAAGTCTAAGAGAGCCCGTATGACCATTGTCCTGACCGCTTGGTAATGTCCTTGTAGTTGGTCAGATGATAGGCTAGAGTCACTGGACCCGATCCTCCAGATGTGTCTCACCAAAGTAGTGACACTAAACCCAATAGAGACACAAGTCACACAGAAAGGAAGAATAAAGCCAATCAGTATGCAGAAGATTACGTAGTACTGGTGAAAGATAATTCTTTTACCGGACAAGTTTTGGTATTCAGTTGTATTTTGATAACTTTGCAGCATGGTTGTCCAGGGTAATTGAAAATGAAAGGTGGCCGAGACCAAGACTGACCCAGCCAAGATATAACGAAGGAAAGCAATAAACTTTGTTTTTATCCAAAGTAAAACCCGGTGTTTGGAATTAACCAGCCGAACAAAGCAGAACATGGAGAGCCAGGTGGTGTTCCAGACATTCACATTAATGAAAGTCATTTCGAAAGCTAAAAGAAATAAAAGAAGGTCTTCATTCAACAAATAATAATCGAAAGTCTCACAAATGCTATCAAAGATCAAGCTTCCTTGGAAGAGGATGTTTATGAGTCCAATGCTAATGAGAATTTTCTTGTAGTTCCCTGATGTAGTAGTGTCTCTCCGGAATCTCAAATTCAGGGCAACAATAGCAGAGTTAAGGAAAATCCCACTGACCCCAGTGATCATCGTGAGAATAAATCGTGCAATCTTCAGTTGTGGCCTCATGATCTTCAGACTGTGATCAATCCTCAGCCACAATGAAAATCTTGAGTATTCTCAGTAAGAAGAAGACTGCAGATCTGTGTCTAATGCTTCTAATCATTGCAAGCAAATCTACCTACAGTCTGAATTTCATAGCTGGATGATATCTGATCAGGGTTCTGTGTTCCAGTCCTCGATCACCTGATACTTGTTCATTTCCCTGCAGGTCAGTCTCCATCTGCTGAAATTTTCCACAATATATTTTAAAATATAAAATGTCAGTGTGCGATCAGACAATGGGACAAAATTCATAAATGATATGTTAAAAAGAAAATCTACAAATTACATTATTTCACCATTATGTTGTCTTATTCCCAAAAATCAATTAAAAGGGCTGCTACTAGGTGTGCGCCTTCTGTCGGCATTTCTGTTATTTTGTCAAGTGTAATCTTTCTCTAGCAGCACTGACCATGAAATTATAGGATGTGGAGATGGAGCTCTCTATGTGAAGGTAGGACAGGAAGTGAAGATGATCTTCATCTCTCTATAGGAAGTGGGATGGTTCTTTCCTCTCTACAGGAAGTGGGGTTAGATCATTTTCTCCCATCAGGAAGTGAGAAAAGGTTTTTGTTTCTCTACAGGAAGTGGGGAGGATCTTTGTCTCTCTACAGGAAGTGGGGAGAATATTCATCTCTCTACAGGAAGTGGTGAGGATCATTGTCTCTCTACAGGAAGTGGGGAGGATCGTTGTCTCTATACAGGAAGTGAGGAGGATCTTTGTCTCTCTATGGGAACTGGGGAGGATCTTTGTCTCTCCACAGGGAGTGGGGAGGATCTTTGTCTCTCCACAGGGAGTGGGGAGGATCTTTGTCTCTCCACAGGGAGTGGGGAGGATCTTTGTCTCTCCACAGGGAGTGGGGAGGATCTTTGTCTCTCCACAGGAAGTGGGGAGGATCTTTGTCTCTCTATGGGAAGTGGGAAGCATCTTTGTCTCTCTACAGAAAGTGAGGAGGATCTTTGTCTTTCTACAGGAAGTGGGGAGGATCTTTGTCTCTCTACAGGAAGTGAGGAGGATCTTTGTCTCTCCACAGGAAGTGGGGAGGATCTTTGTCTCTCTACAGGAAGTGAGGAGGATCTTTGTCTCTCCACAGGAAGTGGGGAGGATCTTTGTCTCTCTACAGGAAGTGAGGAGGATCATTGTCTCTCTACAGGTAGTGGGGAGGGTCTTTGTCTCTCCACAGGAAGTGAGGAGGATCTTTGTCTCTTTATAGTAAATTAGGAGGATCTTTGTCTCTCTACAGGAAGTGGAAAGGATCTTTATCTCTCCACAGGAAGTGGGGAGGATCTTTGCCTCTCTACAGGAAGTGGGGAGGATCTTTGTCTCTCAAAGGAAGTGACGAGGACCTTTATTTCTCCATAGGAAGTGGGGAGGATCTTTGTCTCTCTACAGGGAGTGAGGAGGATCTTTGCCTCTCTACAGGAAGTGGGGAGGATCTTTGTCTCTCTGCAGGAAGTGACGAGGACCTTTATGTCTCCATAGGAAGTGGGGAGGATCTTTGTCTCTCCACAGGAAGTGAGGAGGATCTTTGTCTATTTATAGTAAGTGAGGAGGATCTTTGTCTCTCTACAGGAAGTGGAAAGGATCTTTATCTCTCCAAAGGAAGTGGGGAGGATCTTTGCCTCTCTACAGGAAGTGAGGAGGATCTTTGTCTCTCCACAAGAAGTGGGGAGGATCTTTGCCTCTCTACAGGAAGTGGGGAGGATCTTTGTCTCTCTGCAGGAAGTGACGAGGACCTTTATGTCTCCATAGGAAGTGGGGAGGATTTTTCTCTCTATAGCATGTGGGATGGATCTTTGTCTTTATATAGGAAGTGGGGTTAGATCATTAGATAGGGGTTTTGTCTCTCTGCTGCCCTCCTATCAAGCCACATACAGTGAAGGAACTAATTATTTGATCCCTTGCTGATTTTGTAAGTTTGCCCACTGAAAAAGACATGAACAGTCTATAACTTTAAGAGTAGGTTAATTTTAACATTGAGAGATATTGTTAGGGGTCGAGTTCCCGCCTCTGCACAGGGGGAATCTCGGGCCATCTCCGCTGCGGTCTCCCATTCTTCTCCTGCCGCAGTGGAGCCTGCTCAGCGGAGACGTCGATCCCAGCGTCTCGCTCAGTCTGACTCTGTGCTAAGAGTTACTGCTGCATTTCCTGCTTTTGCCATTGAAGTCAGTGCTGGGCAGCGGCGAGCGGACGCTTCTGGGGCTAAATCCTGCTTTTCACATTCTGAGCATGCCCAGAGTAAGATCTCTCAGTGGAGATCTGGGGTCACATGCTCAGGTACTGCAGCTCTCCATTGGTCCTTCTTTCAAAGGTCCTAAACGTGCTGCAGCTATGTAAGGCTCGCACATATATGTGCTTTGCGCCAGTGTGGTTATGTATGAGTGTGTTCAGGGACCCGGCTGAAATAAGCCCCTAGAATACCGGCTTCTCCGGTGAGGAGATTGCATGTTGCATAACCACTGACTGCTATCAGCTTGGCAGTAAGCTTGTGCTCCTGTGAGGCTAACAGGGCGCAGTGCTTACCTTTTACGGCTACTCTGTGGAGTAACAGAGCTAGCCTATACCGCCTAACAGTGCCGCCATTCGCTAGCAGCAGGTTCCACCTGCACGGTGGACGCGAACGCACCATTTATAATAAATATCTCTATTTTCTCGGTATGTTCCGCTAGCCCTAACAGATATATCAAAAATAAAATCCAGAAAATCACATTGTATAAATTATATACATTTGCATTTTGCAGCGAGAAATAAGTATTTGATCCCCTACCAACCATTAAGAGTTCTGGCTCCTACAGACCAGTTAGAAGCTCCTCATCAACTCATTACCTGCATTAAAGACAGCTGTCTTACATAGTCACCTTTATTAAAGACTCCTGTCCACAGACTCAGCTAATCAATAAGACTCTAACCTCTACAACATGGGCAAGACCAAAAAGCTTTCTAAGGATGTCAGAGACAAGATCATAGACCTGCACAAAGCTTAAATGGGCTACAAAACCATACATAAGGTGATGGGTGAGAAGGAGACAACTGTTGGTGCAATTGTAGGAAAATGGAAGAAATACAAAATGACTGTCAATCGACATCGATCTGGGGCACAATGCAAAATCTCACCTTGGGTATCCTTGATCAAGAGGAAGGTGAGAGATCAGCCTAAAACTACACGGGGGGAACTTGTTAATGATCTTAAGGCAGCTGGAACCACAGTCACCAAGAAAACCATTGCTAACACAATACACCGTAAAGATTTAAAATCCTGCAGTGCCCATAAGGTCCCCTGCTCATGAAAGCACATGTGCAGGCCCGTCTGAAGTTTGCCAATGAACACATGGATGATTCTGTGAATAATTGGGAGAAGGTTCTGTGGTCAGATGAGACAAAAATTGAGCTATTTGGCATTAACTCAACTCGCTGTGTTTGGAGGAAGAGAAGTGCTGCCTATGACCCAAAGAACTCCATCCCCACTGTTAAGCATGGAGGTGGAAACATTATGTTTTTGGAGTGTTTCTCTGCTAAGGGCACATGACTACTTCACCGCATCACTGGGAGAATGGATGGAGCCATGTGCCTCCATCCATAGAGACCTCTCCATTACTAAGCCGTGGGCTTGATGTCACCTGACAATACAAAGGTGACATCAACCTCACAAATATGAACCCCGCTTGCCACCGATTGTTTTTAGGCTGGGGAGGACTATATTATTAGCTCCTTACCAGTCTGAGAATAGCAACCCCCAGCTGTGAGCTTTAGGAAGGCTGGTTGTCAATAATGGGGGAAAACTCACGCCATTTTTTAAATTATTTAATTAAATAATTTAAAAAACTGCATGGGGACCGTTCTATTCTTGATAACCAACGTTGCTGAAACTGACAGCTGTGGGTTGCAGTCCCCATCCGGGAGTTTTGCTTGGTTGGTTAAAGAAAATAGGGGAGAACCCACGCCAGGTTTTTCATTCATTCATTTATTTATTTATTTATATTGCAGACGATGGCTGAAGAACACCCCAATCATCCGCTCCTGCTGTCACTGTTATTAGCGGCAGCAGGTGTCAGATGATGGGAGTAATAGTCCCAAAAGCCCCTGCCTACTGTCATCCTTCTGACTTTAATATAAGCCGGGGCAGGGGAGAATGATGAGAGCTGTCTTCAGCACCCACCGCCGGGGAACAGCGCTTACTGTGGCGCTTCTTCCCTGGCAGCCGTTAGTGTGGTACTCATGCGGCACACAGGCAGCACATGGTTGCCACAAGTGTGGCGCATGTATTATACACATGGACACGGATATCTCTGGTACCCTTTTTTCCGGTACTGGAAATAAATGGACATGTGAAAGAGACCTAACGCACAATGTTATGTGCCTTGAGGAAATCACCTGGCCCTTGTATAAAAGCTGTTATAGTGTCGGCCATTACTACCTCTTGTGGTTGGCATTCTGACTGTAAAGAACCCTTTCCTATTTATGTGCCGGAATTGCCTTTCTTCCACCTATGATGAGTGTCTTCTAGTCCATAGTATGGTCTTTGGATGGAGTAAGTCATGCACCGTCCTTTGTATTAACCACACACATATTTATACATATTAATGAGATCTTAAAAACGATGTAGGATACCTGTCTTTGGAAGATACCTGACGCGTTGTATCCATGGGCTGGTGCCTCCGTAGATCGGCTTTTCTCCTACCTCATGCTCTTTGACCACACCAGTGGAATCCCTCTTCAGCTGGCTTCCCGAGGAGAAGCAGTCCCTGTTTTTCAGGTTCTCAATAGTTTTGTGCCTTTCCTAGCGCAACCTGCATGGTGAGGACTTCATAACTGAGTGTTTTCCCTCATTCTACCACTCATTTACTACCTCCGTGAAGCTCCTGTCTCTTTTTATCTTTTCTTCGAACAATCATACTTTACCAACTTGGGCTCCACATGAACATTAACAATAACGTTTAGTAGAAACGTTTATGAATTATTTTTTAGACTGCAGAAATTGTGGGTAAACACAGAATATATGTCAGTCACATCGATGATATTGAAGGTACATTGCTTCAGTCATTTCTTATGGACATCATTGTGCTGCTTTGAAGAAACAGTAAAAACAAAGTACAAACAGAAACGAGATATTGTCCAGATTTGCATCAATTATGTGTTCTGCTGATTTTTTCTGCTGGCGCCCGCCACTCCTTCATCCATCATCCTCCTGGAACCATCTTTCATGCCATCATGCTGCTGTCGGTAAAGATCATCAAGGCAATCATTTTAGTCTTGACACTGATATCTGGACTCTCAATGAACTCATCAATAATCACCGAATACTGCAGAACCTGGAGCCAGAAGCATCAACCTGCTGGTTACATTGTCTTCTCCACAACGGTAACTCATCTCCTTCTTCAGTGCTCCATCACTCTCGATGGTTCCCTGTATCTTTTTTTTAGCTACGTGAGGTTTGTACAAGAAGTCTACATCTTGGACTTGATAATTCTGTATTTCCTGATAGAACTGAGTTTCTGGCATGCCACCTGGCTCTCCGTCTACTACTGCCTGAAACTGGTCAACCTTCCCAACCAGTTCTTCATCCAGATGAAGCTATGGTTCTCTCCATGTGTTCCTCTGCTTCTCTTAGGATCCCTCATAGGCTCCCTTGTAATTAACATACCACTTCTCTGGACTCTACAGATAACCTTCCATCCCAATATGACTGATCATACGCTTGAAATTCATTACCCACATATAATCTTTAACTTGATGTTTGGTTGCTTCTTCCCCTTTCTTATAACTTTCACATCGATTGTGCTCAGCATCCGTTC